>NC_133703.1:17124746-17178585 GCF_048934315.1 Petromyzon marinus | reverse complement strand
TATACATACGGGCGCGTGTGGGGGTGATCGCGGATGAGGGGCTGTGTGTGTGTATCTATGCGCTTATGGGTGGACGTGTTTGTACTCTTTAAGTATTTATGGGAGCATGTGTATGTATGAGTAGAGGTGACGGTAAGTATACACACAAGTGTCTGTGTGTGTGTGTGTGTGCCTTGTGAGGGGTGGATTAAATATCAGCACTGGGGAGACAAAGGCGGCCGGGCGTGATTTATGCCACATCACTCCCTCGTGCGCCGTGCCGGCCTTCTTCATAGATGCTCGCTAACAGCACTTGGCCCAGTCGACTGTAAAGGTTATACGGGGGGGTCTTTGTTTGTTGTATATGTTTATTTTCTCCTGTTGGCCTGATGCAATCGTATACGTGGCCGTTGCCTGCCACAGTGGTCTACGACGGTTGCCCGTCAAGGTTTCCTGCCACGGTTGCCTGACACAGTTGCTTGTCACGGATGGCTGCCACGGGTGGCTCTCAGTGCTGTGTACAGAACCTCGCCGTCTGTATTTCGTTACGGACACCAGAGGAGTCGCGTGTGCAGGGCCCTGGGGGAGGGGCGTGGGGGGGATGGGGCGAGCTGGGGGGGGGGGGGCACATCCCCCTCCCCCCCCCCTCCCTCCCCTGTTCAGCCACTCCGAGGTGTCTAGGAGTTAGAAGAGAATTTCAGATTTAATTTATTATCCACAAATGAAATATTTGATGCACAACTCGGCTGAGTTAATCGGACCCGGTGCTCAGTCCGGCGCGGTGCGGGTCTCGGGTCTCGGCAATCCCAGGGACCAGGGCTACCCTGGTGGCTCTTGCGTGACCCTGGGCTAAACAAAAACCTCAGGATATAGGACCGCAGAGCTTGGGCAATTGATGGCAGCCGCCCGTTGTGGCGGCTGCCTTCCCGACGTCCCGTCCGGTGGGCTCCGTTACAGATTCCAGACTCCAGTCAGGCAGTTAATTCGCTCCCATTCTGAAAGCAAATACATTGATGTTGCTTATCAGGCTCCATGGTGTATGCCACGTATGGTGCAGTCTCCAACTGTTATTATCTCCGACTCTCTGGCCCGCTCTACCGATGTGTCATGAAGAAGGACCATTGGCCGAAACGTCGCCTCGTACGCATGTGTTTCCGAATAAGGCCACAACAACCCGCACTGGCCAACGTGGTGAAGTATAGCGTAAATTCCACATTCACATGGCGGGGTGAGTGTATTCATAGACCAACCACTGCTGACGGCTCCACAAAGTGATCGTGATTTTATCTACCTTGGAGAGAGAGATAATGATGGGCTGAGTGACCCCCCACCCCACCTCCGCCCCCAACCAGGATTTGACCTAGTGACCTTCCGACTGCTCCGAGCCGCTCGCTCCTCCGCTGCGCCACGTGGACGCGTCTCCCCTCGTTCGCGACGAGGTTCGCGACGATGGTCACGAGTTGCCGACGCAGCGGTCCTCCTGCGAACGGGCCGCGTTCTCCCTTGCGGACACCACTCGGTAAATTTTACCATCGAGGTAACAGCTCTCCTCTCTCGCTCTGTCTCGCTCCGTCTCCCGCGCTCCGTCTCCCTGTCTCTCTCTCTCTCTCGCTCTCCTCTCTCGCTCTGCCTCGCTCCGTCTCCCTGTCTCTCTCTCTCTCTCGCTCTCCTCTCTCGCTCTGCCTCGCTCCGTCTCCCTGTCTCTCTCTCTCTCTCTCGCCCGCCCGAATGTGGCGTGGCGAGTGGCGTGGTGGAGCTGCGTGGTGGACCTGATAGCATTGTCTCCGTGGCCGCTCTTGTCGCTGTTGTTGTTGCTCTTGTTGTTATTTATTTACCTGAGGTCGGACGCCGCGCCGCTCATTACTCGCCCCCACCCCCCCTCAATCTCCCACCACCACCACCACCACCCCACGCTCCCCATGCATGTTGCGTGCCGATAAAGCCCAAAGCACTCCCCCCTCCAATCCAATCCCCACCACGCAATCTGACAATAGGAGCGAGCGCCGCGCGTCCAAGCTACGCACGAACAATGCCACCACCATCAGTAGCAGCAATAAGCGAAGTGCTGTGCCGGTTTAAGGACTTTGCGGCAGTGTTGGTGCGCCGAGTCGCGGGAGGGGTTGAGGCAAGTTGGGTGGGTGGGGGGAGGGGGTGCACAGGCACGCCCCCCCCCCCTCGTCCCCCGCTCGCTGCGAGATAGCAATTTGCCGATGACAATGCGGGGCCGGGATGAGTTCGCGATTCTGTGCGCGCGAGATTCGCACGTTCCGAGCGCCACACTTGGGTTTGGTTTGGGAGGAGGGAGTGGGGGGCGCAGGGGGAGGGGGGGTCCTGGGAGTTTGGTTGGGGGGGGGGCGGGGGGGAGGGCTGCCTACGGTGTTCCCGTCTCAGGCTCCCAATCAGCTCGACGCGGGCGCGCCAGGGCCCTATCTGGCTATCTGGCCTCTCCCCGGGTGGTAATGGCCCCGCTGTTAATTATTCATCTGTGTTCATAGCGCAGTCGTTTTGTTCGGGATGCGGGGTAGGGAAGGGGGGGGGACCAGAGGGAGGGGTGGCCGTGGGGCATTAACTGTGTCCCTATTCGTGCATTCACAACACAAAGACAAAGATCTCCGGGAAAGCCTTAACAGACATTCTGGGGGGGGGGGGGCAGTGCCGTCAGCGGACACCTGTGAAGGTCAGCACGGGCGCACGAGGGGATAGGTAGCAGCAGCACGAACCCGGCCGCCTTTGTCTCTCCGGGTGACGATGTTTACACTTCGCTTACCGTTGCGCTGCCGCTCTCCACAGCAACAACAGCAGCCGTCATGCGTCACTAAGTGGCGGTGACATGACCACGGTGCCAGGCAAGGTGCACTTTGAGGCCACATGTCGAACGCCCGCCGGCAGGAGGTCACGGAGCACACCCAGGTGCCATGGGTTGACTTACTGAGATGACTGACAGATGCACCACCTCCGTTCCCCGCTGTGCCAACTCGCTGTATTTAACCGCCCTGTGCTCCGCTCGTTGTTGTGAGCGTCGCACATCTGCACTCCGCTGTTGCCCGAGGGTGACTGCCTCCTCCAGCCCAGTAGCGTCCTTCACGAGCTTTCCACTCCTTGTACCGGCCTTCTGCAAGTCCACTCAGCTCCACATCTTCCTGTACCGCATCGGCCCATCTCTTCTCCAGCGCGTGCGGTGCCCGTGTGGCTCCCTCTGTCTGGCCAAACAGAAGCTGTTTGGCGATGTGGTGGCTGGGCACGCGGGCTACATGAGCCAGCCAACGCAACTTCGCCAGCCAGAGCAGCTCACCGATTATGGGACTGTGTCCAGATCTTTCAAGCTCTTTAAACAATCCAAACCATCCCACACACCCCCCCTCTCCCCTCGCCCTTCGCTCCCAACCCCATTCCCACCCAGCCTCCCCCCCCCACACCGCGCTCGTATGCAAATGAGACATTTCACGGCGCCAATTAAAGCGAGAGCGGCTTCGAGTGACCTCGCAGCGAGGGTTCATCCGATGCAGATGATGGAGATGCTCCGCGAATCCCGAGCTGGTCTCCAGATTTTGTTCGACGATTCGAATCGCCTCCTCACCACATCGACATGGCACTACTTTACACATCCCCGTCAGCCACGCAGCCTTGCGTCCGAAAGCGGCGTTCGCTTCAACAGAGCAAGGGAAAAAACTCTGCTGCCGACATTCAGTGTCTCGTCGGTCAGCGGACGATGGCGAAGATCGTGTTGACGATGAGTGTAGCGGTGAACCGGTCATCGTGGATGAGCACAGCTCACGGTAAGTGGAGGAATCCCAAGCGGTAGGAGGGAGGAACGGGGAGAGGGAGGAGGGAGTGGGGGAGGAACGGGGAGAGGGGAGGAGGGAGTGGGGGAGGAACGGGACGAGGGGAGGAGGAACGGGGCGAGGGGAGGAGGGAGTGGGGGAGGGAACGGGGAGAGGGGAGGAGGGAGTGGGGGAGGAACGAGGAGAGGGGAGGAGGGAGTGGGGGAGGAACGGGGCGAGGGGAGGAGGGAGTGGAGGAGGAACGGGGAGAGGGGAAGGAGGAACGGGGCGAGGGGAGGAGGGAGTGGGGGAGGAACGGGACGAGGGGGAGGAGGGAGTGGGGGAGGAACGGGACGAGGGGAGGAGGGGGGGGGGGAGGAACGGGGAGAGGGGAGGAGGGAGTGGGGGAGGAACGGGACGAGGGGAGGAGGAACGGGGCGAGGGGAGGAGGGAGTGGGGGAGGAACGGGGAGAGGGGAGGAGGGAGTGGGGAAGGAACGGGGAGTGGGGGAGGAACGGGGAGAGGGGAGGAGGGAGTGGGGGAGGAATGGGGCGTGGGGAGGAGGGATGGAGGATCATGGGGTGCCGGGTTAATGCAGAGCGGGAGAGGGTGAGTGGGCGTCCTCTCTTTGCTGGGGGCGCTAATGGATGGAAATGGCCGCTTGAGTCGATGTGAAATTACACGGGTGCGCCGCCGGATTCTGGCAGCTGTTTTATGCGATTAGCGGGGGAGGGGCGGGGGATTGGGGTGGGGGAGGGGCGGGGTTTGGAGGGAGGAGGACGGCTGTCGTCTGTGGACGTGAGCGTCCACCACCCCGAGACCCCCCCCCCCTACAATGCGCTGAGTAAAAACGAACTCTCAGCTTGAGCGCGTGAGTTAATATCGCGTGCGTGGGGGTGTGGCTATGTGGGGGTGTGGCTATGTGGGGGTGTGGCTATGTGGGGGTGTGGCTATGTGGGGGTGTGGCTATGTGGGGGTGTGGCTATGTGGGGAGCGGTAGTTTAGTGGTCAGTGCGCTGCGCTACAAACCTGGCTACGCGAGTTCGATTCCCACTCGCGGCCAATACCCAGTGACAATTATCTGAACCGGTCCTGGCCCTCCTATAGGTCGACTGAGCCTCAAATGAGTACCTGGTGTAATGTGTAAACATCGCCACTCGGGAGACAAAGGCGGCCCGCCGGGCGTGGTGCTGGCCACCCACCCCCTCGTGTTGCCGTGCCGGCCTTCATAGGTGCTGCTCGCTAACCAGCACTTGCCCCAACAGTCGATGAAGGCTATACGGGGGATCTTTGCCTTTGTTGTGTACAACAGACCGTTACGACGAGTGCTGTTAGCGCTGGACCGGTTCAGGTTAGCGCTGGACCAATTCGCCACTGTTATTAGTCGCGAGCCCAGCGCGCTAACCACTGCGCCACCGCTCCCCCACAACACTTGAACACCCCAAAGCATACATCCCCACACACCTCCACAAACCAACACACAACCTTTACATACCCACCACACACAACAATCCCCCCCTCCCCCCACTCCCCCCCCCCATCGCCGCAGGCGCACAACTGGTTCCACCTCATGGGTTCGAGGTAAACAGCGACCTCGGAGCGCCCAATTAACCCCCCCCCCCCACACGCACTCATAACCATTAATCACCCTCGGTGGGGCTCGCCTCGGCCCCCCCCCCCTCCTGTTCCCCCCCCACACCACCACCACCTCCACCACCACCACCTCCACGCGCGCCCTCCGTCCCCCCCCCCCCACTCTCACCACTTTGTAGCAGAGCTCGGCTGAGCTGGGGATGATGATGTTGGTGTTGGTGGTGGTGATGATGATGATTAAAGGCGGCGGTGGCTCCTGCCTGCCACGTGCTACTACGACGCGATGGTGATGGTCGTGATGATGGAGCTGATGGCAGTCGTGGCGATGGTAGTTGTGATGGTGATAATTGCAATTGGTGGTGGTGATGATGGTTAAGGCTAAAAAAAGAGGATCTGTTTCTCTGTGTCTGTGTGTGAGGGGGGGGGGCAGCGGGAGACCAGTACGCTACGAACCCGGCGACCCGAGTTCGATTTCCCGCTCACCGCCAATAACAATGAGAAATACCTGAACCGGTCTTTTGGCCTCGCCGAGGTCGACTCAGCCTCAAATTGAGTACCTGGTGTGGTGTGCGCCTTTGTGTCTGTGTGAGTAGCCAAAGGTAAAAGACCACGCAGGCTTCTTGGAGCAAGTGGTGAGCGCACTGCGCTACGAACCCGGCGACCCAGGCACTGCCCTAGGTCAGCTTCAAATGAGTGCCTTGTGCGGTGAATAAACATCAACGCGCTCGCTATACCGTGCCGTCCCTAATAGGCGCTCGCCAACAATGCCGTCACCAGCGGGGGATTGATGTAAGCCCTCCTTACCACGGTGACCTCCCCGTTGCCATGGCAACGCCTCCGTTTCGCGGGTTACCATGGTAACCCCTCCGTCGTTTACCATGGTGACCCCGCCGCGCTATTGTCATCGTGCCCGTGGTAATTGCGACCCCCCCCCCCCAACCTTTTCTCACCCGGCGCATGAGAGAAGTTGATAATGAATGTGGGAGCAGAGCGAGTGGGGGGGTGGGAACAATGGTGGAAGGTGGGAGGAAAAGAGGAGAGAGGGCATGAGAGAGAGAGAGCAGGAGAGAGGCAGGGTGAGAGTGGGAGTAGCAGAGAGCACGCACGCTGCGCGAGTAATCGCTCCGCGTCTTACCCCGTGCCTCACTCAGGGGGCTCGCATCGCGTGTGCCTGGCAGGGCCATTTCCCGAAACGTCAGTCCAGTAGTCCAGAATCTCTCCTGCCGGCAAGCATCAGCCAGATCTTCCCGTGAGGCATTGCGGCTGGGCGGTAATTGCTCGGCGCGGAGCTGGGATGCAGTCGCGCGCATTAATCACGGGGTCATGGCCCCCCCCTTCCCCCCCCTCCCCACCCCTATCGCCCATCGCATTTCGCAAAACAGAATCTGGGGAAGCAGCGCGTCTCGTTTTACAAACGAATACGGGCGACGAGAGGTATACTGGATGTGGTGTGCCCCGTGCGTAATTATTTTGCGGGTCGCTGACCCTGGACAAACCCGGCTGAAATGAAGCAAAACTTAATCTGCTGATGAGACACTGACTGACTAAACCGGTCCAGAGTGTAGCTTGTGTTGAACCCAATTCTGATGAAACTATACACTCACAGAAGGCCCTGTGACTGACGGGATGTGTAAAAGAATGCTTCAGTTTTCTGTTCGGGAACAGATATTCGTGAAGGAGCCGAATTGTCTCCTTATCGAATGGCTTATTCAAGTATTTAAAAAAGAGGCATTGGCCAGACATCCAAACGTGGCAGGACCCTCCTGAAGAAGAGCCATGAGACTCGGTCAGGCTCTCCAAAACTATGAACTAAAATTATTATTTTTACCAGGTAAGGTCCACTCAGCCTATACAACTCGTTTTCAGAAGCGACCTGGTCACAAATGACAGCTCAACGAAGTGGCTTATCATTTGGACATTAATAGCAGTCAAATACTCTAAACTCGTGTTTCTAAATGTGGAGGGAAAAACCGGGGGGAACATGCAACCTCCTCATACACAGCAGGCGTCAGGATCGGGATCGAACGCACGACCTCCTGCATACCGGGCGAGGTAGTTAACATCTCGCCACCACGGCGAGGGAAGCGTGCAGCCAATTCGGCAGACGATTTCACATTCAGTGCCTCATCAGCGGAGTCAGGCTGGCTCGAACCGATGCTGTGGAACTGCCGGATGTTTATAGGTAAGGATCCTTCCTTCCGACGCGGTTCGTCGCGATTCCATGATTTCGCACTTCCTATCGCAGAGACATCTCAGCTCAGAGACACCCCGCGTGGATGCGTGCATCTGATTAAGTGTACATAGGAGGGAGGGGGGGCTACATGTGTGTGTGTGTGTGGGGGGGGGGGGGGTGTAGAGGGAGACGGGAGACCTAACGCGCGAGCCGGGGTTAATGAGGTCACGCTCGGTGCAGTGACGGGGTTAATTAATGAACGCAGAGAGCCGAGGGGTGTGGATCTCGTGGGACGCACGTGATCCAATCAAGTCGAGCGCCAAGCCTCGACTGACTTGTTTTCGTGAAGGTCCTTCTAGAGCAGTGGGAAGTCTGGCCAAAAATATGAAACAGCGAGAGTTTGTGGCTCTGCGTGGCTGGAAAGCGGAGAACCCGGAGAAACCCCCAGCCTCAAGCGATATCCGAGGAGGTGGCACTCAAACCTCCGCACAAATCCACGACCGTACAGTCGCCTCGTGTTTACCGCTTAACCCTGACCCCTGGTGTCCGCAGGCAGCTCCCCCCCCTCCTCCCCGCGCGTGCCACCCCCCCCCCCGAGATCGTGCGCTGCGCTCGGGGCCGTGCGGCGCCGAGAGCTGCGTCGTGAAATCTGTAAACCCCCTCCAGTGAAACCCTCTCGGCTCGGGGGCTCCGACCGCCCGGGACCCCCAGAGAACGCAGCCTCTCCTCCACCCCACCCCCTCCTCCACCCCACCCCCTCCTCCCACCCCACCCCCTCCTCCACCCCCCTTCAGCACCCCCCTCCTCCACCCCACCCCCTCCTCCACCCCACCCCCTCCTACACCCCCCTTCAGCACCCCCCTCCTCCACCCCACCCCCTCCTCCACCCCACCCCCTCCTCCACCCCCCTCCTCCACCCCACCCCCTCCTCCACCCCCCTTCAGCACCCCCCTCCTCCACCCCACCCCCTCCTCCACCCCACCCCCTCCTCCACCACCCTCCTCCACCCCCCTCCTCCACCCCACCCCCTCCTCCACCCCCCTTCAGCACCCCCCCCCCTCCTCCACCCCACCCCCTCCTCCACCCCCCTCCTCCACCCCCCCTCCCTCCTCCATCCCCCTCCCTCCTCCACCCACACTCCATCCCCCTCCCTCCTCCACCCCCCTCCACCTCCCTCCTCCCTCGGGGGTCCTGACCCCCGCCCTCTACCTTCAGCTGCGCGCATGCAGAGGCGGGAGGTGCAGTGAGAATTCACCACGTGACTCACGGGGCGAGCGATGAAAGGCGGCGCGTGTGGGACGCGGGGCAAGGGATTCAGGGATGTGGGAGAGGGGGGGGGGGTGTTGATCTCCCCCCCGTGCCCCCCCCCCTCCTCCTCCCCCGTGGGGGGCGATGTCCACCCAGGGTTCGCGCCGCGTGCCGAATCGAGCGACGGTGACGTCGCGCGCATTCATTGATCTGTTTAGCTGCGTTTAATTAACCGCGCTGCTCACAGAGCGAGAGAGAGCCCTCTCATCCTGGCTCTCCAGGGCAACGAGGCGGACTCCCCACAAGGTGCACCCAGAAAGAGAGCAAAAGTGCACCCAGAAAGAGAGCAAAGTGCACCCAGAAAGAGAGCAAAGTGCACCCAGACAGGGGGAGCAAAGTGCACCCAGACAGGGGGAGCAAAGTGCACCCAGACAGGGGGAGCAAAGTGCACCCAGACAGGGGGAGCAAAGTGCACCCAGACAGGGGGAGCAAAGTGCACCCAGACAGGGGGAGCAAAGTGCACCCAGACAGGGGGAGCAAAGTGCAACCCAGAAAGGGGGAGCAAAGTGCACCCAGAAAGGGGGGAGCAAAGTGCACCCAAAAAGAGAGCAAAGTGCACCCAGAAAGAGAGCAAAGTGCACCCAGACAGGGGGAGCAAAGTGCACCCAGACAGGGGGAGCAAAGTGCACCCAGACAGGGGGAGCAAAGTGCACCCAGACAGGGGGAGCAAAGTGCACCCAGAAAGGGGGAGCAAAGTGCACCCAGACAGGGGGAGCAAAGTGCACCCAGAAAGGGGGAGCAAAGTGCACCCAGAAAGAGAGCAAAGTGCACCCAGACAGGGGGAGCAAAGTGCACCCAGACAGGGGGAGCAAAGTGCACCCAGACAGGGGGAGCAAAGTGCACCCAGACAGGGGGAGCAAAGTGCACCCAGACAGGGGGAGCAAAGTGCACCCAGACAGGGGGAGCAAAGTGCACCCAGACAGGGGGAGCAAAGTGCACCCAGACAGGGGGAGCAAAGTGCACCCAGAAAGGGGGAGCAAAGTGCACCCAGACAGGGGGAGCAAAGTGCACCCAGACAGGGGGAGCAAAGTGCACCCAGACAGGGGGAGCAAAGTGCACCCAGACAGGGGGAGCAAAGTGCACCCAGACAGGGGGAGCAAAGTGCACCCAGCATCCCGGTTGCGCGCGCGATCTCGCGCCAAGGCGCGCGCGAAATTCAATTAGTGGCGATCACAGCGCGAGCGCCGCGAAATTAGCGGCGCTAATGCGCAGCGCGGTAATTGCGGTCACGTGACGCTGCGGACAGGGAGCGGGAGTGGTGGAGTCGGGTAAGAGGAGGAGGGGGGTGGAGGGAGCGGTGGGGGAGGTGGAGGGAGGGGGTGGGGGAGGGGAGGGGGAGTGGAGGAGGGAGCGACGCGTGTGGGAGTTGGTGGGGGGTCACAAGGGCAATGCAAAGCGATGGCGTCCCCTGGGCCCCCGCGGGCTTTTACCCCCCCCCTTCCCCGTTTATCTCAGCCTCCTCACTCCCCCACCCACCCACCCACCCCTCCCCTTCTCCCTCCGCCCTCTCCCCTCATTTATTCCGCGCTCCGCTTATCGGGCTCTGCGGAGCCGGATTCGCGCGCGAGGCAGCGGTGATTAACCCCGTCAGCCCCCTCCCCATGTCGCGAGATTTCGGGGAGGGGGGTGGGAGGGAGGGAGGGAGGGGTGGGAGGGGTGGGAGGGGTGGAGTTGGACTCACGGGGGAGAGGGAGGGAGGGGGTGTGAGAGCTCGCATGCCACGTGGTGCTTCAAGGACGACAGCATCGATTCATCGGTTCACGTTTATTTATTCTGCTACCGGCGACGCGCGCGCGTCAGAGTCGATCACTATCGACGGTGTGCAAATGACGCGCGGGATTCGGCGCTAATTACGACACTTGCAGTGATGGCGCGAACTAAGTGGTGCAAGCGCGAGGCCGGGTGACACGGCCAGCGTGCGGCTCTACCAGATAACGCTTCGGGCAATGGCCCTTCCTCAGAGCACGGCACCCCTCTGGCCACTCTGTGTGACTCGATAGAGGGCCAATGCCCAAAACGTCGCCTATTTTTCATCGTTTTCTTCGAAAGACCACACGGTGCTGCTATTGACGCGGATCTTATGGAGTGGTGGTTGTTGTTGTTGTTGTTTGTGCACCACTGCCATCGAAGCAGTTGCTTCAGCAGCAACAATTACAACTACAGCAGCAGCAATTACAGCAGCAGCAATTACAGCAGCAACTACAGCAGCAGCAATTACAACAACAGCAAGCAGCTACAGCAGCAGCAATTACAGCAGCAGCAATTACAGCAGCAGCAATTACAGCAGCAGCAATTACAGCAGCAGCTACAGCAGCAGCTACAGCAGCAACTACAGCAGCAGCAATTACAGCAGCAACAGCAGCAGCAGCAATTACAGCAGCAGCTACAGCAGCAACTACAGCAAGCAGCTACAGCAGCAGCAATTACAGCAGCAACTACAGCAGCAGCAGCAACAACAGCAGCAGCAGCAATTACAACAACAACAACAACAAGCAGCTGCAGCAGCAATTACAGCAGCAACTACAGCAGCAACTACAGCAGCAACTACAGCAGCAGCAGCAGCAATTACAACAACAACAAGCAGCTGCAGCAGTAATTACAGCAGCAACTACAGCAGCAGCAGCAATTACAACAACGGCAAGCAGCTACAGCAGCAGCAACTACAGCGGCAGCAATTACAGCAGCAATTACAGCAGCAACTACAGCAGCAGCAATTACAACAACAGCAAGCAGCTACAGCAGCAGCAATTACAGCAGCAAAAGCAGCAGCAGCAACTACAGCAGCAACTACAGTACAGCAGCAGCAGCAACTACAGCAGCAGCAACTACAGCAGCAGCAACTACAGCAGCAGCAGCAGCAACTACAGCAGCAGCAGCAACTACAGCAGCAGCAGCAACTACAGCAGCAGCGTCACTGACGCAGCGGCAGAGAGCGGAGTTCGTCGCTGCTTCAGCAAGAGACGACGAACGTCAAGGAGCGCAGCATCCTCAACGCCTCGCCTTTATTCCAGGCCCGAGACTGGGGGATATTCTGACGATTATGGAAACTGCTCGAAGATGATCATTGTGGTTATGCTGGTTGTAACTAGACCAGCGAAACGTCGGATAACCCAATTGTTCATAATAGAGTTGTTTTTTTTTTTGGGGGGGGGGGTTAAATATTGGTCGCGAAAGCCGACGTGTTGAACTAAACCCAATTGTGACATTGTGTTGTGTGGATGGCTCTCGGACAACACAACAAGGCAAGCGGTGACACATCGGCCACGTTGTACTCTTCACGAGTGACGCTGCTCATTGGCTGCGTCGGGTGGAGGCGGGTGCACGACACACACGTTACCGACAGCGGCGTTCCGACCCAAAACTAACTGACGACGCAGGCGCGGGATTGACACGGAGAGAGCTGAGCGCAGCGGCGTCTCTCCCCCCACCCACCCCCCGCGTGAACTGGTGCATCGCGTAAGCAGCATCGGTTCGACACAAGCCCCAAAAAACCTCTCAACCGGTTTCGACATTCAGTGACTCGTCGGCAGAGTCGGTCAGGTTCGCCGTGAGTCAATGCTGAAGAACTCCCAATGCCGATAGGTAACTAAGTTCAAGACAAACCCCTACGCAGAACACAACATCGGCCACAATACGCAACAAAAACTATAACCGTGGACCGGTGGTTCTTCACCTGGGCTGCACGCATCCCTTAGGGCCTCGAGAAGCCCTTTCTGAGACCCAAAGGGGTGCAGGCTGCAGGAAAACGTGAAGAACCACCGCCGTAGACTCACGCCGAGAGACTCGTGGGCTCACGGGAGACCCAATGCAGGCGAACGCGGTTCCAGCGCTGTCGAGCTGCCTCGGCGTCTACAGGGCAGGCGACCCTCATCCCCCCGTTAGCTGCGCACGTGACACGCGCACCACGCGCAGCGCGCGCACCACGCGCACGTGACACGCGCAGCACGCGCACGGCGACGTGACGGATGGAGTCGCCCGGCACTCAGAGTGCGCTTCGTGAGCGGGTCGCACGCGGCACGGGGGCGGTGCATCATCATCAGCATCATCAGCAGCAGCAGCATCATCATCATCAGCAGCAGCAGCATCAGCAGTATCATCATCAGCAGCATCAGCAGCAGCATCATCAGGAGCAGCAGCAGCATCAGCAGCAGCAGCATCATCATCATCAGCATCATCAGCATCATCATCAGCAGCAGCATCATCAGCAGCAGCACGGGGAGAACGATCTGTGGGGTGAACGCCACAGGCTTGGGCGGGCGGGCGCGCAGAGTTGCAGCACCACAACGGATCGTGCCGCGTCGAACCTCCCGTTGAACACCGCGGGGTGCCGCGATGGCCTCGTGAAGGTTGAAAGATCGCGGGAGCCGCTGCCGCCGCCGCCGCCGCTGCTGCTGCTGCTGCCGCTACTGCCGTCGTTCGTCTTCCCCCGAGCCCAGAAGTCTACAGGCTCTGGGCTCCAGCCAGCATCTTCCCTCACCGTGAAGCGACACGAACATCATTCACGATTAACATTCACTTAGTGTCGTTACGTCTCCCCTGCCCGGTCTATACTCCTGCTATTTGCACCCTGGGACCAGGCCCGGCTCCGGCTCCTCTCGATTTGGGTGGGTGGGTGGGGGGGGGCAGTAGGGCTGTTGTGTGGGGACCACTACAACAGCCATTCACCGCTAACGAGGAGAGTGAACCGATAAAGAGGAGGGGGGGGGGGGGGTGGAGCATAGGGACGCTTTGTGGGGCAAAACCCACCCAACCTCGCCCCTAGCCCCGACCCTGTCTGGGAGTCTCTCACGGATGCCAAGTGATTTAATTTACAATACATTGAGTGCACAATCGTATTTATCCAGGAGAACCACACTGAGTCATGGGGCTCCTTTTTTTTTCCACCGCCTTCCCCTGCCGAGCCAGAGAACGGCTCCTCCTCGACGCGCACCCACGGGGAGAGGCCTCTCGCAAACTTCTGTTGCGGTGAGCCACCAACCCTCGCTTCACAGTGCTGGGTTTCACGCCCTGCCACGTGCAGCGCAGCCGCCGCTGCCTGCCGCCACCGCCTGGTTGGCAATGCGAGACCTGCCACGAGTCCGTCACGGGTCTCTCGTGACGAGAGCGGTCCCGTGGGGGAGCGACGCGGGGGCGGGGATGGAGTCAGGGAGCGCACAGGACGAGCACCGCGCTCAGAATCGCAGGGAGACCTCCTCCTCCTCATCCTCCTCCTCATGCTCCTCATCCTCCTCATCCTCCCCCTCCTCCCCCTCCCCCCCCCCTCCGCCTCGTCGTTACCGCGTGGGCGTGGCCAGGGTCTCGGAGAGATCTTGCTGAAGGTCAAACTCGAGAGATTTTAAAAACCCGGGCCCGGTCCTTGGTGTCAGAGAGTCAAAGCTGGCGGCGTTCTCAGAAATTTGGGGGGTGGGGGGGTGGGGGGGGGTGGGGGGGTGGGGGGGGGGTGGGGGGGGTGGGGGGGGTGGGGGGCCGACACGAGGCCCGCCACCGCTAGCGCGTTCGCCGCTCGTTTGCAGGAGGCTTTCGCCGTTCACTTCAGGCGGGCCGCCCTGGTTAATGCTGCGGCGGTGCTGCGTATTGACGCTACGAACGCCGACGCGCCGGCGCCACGGTTCAAATTCGCCCAAACCGACTGGCGGAGGACTCGTGGACGCTTGCAGGCCGCATGCCGAGTCGCCCTGTGGCGCACCGGAGCAGGTGCCACGTGGGGGGGGGGGGGGGCATGGTGCCCTTGTAGACGTGTTGAGATGAGGTGGTGGCTCAAGTCGCTTACAGCGTGTGAAGCGCTCTGCATAGGCCGCCTCCGCGTCTTCAGTGCAACTGTGGTGGGTACAGCTGTCTTCAGTGCAACTGTGGTGGGTACAGCTGTCTTCAGTGCGACTGTGGTGGGTGCAGCTGTCTTCAGTACAACTGTGGTGGGTACAGCTGTCTTCAGTGCAGCTGTGGTGGGTACAGCTGTCTTCAGTGCGACTGTGTTGGGTACAGCTGTCTTCAGTGCAACTGTGGTGGGTACAGCTGTCTTCAGTGCAACTGTGGTGGGTACAGCTGTCTTCAGTGCAGCTGTGGTGGGTACAGCTGTCTTCAGTGCGACTGTGTTGGGTACAGCTGTCTTCAGTACAGCTGTGTTGGGTACAGCTATCTTCAGTACAGCTGTGTTGAGCACAACTGTCTTCAGTACAGCTGTGTTGGGTACAGCTGTCTTCAGTGCAACTGTGGTGGGTACAGCTGTCTTCAGTGCAACTGTGGTGGGTACAGCTATCTTCAGTGCAACTGTGGTGGGTACAGCTGTCTTCAGTGCAACTGTGGTGGGTGCAGCTGTCTTCAGTGCAACTGTGGTGGGTACAGCTGTCTTCAGTGCAGCTGTGGTGGGTACAGCTGTCTTCAGTGCGACTGTGTTGGGTACAGCTGTCTTCAGTACAGCTGTGTTGGGTACAGCTATCTTCAGTACAGCTGTGTTGAGCACAACTGTCTTCAGTACAGCTGTGTTGGGTACAGCTGTCTTCAGTGCAACTGTGGTGGGTACAGCTGTCTTCAGTACAACTGTGGTGGGTACAGCTGTCTTGAGTACAACTGTGGTGGGTACAGCTGTCTTCAGTGCAGCTGTGGTGGGTACAGCTGTCTTCAGTGCGACTGTGTTGGGTACAGCTGTCTTCAGTGCAACTGTGGTGGGTACAGCTGTCTTCAGTGCAACTGTGGTGGGTACAGCTGTCTTCAGTGCAGCTGTGGTGGGTACAGCTGTCTTCAGTGCGACT
This sequence comes from Petromyzon marinus, assembly GCF_048934315.1. Classification (NCBI taxonomy): domain Eukaryota; kingdom Metazoa; phylum Chordata; class Hyperoartia; order Petromyzontiformes; family Petromyzontidae; genus Petromyzon; species Petromyzon marinus. The sequence goes on along the minus strand of NC_133703.1, from coordinate 17,163,022 downwards.
GTGTTGGGTACAGCTGTCTTCAGTACAGCTGTGTTGGGTACAGCTATCTTCAGTACAGCTGTGTTGAGCACAACTGTCTTCAGTACAGCTGTGTTGGGTACAGCTGTCTTCAGTGCAACTGTGGTGGGTACAGCTGTCTTCAGTGCAACTGTGGTGGGTACAGCTATCTTCAGTGCAACTGTGGTGGGTACAGCTGTCTTCAGTGCAACTGTGGTGGGTGCAGCTGTCTTCAGTGCAACTGTGGTGGGTACAGCTGTCTTCAGTGCAGCTGTGGTGGGTACAGCTGTCTTCAGTGCGACTGTGTTGGGTACAGCTGTCTTCAGTACAGCTGTGTTGGGTACAGCTATCTTCAGTACAGCTGTGTTGAGCACAACTGTCTTCAGTACAGCTGTGTTGGGTACAGCTGTCTTCAGTGCAACTGTGGTGGGTACAGCTGTCTTCAGTGCAGCTGTGTTGGGTACAGCTATCTTCAGTGCAACTGTGTTGGGTACAGCTATCTTCAGTACAGCTGTGTTGGGTACAGCTGTCTTCAGTACAGCTGTGTTGAGCACAACTGTCTTCAGTACAGCTGTGTTGGGTACAGCTGTCTTCAGTGCAACTGTGGTGGGTACAGCTGTCTTCAGTGCAGCTGTGGTGGGTACAGCTGTCTTCAGTGCGACTGTGTTGGGTACAGCTATCTTCAGTACAGCTGTGTTGGGTACAGCTATCTTCAGTACAGCTGTGTTGAGCACAACTGTCTTCAGTACAGCTGTGTTGGGTACAGCTGTCTTCAGTGCAACTGTGGTGGGTACAGCTGTCTTCAGTGCAGCTGTGTTGGGTACAGCTATCTTCAGTGCAACTGTGTTGGGTACAGCTATCTTCAGTACAGCTGTGTTGGGTACAGCTGTCTTCAGTACAGCTGTGTTGAGCACAACTGTCTTCAGTACAGCTGTGTTGGGTACAGCTGTCTTCAGTGCAACTGTGGTGGGTACAGCTGTCTTCAGTGCAGCTGTGTTGGGTACAGCTATCTTCAGTGCAACTGTGTTGGGTACAGCTATCTTCAGTACAGCTGTGTTGGGTACAGCTGTCTTCAGTACAGCTGTGTTGAGCACAACTGTCTTCAGTACAGCTGTGTTGGGTACAGCTGTCTTCAGTGCAACTGTGGTGGGTACAGCTGTCTTCAGTGCAGCTGTGTTGGGTACAGCTATCTTCAGTGCAACTGTGGTGGGTACAGCTGTCTTCAGTGCAACTGTGGTGGATACAGCTGTCTTCAGTGCAACTGTGGTGGGTACAGCTGTCTTCAGTGTAACTGTGGTGGATACAGCTGTCTTCAGTACAACTGTGGTGGGTACAGCTGTCTTCAGTACAACTGTGGTGGGTACAGCTGTCTTCAGTGCAACTGTGGTGGGTGCAGCTGTCTTCAGTACAACTGTGGTGGGTACAGCTGTCTTCAGTGCAACTGTGGTGGATACAGCTGTCTTCAGTACAACTGTGGTGGGTACAGCTGTCTTCAGTGCAACTGTGGTGGGTACAGCTGTCTTCAGTGCAACTGTGGTGGGTACAGCTGTCTTCAGTACAACTGTGGTGGATACAGCTGTCTTCAGTGCAACTGTGGTGGATACAGCTGTCTTCAGTGCAACTGTGGTGGGTACAGCTGTCTTCAGTGTAACTGTGGTGGATACAGCTGTCTTCAGTACAACTGTGGTGGGTACAGCTGTCTTCAGTACAACTGTGGTGGGTACAGCTGTCTTCAGTGCAACTGTGGTGGATACAGCTGTCTTCAGTGCAACTGTGGTGGGTACAGCTGTCTTCAGTGTAACTGTGGTGGATACAGCTGTCTTCAGTACAACTGTGGTGGGTACAGCTGTCTTCAGTACAACTGTGGTGGGTACAGCTGTCTTCAGTGCAACTGTGGTGGGTGCAGCTGTCTTCAGTACAACTGTGGTGGGTACAGCTGTCTTCAGTGCAACTGTGGTGGATACAGCTGTCTTCAGTACAACTGTGGTGGGTACAGCTGTCTCCAGTACAACTGTGGTGGGTACAGCTGTCTTCAGTGCAACTGTGGTGGGTACAGCTGTCTTCAGTACAACTGTGGTGGATACAGCTGTCTTCAGTGCAACTGTGGTGGATACAGCTGTCTTCAGTGCAACTGTGGTGGGTACAGCTGTCTTCAGTGTAACTGTGGTGGATACAGCTGTCTTCAGTACAACTGTGGTGGGTACAGCTGTCTTCAGTACAACTGTGGTGGGTACAGCTGTCTTCAGTGCAACTGTGGTGGATACAGCTGTCTTCAGTGCAACTGTGGTGGGTACAGCTGTCTTCAGTGTAACTGTGGTGGATACAGCTGTCTTCAGTACAACTGTGGTGGGTACAGCTGTCTTCAGTACAACTGTGGTGGGTACAGCTGTCTTCAGTGCAACTGTGGTGGATACAGCTGTCTTCAGTGCAACTGTGGTGGGTACAGCTGTCTTCAGTGTAACTGTGGTGGATACAGCTGTCTTCAGTACAACTGTGGTGGGTACAGCTGTCTTCAGTACAACTGTGGTGGGTACAGCTGTCTTCAGTGCAACTGTGGTGGGTGCAGCTGTCTTCAGTACAACTGTGGTGGGTACAGCTGTCTTCAGTGCAACTGTGGTGGATACAGCTGTCTTCAGTACAACTGTGGTGGGTACAGCTGTCTCCAGTACAACTGTGGTGGGTACAGCTGTCTTCAGTGCAACTGTGGTGGGTACAGCTGTCTTCAGTACAACTGTGGTGGATACAGCTGTCTTCAGTGCAACTGTGGTGGATACAGCTGTCTTCAGTGCAACTGTGGTGGGTACAGCTGTCTTCAGTGTAACTGTGGTGGATACAGCTGTCTTCAGTACAACTGTGGTGGGTACAGCTGTCTTCAGTACAACTGTGGTGGGTACAGCTGTCTTCAGTGCAACTGTGGTGGATACAGCTGTCTTCAGTGCAACTGTGGTGGGTACAGCTGTCTTCAGTGTAACTGTGGTGGATACAGCTGTCTTCAGTACAACTGTGGTGGGTACAGCTGTCTTCAGTACAACTGTGGTGGGTACAGCTGTCTTCAGTGCAACTGTGGTGGGTGCAGCTGTCTTCAGTACAACTGTGGTGGGTACAGCTGTCTTCAGTGCAACTGTGGTGGGTGCAGCTGTCTTCAGTACAACTGTGGTGGGTACAGCTGTCTTCAGTACAACTGTGGTGGGTACAGCTGTCTTCAGTACAACTGTGGTGGGTACAGCTGTCTTCAGTACAACTGTGGTGGGTACAGCTGTCTTCAGTGCAACTGTGGTGGGTGCAGCTGTCTTCAGTACAACTGTGGTGGGTACAGCTGTCTTCAGTACAACTGTGGTGGGTACAGCTGTCTTCAGTACAACTGTGGTGGGTACAGCTGTCTTCAGTACAACTGTGGTGGGTACAGCTGTCTTCAGTACAACTGTGGTGGGTACAGCTGTCTTCAGTGCAACTGTGGTGGGTGCAGCTATCTTCAGTACAACTGTGGTGGGTACAGCTGTCTTCAGTGCAGCTGTGTTGGGTACAGCTGTCTTCAGTGCAACTGTGGTGGATACAGCTGTCTTCAGTACAACTGTGGTGGGTACAGCTGTCTTCAGTACAACTGTGGTGGGTACAGCTGTCTTCAGTGCAACTGTGGTGGGTGCAGCTGTCTTCAGTACAACTGTGGTGGGTACAGCTGTCTTCAGTACAACTGTGGTGGGTACAGCTGTCTTCAGTACAACTGTGGTGGGTACAGCTGTCTTCAGTACAACTGTGGTGGGTACAGCTGTCTTCAGTACAACTGTGGTGGGTACAGCTGTCTTCAGTGCAACTGTGGTGGGTGCAGCTGTCTTCAGTACAACTGTGGTGGGTACAGCTGTCTTCAGTACAACTGTGGTGGGTACAGCTGTCTTCAGTACAACTGTGGTGGGTACAGCTGTCTTCAGTACAACTGTGGTGGGTACAGCTGTCTTCAGTACAACTGTGGTGGGTACAGCTGTCTTCAGTGCAACTGTGGTGGGTGCAGCTATCTTCAGTACAACTGTGGTGGGTACAGCTGTCTTCAGTGCAGCTGTGTTGGGTACAGCTGTCTTCAGTGCAACTGTGGTGGATACAGCTGTCTTCAGTACAACTGTGGTGGGTACAGCTGTCTTCAGTACAACTGTGGTGGGTACAGCTGTCTTCAGTGCAACTGTGGTGGGTGCAGCTGTCTTCAGTACAACTGTGGTGGGTACAGCTGTCTTCAGTACAACTGTGGTGGGTACAGCTGTCTTCAGTACAACTGTGGTGGGTACAGCTGTCTTCAGTACAACTGTGGTGGGTACAGCTGTCTTCAGTACAACTGTGGTGGGTACAGCTGTCTTCAGTGCAACTGTGGTGGGTGCAGCTATCTTCAGTACAACTGTGGTGGGTACAGCTGTCTTCAGTGCAGCTGTGTTGGGTACAGCTGTCTTCAGTGCAACTGTGGTGGATACAGCTGTCTTCAGTACAGCTGTGGTGGGTACAGCTGTCTTCAGTACAACTGTGGTGGATACAGCTGTCTTCAGTACAGCTGTGTTGAGCACAACTGTCTTCAGTGCAGCTGTGTTGGGTACAGCTGTCTTCAGTGCAACTGTGGTGGGTACAGCTGTCTTCAGTGCAACTGTGGTGGGTACAGCTGTCTTCAGTGCAACTGTGGTGGGTACAGCTATCTTCAGTGCAGCTGTGTTGGGTACAGCTGTCTTCAGTGCAACTGTGGTGGGTACAGCTATCTTCAGTGCAGCTGTGTTGGGTACAGCTGTCTTCAGTACAACTGTGGTGGGTACAGCTGTCTTCAGTACAACTGTGGTGGATACAGCTGTCTTCAGTACAGCTGTGTTGAGCACAACTGTCTTCAGTGCAGCTGTGTTGGGTACAGCTGTCTTCAGTGCAACTGTGGTGGGTACAGCTGTCTTCAGTGCAACTGTGGTGGGTACAGCTGTCTTCAGTGCAACTGTGGTGGGTACAGCTATCTTCAGTGCAGCTGTGTTGGGTACAGCTGTCTTCAGTGCAACTGTGGTGTGTACAGCTGTCTTCAGTACAGCTGTGTTGAGCACAACTGTCTTCAGTACAGCTGTGTTGGGTACAGCTGTCTTCAGTGCAACTGTGGTGGGTACAGCTATCTTCATCTTCAGTACAGCTGTGTTGAGCACAACTGTCTTCAGTACAGCTGTGTTGGGTACAGCTGTCTTCAGTGCAACTGTGGTGGGTACAGCTATCTTCATCTTCAGTACAGCTGTGTTGAGCACAACTGTCTTCAGTACAGCTGTGTTGGGTACAGCTGTCTCCAGTACAGCTGTGGTGGGTACAGCTATCTTCAGTGTAACTGTGGTGGGTACAGCTGTCTTCAGTACAACTGTGGTGGGTACAGCTGTTTTCAGTGCAGCTGTGTTGGGTACAGCTATCTTCAGCGCAACTGTGGTGGATACAGCTGTCTTCAGTGCAACTGTGGTGGATACAGCTGTCTTCAGTGCAACTGTGGTGGGTACAGCTATCTTCAGTGCAACTGTGGTGGGTACAGCTATCTTCAGCACAACTGTGGTGGGTACAGCTGTCTTCAGTGCAACTGTGGTGGGTACAGCTGTCTTCAGTGCAGCTGTGTTTGGTACAGCTATCTTCAGTGCAACTGTGGTGGATACAGCTGTCTTCAGTGCAACTGTGGTGGGTACAGCTGTCTTGAGTACAGCTGTGGTGGGTACAGCTATCTTCAGTACAGCTGTGGTGGGTACAGCTGTCTTCAGTGCAACTGTGGTAGGTACAGCTATCTTCAGTGCAGCTGTGTTGGGTACAGCTGTCTTCAGTACAACTGTGGTGGGTACAGCTGTCTTCAGTGCAACTGTGGTGGGTACAGCTATCTTCAGTGCAACTGTGTTGTGTACAGCTATCTTCAGTGCAACTGTGTTGGGTACAGCTATCTTCAGTGCAACTGTGGTGGGTACAGCTATCTTCAGTGCAACTGTGGTGGGTACAGCTATCTTCAGTGCAGCTGTGTTGGGTACAGCTATCTTCAGTGCAGCTGTGTTGGGTACAGCTATCTTCAGTGCAACTGTGGTGGGTACAGCTATCTTCAGTGCAACTGTGGTGGGTACAGCTGTCTTCAGTACAACTGTGGTGGGTACAGCTATCTTCAGTGCAGCTGTGTTGGGTACAGCTATCTTCAGTGCAGCTGTACAAGTCTAGCTGTGTTGGTTATATCCCTACCGAGTCCAGCTGTGTTGGCTGCTGTTGTACCACGTGCAGCTGTACCCTGTGCGCTGTATTTAGTGCAGCTGTGTGGTAGTGCAGTGCCTGCAATTTGCAGGGCCGGGTGAGGAAGTGGAAGGGTTAATGGGGGGGGGGAGGGGGTGTCTCGCTGGCTCAGGGTGTTTGTGAATATTGGTTCATCTATTATTTAATTGCTTTAGTCATTGCTTGGCAACCGACAGCCAATGGGATTGGCGCTGTATGGAGGTTACTATCGCCATCATCATTACACCCATCATCATCACAGCAAACATCTTCATCACAACCATCATCATCATAACAAACATCATCATCACAACAAACATCTTCATCACAACCATCTTCATCACAACCATCATCACAACCATCACAACAACATCTTCATCACAACCATCATCATCACAACAAACATCAACACAACCATCATCATCACAGCAAATATCTTCATCACAACCATCATCACAACAAACATCTTCATCAGAACCATCATCATCACAACAAACATCTTCATCACAACCATCATCATCATCACAACAAACATCTTCATCACAACCATCATCATCACAACAAACATCTTCATCACAACCATCATCATCACAACAAACATCTTCATCACAACCATCATCACAACAAACATCTTTATCACAACCATCATCATCACAACAAACATCTTCATCACAACCATCATCATCACAACAAACATCTTCATCACAACCATCATCATCACAGCAAACATCTTCATCAGAACCATCATCATCACAACAAACATCTTCATCACAACCATCATCATCACAACAAACATCTTCATCACAACCATCATCATCACAACAAACATCTTCATCAGAACCGTCATCATCACAACAAACATCTTCATCACAACCATCATCATCACAACAAACATCTTCATCAGAACCGTCATCATCACAACAAACATCTTCATCACAACCATCATCATCACAACAAACATCTTCATCACAACCATCATCATCACAACAAACATCTTCATCACAACCATCATCAACACAACAAACATCTTCATCACAACCATCATCATCACAACAAACGTCTTCATCACAACCATCATCATCACAACAAACATCTTCATCAGAACCATCATCACAACCATCATCATCACAGCAAACATCTTCATCACAACAAACATGTTAATTGTTTTTTTTACCCTTTTATCTGCCAACAAAACTGACACCCTTTTTTAACAAGGAGTCATGTTTGCATTGATCACAATACCTGCGGTCGGAATGCAAACAAAAAACACAACTCTGATAATGTATTGGCACTGTCCTTGAAATTGCTTGGTTCACACCCGAGCTCTCAAACTCTGATGGTGCATTGCCTTTAAAGTTGTGCGCCTTTTGGCGTCATCTGGTCCAACATCATGTGTTGGTACAGTAGGGGGCACAGGTGGTGCATCGGCCAGTCATCTCAAGTCAGTCAACCCATGCGGCACCTGCTGAGTCTGCCCCGTGACTTCCTGCCGGCGGGCGTTGGACACTTCACGTGGCCTCAACGTGCACGTAGCCTGGCACAGGCGCTGTGTGGACGTCACCGCCACTTAGTGGCGAATGGCGGTTGTTGTTGTTATTGTTGTTGTTGTGGGTGTGTGTGGGGAGCGGCGGCGCAGTGGTTAGCGCACCGCGCTACGAACCCGGCGAGACCAGAGTTTGATTCCCGGCCACGGCCAACACCGGTAGCGAGGCGATAACTGAAGCAACCGATACTGACCATCGTGGTGAAGTATGGTCAAACAACCCCTCATGGCCGGCACGGCTTGGCGAGGCGGGCTTCATCCAGCAGTGGATCGAACATGGCTCTCGATGATTTACATTAATGGGTGCGAACGAAAGTAGATGTTGCACATTCCATCAGCCACGCGGCGTGTCTGGGAGTGCACAATTTCACGAGCGTGGCTTCAACACAAACCCTAGGCCGGTTTCGACATTTAGGGTCTCATCATCGGCAGGGTCAGTCAGGAGGCTGGCTGTCTTGAGCCAATCTCGGGGCGTAACAGCCACATGTTCATAGGCGAAAGGCCCCATCCGTGTTTGATGACGACCCTGGCTCGACCCAGACCGATGCAACACACGGCACGTGGGGTCATGGGGGTCACTGGGTTCGTACGGGTGACGGGAGCTTCGCTGGAACGAGGGGGTCCGAAGCGGAGGCAGGATTCGCTCGAGAGTTCAGCCCTGAGCTAGCGGTGGAATTGACACATTCCTACGGCGAGGCGGGGAGGAGGGGGCGAGTCTACGCAAAGGACAATCAATGTTGTAGACTTCCCCACGAAGTTGTATCTATTTTATCGACCACGGAGTGAGGGATGATGATGGGATGAGTCAACCCTCCCCGGTCAGGTTTTGAACTCGCGACCTTCTCCTTTCCGCGAGCCGCTCGCTCCTACGCTGAGCCACGTGGCCGTTTCGGATTCATGGCAAAAATAAGAAGGAGAAATACATTAGTCCCCCCCACCCCTCACACCCCCCCCCCCCCCCACACACCCCCAGGGAGACCACCGCGGTGAATTTACACCCAGGATCGATCTGTGCGGCGACGGCGGTGGAGTCCGCTGTGATGGAGCTGTGTTTACCCGGGCGCGCTCTAAACAAAGGTTAAAACGATAATCGATGGCACCTCGCCCTCCCGCGGGGCACACCCCCCACCCCCCCAATCCCTACCCCCTCATATTACGTTGTCTTTCTGACCCCCCACCCACCAACCCCCAGATCCAACGAGCTCCCTCCGTGATCCTCCGTAGACGCCACTGACCCTTTCGGCCAACACCGTGACAGCCACGGCACTGCTGCAGGTAACGACAACACTCACTCACCCACTCACCTACTTACTCACCCACTCACCTACTTACTCACCCACTCACCTACTCACTCACCCACTCACCTACTCACTCACCCACTCACCTACTCACTCACTGGCTGACTCACCTACTCACTCACCCACTCACCTACTCACTCACCCACTCACCTACTCACTCACCCACTCACCTACTCACTCACCCACTCGCCTACTCACTCACTGGCTCACTCACCTACTCACTCACCCACTCACCTACTCACTCACCCACTCACCTACTCACTCACCCACTCGCCTACTCACTCACTGGCTCACTCACCTACTCACTCACCCACTCACCTACTCACTCACCCACTCACCTACTCATTCACCCACTCACCTACTCACTCACCCACTCACCTACTCACTCACCCACTCACCTACTCACTCACCCACTCGCCTACTCACTCACTGGCTCACTCACCTACTCACTCACCCATTCACCTACTCACTCACTGGCTCACTCACCTACCCACTCACCCATTCACCTACTCACTCACTGGCTCACTCACCTATTCACTCACCCACTCATCTACTCACTCACTGGCTCACTCACCTACTCAATCACCCATTCACCTACTCACTCACTGGCTGACTCACCTACTCACTCACCCACTCACCTACTCACTCACCCACTCACCTACTCACTCACCCACTCACCTACTCAATCACCCACTCGCCTACTCACTCACTGGCTCACTCACCTACTCACTCACCCACTCACCTGCTCACTCACCCACTCACCTACTCACTCGCCTACTCACTCACTGGCTCACTCACCTACTCACTCACCCACTCACCTACTCACTCACCCACTCACCTACTCACTCACCCACTCGCCTACTCACTCACTGGCTCACTCACCTACTCACTCACCCACTCACCTACTCACTCACCCACTCACCTACTCATTCACCCACTCACCTACTCACTCACCCACTCACCTACTCACTCACCCACTCACCTACTCACTCACCCACTCGCCTACTCACTCACTGGCTCACTCACCTACTCACTCACCCATTCACCTATTCACTCACTGACTCACTCACCTACCCACTCACCCATTCACCTACTCACTCACTGGCTCACTCACCTATTCACTCACCCACTCATCTACTCACTCACTGGCTCACTCACCTACTCACTCACCCATTCACCTACTCACTCACTGGCTGACTCACCTACTCACTCACCCACTCACCTACTCACTCACCCACTCACCTACTCACTCACCCACTCACCTACTCACTCACCCACTCACCTACTCACTCACCCACTCACCTACTCACTCACCCACTCGCCTACTCACTCACTGGCTCACTCACCTACTCACTCACCCATTCACCTACTCACTCACTGGCTCACTCACCTACCCACTCACCCATTAACCTACTCACTCACTGGCTCACTCACCTATTCACTCACCCACTCATCTACTCACTCAATGGCTCACTCACCTACTCACTCACCCATTCACCTACTCACTCACTGGCTCACTCACCTACTCACTCACCCACTCACCTATTCCATCACCCACTCACTCAAATACACACCCACTCACCCACTCGCCTACTCACTCATCCACTCACCTACTCACTCACTGGCTCGCCTACTCACTCACTGGCTCACTCACCCATTCACCTACTCACGCACCCACTCTCCTATTCCATCACCCACTCACTCAAATACACACCCACTCACCCACTCGCCTACTCACTCACCCATTCACCTACTCACTCACCCATTCACCTACTCACTCACCCATTCACCTACTCACTCACTGGCTCACTCACCTACTCACTCACCCATTCACCTACTCACTCACCCAATTCCCTATTCCATCACCCACTCACTCAAATACACACCCACTCACCCACTCGCCTACTCACTCACCCATTCACCTAATCACTCACCCGCTCACCTATTCCATCACCCACTCACTCAAATACACACCCACTCACCCACTCACCTACTCACTCACCCGCTGACCTACTCACTAGCCCACTTACCCATTCACTCACCCACTCACTAAAATACACACCCACTCACCCACTCGCCTACTCACTCATCCACTCGCCTACTCACTCACCCACTCACCTACTCATTCACCCATTCACCTACTCATTCACTGGCTCACTCACCTACTCACTCACCCATTCACCTACTCACTCACCCACTTCCATATTCCATCACCCACTCACTCAAATACACACCCACTCGCCTACTCACTCACCCATTCACCTACTCACTCACCAATTCACCTACTCACTCACTGTCTCATTCACCTACTCACTCACCCATTCACCTACTCACTCACCCACTCCCCTATTCCATCACCCACTCACTCAAATACACACCCACTCACCCACTCGCCTACTAACTCATCCACTCACCTACTCTCTCACTGGCTCACTCACCTACTCACTCACCCGCTGACCTACTCACTAACCCACTCACCCATTCACTCACCCACTCACTAAAATACACACCCACTCGCCTACTCACTCATCCACTCACCTACTCACTCACTGGCTCACTCACCTACTCACTCACCCGCTCACCTACTCACTCACCCGCTCACCTACTTGTTCTTCCACTCACCAAATGACCCACTCACCTACCCACTCACCTCCAGGGCCGGATCAAGGCACGGGGGGGGGGCCTTAGGGGCTGCAGCCCAGGGGCCTCTGCCAGCTGGAGGGGCCTCCACAGATTAAGTCAAAAGTTCTTTCACTTGTGAATGCCGAATTTTATTTGTTGTTAGCCTTGGATAAAGCATACATTTTATCTTTCTTTAACTTTGTTTTCCTTTTGAAAATATTACTGGGGGGGGGGGGGGGGGTGGGTGGGGGGGCCTCACAGTACCCTGTAGCCCACGGGGCCTACACAATCTTAATCCGGCCCTGCTCACCCCCACTGCAGGTCACCACCTCACGCCTCTGTCCGTGTAGTTCCCGAGCACCGCTCCACTGAACAACTCCCTCCTCCTCCTCCTCCCCCCCCCATCGTCTCTTCTGCCGCAGCTCTCTCGCGCCAATCGCCTCGAGGTTGCACACTTGGATCCGTCACAACTTTGATGAGTGCCGTAGGTTTAAAAATAAAACAACAAAAATCACGACGTTTCGGCCACAACACAAGCGGCCTTCATCAGGTGAAGGGACCAGGCTGTCTCGAGGACAGCGCTGGAGTGAAACACAGCCACGCTCAGACCGCGACCTTTAAGCGCCAACCGGCATGTTCACCCGCATGTACACCACCTCTATGCCAAGTCGGCCAATCAAATGCTAATTTTTATGCTAATTCCTTTGTCAAGGCACCTTGCTCCCTCGCACACAGCTTAAAGGTCCGCGGTCTGAGCGTGGCTGTGTTTCACTCCAGCGCTGTCCTCGAGACAGCCTGATCCCTTCACCTGATGAAGGCCGCTTGTGTTGTGGCCGAAACGTCGTGATTTGTGTTGTTTTATTTTTTTGCCTACGTGACTTTACCGAATAGAACCAAAGAGTATGGATCCTTGCAGTCACGAAAGCTTCAAATCTAGAATTGATGAGTGCCGTTTGTTGCTGGCCGCTCGACGGTTTTCGACGTTCGGGCCGTACCGTACGGAGCAGCTGTGTTTAAAACGAATGAACCTGAGCGCGCCCGACCTCGAAGACCCTCAGCAGCTCGGCGGGGTTGAGCCTGCTTGCTGACTTGGCTGGACGGGTACGGGATAGGGAACCAGCTTGGAGCTGTGAGGCGGCCAACAGATGGCAGCGCAGTCGTGGATTCTTGAATCTATCTGTGCGGAGCTTTTGAGTGCCGCCCCCCTCGTATACAGAGAGCGGTGCTGGATGGACCTTCGGGTTCCTCGCACGCGCAGCCGAACCCTCGCCACTCGTGGGACTCGTGGGCAACACATCCCACGGTAGCAGCATCCTCCCCGCACGCTTGTCTTGAGACTCGGCGAGGCCCCGCCTGGGTGGATCACCACCGTGGACACCCTTCACACGAGGTGTTCTTCCACCTCAAGAATGAACGAGCAAAGAGCATCACCACCACCACCACCATCATCATCACTGGGGCTTGCATCGCCGCGTCATCATTCACGTCTCCCTTGCTTTGGTTCCGTGTTGACCTGGATCCCAGCCGCGTAGTGGCAGTGGGGGGGTAGGGGATTGAGGGGCGGGGTTGCAGGGCCTGGAGAGAGAGGGGGGGGAACCTACCCCATCCATCACCGCGACATCCCCGTCCTCTAATAGAGACAAATAGACGTCAGTCGGCGTGGCTGCTGCTGCTGCTGTGGCTGCCCGTGACGCCTCCCGCCCCGGTTCCCCTCCAGCTCCCGCGACTCGCAGCGGTCGCACGTGACGCACGATGAGCGCGCACCTTGATTGGTCGAGATGCCACGTGTTCGCGCCTCGTCCTGCCAACTACCCCTGCTACTACTACTACCCCTAGCCCTACGACTGTTACCCCTATCGCTACTACTACTCTCACTACCTCTACCACTACTCGAATCCCTACTACTTCCCCTATCCCTACTACTACCCCTAGCCCTACGACTGTCACCCCTATCGCTACTGCTACTCTCACTACCTCTACCACTACTCGAATCCCTACTACTTCCCCTATCCCTACTACTACCCCTAGCCCTACGACTGTCACCCCTATCACTACTGCTACTCTCCCTACCCATATCCCTGTCACTACCCCTATGGCCTACTACTACTACTCTTACTACTCCTACCAATACCTCTATCACTAATACTACCCCTATCCCTATTACTACCTCCACTACTCTTATCCTTACTACTACCACCACTACTACCCCTATCCCTGCTACTACCCCTACCACTACCCCTATGTCGGGCGGGGGTCTCTCTGCGATAGTGGGGGGGGGGGGGGGGGGGGGGGTCGTGAGCCCTCTGCCCCCTGTCGAGGCGCGGTTATGGGAGTGTAGGCAGGGATAGGAAATCACCACCCCCCCTCCCCCCCCGCCTCCCCCCCCCCGCCTCCCCCCCCCCCCGCCTCCCCCCCCCCCGCCCCGCATCCCCCCCCCGCATCCCCCCCCGGCTCCCCCCCGCCTCCACCCCCCCCGCTACCCCCCTCACCCCCGCATCCCCCCCCCCCCCCCGTATCGCTCGGAGCTTCCTCCGTGCTGTGGTGAGGGAATGGCGGGGAATATCAGCAGGTGAAGGGGAGCGATTGTGAGGGGGCGTGCCTGAGTGTGTGAGAGTGTGAGAGTGGGAGAGTGGGAGAGAGTGTGAGAGTGGGGAGTGGGAGAGAGTGGGAGAGTGGGAGAGTGGGAGAGAGTGTGAGAGTGGGGGAGTGTGAGAGTGGGTAGTTGGAGAGAGTGTGAGAGTGGGAGAGTGGGAGAGTGGGAGAGAGTGTGAGAGTGGGGGAGTGTGAGAGTGGGGGAGTGGGAGAGAGTGTGAGAGTGGGAGAGTGGGAGAGAGTGTGAGAGTGGGGGAGTGTGAGAGTGGGAGAGTGGGGAGAGAGTGTGAGAGTGGGGGAGTGTGAGAGTGGGGGAGTGTGAGAGTGGGAGAGTGGGGGAGTGTGAGAGTGGGGGAGTGGGAGAGAGTGTGAGAGTGGGAGAGTGGGAGAGAGTGTGAGAGTGGGGGAGTGTGAGAGTGGGAGAGTGGGAGAGAGTGGAGAGTGGGGGAGTGTGAGAGTGGGGGAGTGTGAGAGTGGGAGAGTGGGGGAGTGTGAGAGTGGGGGAGTGGGAGAGAGTGTGAGAGTGTGAGAGTGGGAGAGTGGGAGAGAGTGTGAGAGTGGGGGAGTGTGAGAGTGGGGGGAGTGTGAGAGTGTGAGAGTGAGAGTGTGAGAGTGGGAGAGTGTGAGAGTGTGAGAGTGGGGGAGTGTGGAGAGTGGGGGAGTGGGAGAGAGTGTGAGAGTGTGAGAGTGGGAGAGAGTGTGAGAGTGGGGGAGTGTGAGAGTGGGGGAGTGTGAGAGTGGGAGAGTGTGAGTGTGAGAGTGGGAGTGTGATAGAGTGAGAGAGTGTGAGAGTGTGAGAGTGGGGGAGTGTGAGAGTGTGAGAGTGTGAGAGTGTGAGAGTGTGAGAGTGGGAGAGTGTGAGAGTGAGAGAGTGTGAGAGTGTGAGAGTGGGGGAGTGTGAGAGTGGGGAGTGTGAGAGTGTGGGAGAGTGGGAGAGGTGGGGGAGAGTGTGAGTGTGAGAGTGGGGGAGTGTGAGAGTGTGGGAGTGGGAGAGTGGGAGAGTGTGGGAGAGTGTGAGAGTGAGGAGAGTGGGGGAGTGTGAGAGTGGGGGAGTGGAGAGTGGGAGAGTGTGGAGAGTGGTGGGAGAGGGGGGGAGGAGTGTGAGTAGGGAGTGGGAGGTGGGGGAGTGGGGTGTGGAGAGTGGGGAGAGTGAGGAGGAGTTTGTAGAGTGTGAGATGGGAGTGGGAGAGGTGGGGGAGTGGGAGTGTGAGAGTGTGAGAGTGTGGAGAGGTGGGGGAGCGTGAGTCTGGGAGGTGTGAGTGTGGGGAGTGGGGAGTGGGGGAGTGGAGAGAGTGAGAGCGGAGAGTGAGAGAGTGTGAGAGAGTGAGAGTGTGAGAGTGAGAGAGTGTGGAAAGTGGGGAGTGTTCGTGAGTGTGAGAGTGTGGGGAGAGTGTGAGAGTTGTGAGATCGTGTGAGAGTGTGAGAGTGTGAGTGTGGGGGAGTGGGAGAGTGGGGGAGTGGGAGAGAGTGGGGGAGTGTGAGTGTGGGAGTGTGGGAGAGTGGGGAGTGTGCGTGAGTGTGAGTGTGTGGGAGGAGTTTGAGAGTGTGAGGTTGGGAGAGAGTGGGAGAGTGTGGAGAGTGGGGGAGAGAGAGTGGGAGATGGGGGAGTTTGAGAGTGTGAGAGTGGGAGAGTGTGAGAGTGGGAGAGTGGGGGAGTTTGAGAGTGGGGGAGTTTGAGAGTGGGGGAGTTTGAGAGTGTGTGTGTGTGGGAGTGTGGGAGAGTGTGAGTGTGAGAGTGTGAGAGTGGGAGAGTGGGAGAGTGGGAGAGAGTGAGAGAGTGTGAGAGTGTGAGAGTGGGAGAGTGGGAGAGAGTGAGAGAGTGTGAGAGTGTGCGTGAGTGTGAGAGTGGGAGAGTGGGAGAGTGTGAGCTCTCCCTCCTCTCTTACCCCTTTAAACCGCCCCCCCCCCTTCTCGCCGTGGGGGTTGGACCCCTAACGAGGATGTAAAGAAAGGGCGACGGATCGGGGAGTCGGCGGGGGGGGGGCAGAGATGCGTGGAGCTGGGATGGGGGTAGGGGTTGGCCCAAGGGGACTCCTGACAGTGCCCCCCTCCCGCTGCCCCTTCACGCGCCCCCCCCTCCTATCCCCTCCCCCCTTCCACTTTGTCGGAATCCGCTCCGTGTTTCGCAGACTCCACTCCGTGATTTACACGATCCGCCCCGTGCTTTACAGGTGGATTTTTTAATCGCGCGTCGCCGCGAGGCGCGTATCGACTGCACTAGCCGTACTCGCGTCAATGTCGACTTAGCCGCCCTACCCCACCTCAACCCCAACCCTACAGCCCCAACCAGACCCCCTGACCTCAACCCCAACCCTACAGCAGACCGTCTGACCCCTACCCCAACCCTACAGCCCCAACCAGACCCCCTGACCCCTACCCCAACCCTACAGCCCCAACTAGACTCCCTGACCCCTACCCCAACCCTACACCCCCGACCATACCTGTAACCACTACCCAAAACCCTACCACTAACCCTCACCAAACCCCTTGCTGGGATAGCAGTGTCGCAACCACCCCCTGTGAGTGGCTGGCTGATGTTCTGTCTGCCGAAGGTGTGCGAAGAACGATCCAGAGCTTGAGTGAGTGAGTGTGCGGGTGAGTGTGCGGGTGAGTGGGTGAGCGCGTGGGTGAGTGTGTTGACTGGGTGGGTGTGTGAGTGTGCGGGTGAGTGGGTGAGCGCGTGGGTGAGTGAGTGACTGGGTGGGTGTGTGACTGGGTGGGTGTGTGAGTGTGCGGGTGAGTGGGTGAGCGCGTGGGTGAGTGAGTGACTGGGTGGGTGTGTGACTGGGTGGGTGTGTGAGTGTGCGGGTGAGTGCGTGGGTGAGCAAGCGAGTGAGTGGCTGGCTGATGTGCCAGATCCCGAGACCAGGTGGAGCACCGGGCAGGGGCTGCCTGCCCCTCCCTCCCTTCCCGGCGGAGGGAGGGAGGGAGGGTGGCGGCTGTTCCCAGGCTGCCCGAATGCTCATTTTATACGACTCCGCTCACCGCATATGCCTCGCAAAGTGTTTAACGCCGAACGGGGAAATACAGCGACGATAAAACAAGAAGACACAGGAGATAAAAATCAACAAATAAAAACACATCTCATTGCCGTTAAATTAAATGCCAGTTTTGAGCCACCTTGCACGTGTCCTGGGCTGGCAGGCGGTGCTGTGGATCATAGACACTGACTCGGCAGATATTCCCCGGGTCGGTGAGGAGCCCTGAAAGGTCGGGAGCGTACGAGGAAAAGTTTCTGTCACCCTTACAAGGGTCGTCGCCCACAATAAACAGCTGGCAGTTCAGCAGCACCGGCTCGGGCTCTGCTGATGAGACCCTGAATGCCGAGACCGGCCTGGAAGGAAAGACCCGCGTGGCTGATGAGACGCGTATGATGAGAATCGCGTGAATTGTTACCCACGGCTCAATCTCCCCCCACCCCCACCCTCCAATTCCCCTCCTACCCTCGGCCCAACACCTCACCCTCTTTCGCGCGGGTCACGGTACCCCGAACAGAATACAAATCCAAATCCCCACTCAAACAATGACCCCGACAAACGCGCTCGCCGCTGCGTCCTCGTGTGCGGCACAAGAGGGGGGGGGGGGAGGCGGGGTGGGAGCAGGGCGCTGGGGGGAGGGGCAGCGAGGAGGAGGACGTGACGGCGGGAGGGGAGTGCGCAGTGGGAATGTTGGGTTAAGTATGGATTGTGTTGCTGCTGGGAGATGGGGAGGGAGAGCAGATGGTGAGGGCACGCGCTCCTCACGCGGGAGAGGTCGCGATGGTAGCGAGCGTCTCCCTCCCTCTCTCCCTCCCCAGCCTCCCCTCCCTCCCTCCCTGCCCCCCCCCCCTCTCTTCCCTCTCAGTTCCTCTCTCCGCGTCTCTCTGTCTGCTCTGCTGCCGCCCTCCGTGATGCGTTCCTCGCTCGCCTGCCTTCTGATCCTACTCACGTTTTGGTTGAAGCGTGCCGGGCACTGCTGATGAGACACTGCAACTCGCAACCGCTCCAGAGTCTGTGCCCGTGTCGAATCAACGCTGCTGAAATCGCGCGGCTCCCAGAAGGCCGCGTGGCTGATGAGATGTGTAAAAAAAAAGGGGAAAAAAATGTGTTTAGCTTCTTACGTGGAGGGACAGAAACGGGACGGAGGATCCGAAGCGAGTTGAATGGCCTGCAGAAGCCGAGAGGAACGCCGGGAGGAATCTTGCACGGAGATTGGTGCCACTCATGAACCTTCGAGTAAGCGGCTCATCGAGTCTCGCCACGAGACAACGCCGCCTGTCCCCTCGCCGCAGACCCAGCCGGGCCCCGACAGCGCCGTGCTGGCAAGATTTCGGTGCAGGTGATGCCGGTTCCGGGGCTGGGCTATATTGCGGGTCAAACCCGGACCCTAATGGAGAGACAAAGATGGCAGGCATGTGGTGCTCGCCGTCCAACGCCCTCGTTGTGCCACAGTGGCGGCTTGAACACGGTGCCTCTCTAACCGCCACTCGCCCCAACAGGCCGTTAATGCTATACGGGGGAGCTTTGTCTTTTGTTGTGCGTGAGTCTGGCACCCTCCTCGTGGTGCTTGAGGGTCACGTGTCGGTGTGCCGTGGGCGATGTCGCGAGCAGGAGGATGGCGGCGCTTGGCTGGGCACCCCCGGGAGGTCCCGCAAGAGGCGAACCCAGTCACGAACCGGCCCCGGTGAAAGCCCTCGGCAAAGATTTCGGGTTTGGAGACTTCGCCACCTTGAGCTCTTCCAGGAGCTCGGGGCCGGCCAGGGGAGGCGTGCGGGGACGTCTCCTTCCTTAGCACCCACCACCACCACCGCCGCCGCCTCCTCTCCGCCCCGGCTCCCCGCTCCCCGTTCCCCCACGAGAATGACGCTGAGCCCGAGGAGTGGTTATTCAGGAGGGCCCCGCTACTACGTCGGGGTTTTAGTTTGAGATGTTTTTCTGACAATTGATTATGAGTTGCGTTTGTTCGACGAGTGAAGGGGCGTGGAGAGGGGGAGGGGGGGGGGGGATGACCGGAGCACCCGGAGAAAACCCCACGCCTTGCGCGCGACGGGGGGGGGGGGGGCAACGCTCTGTCGCCGGTCGCGGTGACACGACTGGACCAGCAGCAAGCCGCCCTGTCGTCGGCACAATGGGTCCGGGTTATGGTGCGCGTCTTCCTTGAATGTGAGCGAGGTTTTTTAAAAAAAAAACATCTTTATTGTAAAGGGGGAGAATGTGATCGGATCTCGAGCTGCCAGGCTCAGAAGTGAAGCTTCGATTAAACACTTGCTGAGCTCTTTTGGGAAGGCGGACCAACACTCACCCTCCCTCAACACCACATCACCCCCCCCCCCAACCCCTCCCGCACCCATAGCCCAAACCACGGGATGGGACAAGGGGGGTTGGCGGCTCTGCCCCTGGTGGTGGTGGTGGACGTGGTGGTGGTTGTTGTTGTTGCGAGCGATGCTGGAGCGTGACGAGAGTAATGGGAGCGCAGGTGATGGTGGTGCATCGTCCAGCCATCTCAGTCAGTCAACACATGGCACCGGGGGCTGTCACGTGGCCTCCTGCCTTCCTGCAGCAGCAACCTTGCACACTTCACGAGATGGCCTCAAAGTGCACCTAGCCTGGCACAAGCGACGTAGCGAAATCACCACCACCAATTAATGTTGTTGTTTTGGTGGTGTGACCGTGCGTGACTGTGTGTTTGCGGTGTGGAGCGTGTAGGGCAACGCTGAGAACCTCACCACCCCGGTTCGATACCCGCTAACACTCAACGATAGCGGCGATTAGTTGAAACCGGTCCTGGGCCGGTTCTGTGTGTGTATGTGTAACTGTGTGTGTAACTCTGTGTGTAACTGTGTGTACCTCCGTGTGTAACTGTGTGTGTGTAACTCTGTGTGTAACTGTGGTTGTATTGGTAACTATGTGTGTGACTCTGTGTGTAGCTGGTTGTGTGTGTAACTCTGTGTGCAACTGTGTGTGTAACTCTGCGTGTAACTGTGTGTGTGTGTAACTCTGTGTGTAACTGTGTGTAACTGTGTGTGTAACTCTGCGTGTAACTGTCTGTGTGTGTAACTGAGTGTGTGTGTAACTGTGTGTATGTGTGTAACTGTGTGTGCAACTCTGAGTGGAGAGTTTCCCATACCTGGGCAGTGTGCTTATGACTGGCTCCAGTTTAACAGCAGAGGTCTCACTCCGAATCAGTCGAGCGGCAATATCTTTGCATCGGTTGCGTAACGCTGTGTGGAAGCTACCTGGTCTGTCGCTCCGCACTAAGCTTCAGGTCTTCTCGGCCACGGTCATTCCCTCACTTCTCTACGCTTGCGAAACGTGGACCCCCCTAATGGAACATCTTCGCCCGTTAGAAACATTTAGGCTGGCCTGCCTACGATCCATCCTGGGTTTAACCAGACTGGATTGTGTGAGGAGCTCACAAATCCTTGAAAGATCTGGGCAAGGTCCCATCGGTGAGCTCCTCCGGCGGGCAAGGCTGCGATGGCTGGGTCATGTAGCCCGCATGCACAGACACCGCATGCCGAAACAGATTTTGTTCGGCCGGATTGAGGGGGCTAAGCGGGCGCGGCACGGGCTAGAGAAGAGATGGAGTGATGTGATACAGGAGGACGTGGGGCTGAGTGGACTTGGCGATGACTGGTACCAGCGGTGTCAAGATCGGCCTCTGTGGAGGAGGCTCGTGAAGGACGCTACTGGGCAGTTGGAGGTAGTCGCCCTCCAACAACAACGGAGAGCGGAGGAGCGACGCTCAGAAAAACGAGCGGAGCGCCGGGTGGCTAAAGCACAGCAGGTTGGCACAGTAGGGGGCACAGATGGTGCATCAGCCAGTCATCTCAGTCAGTCGACCCGTGGCACCTGGGTCTGTCCCGTGACCTCCTGCCAGCGGGCGTTCGACACTTCACGTGGCTTCAGGGTGCACATAGCCTGGCACAAGCGTCGTGGTGACGTCACCGCCACTTAGTGGCGAATGGCTGTTGTTGTTGCAACTCTGTGTGTAGCTGTGTGTGTGACTGTGTGTGTGTAACTCTGTGTGTAACTGTTTGTGTGTGTAACTCTGTGTGTAACTGTGTGTAACTCTGCGTGTTACTGTGTGTAACTGTGTAAGTAACTGTGTGTGTAACTGTGTGTGTGGAACTGTGTGTGTATGTAACTGTGTAGCGGTTAGCGCACTGGAGGAGGCTGCTAGACTTAGTGGGGAGCGATAGTGTAGCGGTTAGCGCACTGCGCTATGAACCTGGCAACCTGGGTGTAACTGTGGTCATGATGCTGGCACCTGGTCTGGAGGGATTGGAGGGCATGGGCCAGATCAGCTCAATAACAACGGTAGGAGGCTGCTAGATTTTTGTGCAGCCCATGGGCTTGTAATTACCAATACGCTGTTCCGGCATCGGCACATCCACACGACATCATGGATGCATGCCTGGTCCAAGCAAGAACAAATGCTGGACTACATAGTGACGGACCAGCGGATGCTAGCCCATGTCCTTGACACCAGGATCTACCGTGGAGCGGATCTGCCCTCTGACCATCGACTAGTCATCTGTAAGATGTGCCTGCCATTCTTCCACTCCAGTGGTGGATGTACACCCAGGACCCCATTCCAACCTAAAGTGGCCTGGTCTCAGTTAGCTGATGAAAGTTTCAAGCGAGAATTTCATCATCGCGTGCGGCTGGGGTTGGCATCGTCCCCCACTCCTCCTGATGTCGAGGGTAAATGGGTGAGGTTTAGGACTGTGACTCATGCAGCTGCAATGGCTGCTTTGGGTACGCAGTCCAGACCTCCCCAGAGACCCTGGCTAACAGAGGAGGTGTTCAGGATGGTTGAGAAAAAGCGACAGGCCCACTGTCATCGGCTACAGAATCCCACGTCAGAGAATGAGGAGGCTTACCGCAGCCTTCGCTCGGAGGTTTGGAGAGCCGTGAGGCGCTGCAAGGATGGGTGGTGGTCGCGGGTTGCTGAGGAGATGGAGTCTGCCTCAGTGGCCCGCGATCACAATCTCTATTTGACTCCATCAAAAAAGTAACCTGCAGCGCCACACCTATTACCATCATTATGGGAAAAAACGGTGATCCAATCTCCGACCCCCAGGAACAGGTTTGCAGATTTGCTGAGCATTTCTGTGAGGTCCTGGGGGAGGGGAAATCCCTCAGCCAGGAAAACATCGTTGCACAAAGTGGGGATGACCCTGCTGAGGCTGCAGTGCCTCAAATATTGGAAGAAGTCACTTCTTGTGAGTGGCTGGCTGAGGTGCCATCTGTTGAGGAAGTACTGAGGGCGATCCGGACTCTAAGACAAGGAAAGGCACCGGGTAGAGATGATCTCCCAAGCGAAATGCTGAGGGAGGGTGGCGTTTGTGCACAGACTGCCCTATATGACATCATAACAACAGTCTGGACCACTGGACAGGTTCCGCAGGATTGGAAGGATGCCCTGGTGGTCCTCCTTATTAAGAAGGGGGACCGCACAGACTGTAACAACTACAGGGGCATCTCACTCCTCAGTGTGCCGGGAAAGGTCCTGGCAAGGATTATTCAACATCGCCTTGCCAGGCACGCTGAGGAGAGGCTTGCGGAGCCCCAATGCGGTTTCAGAAAAGGGCGGTCCTGCACAGATGCCATATTTTCTGTTCGTCTGCTACAGCAGAGGTGTAGGGAATTCCAACAAGACCTACATCTCTGCTTTATTGACCTGGTCAAGGCCTATGATACCATCAGTAGGCCTGGGCTTTGGGTTGTTCTTCGTGCTTTTGGAGTCCCTGACCCTCTGCTCACGGTCATTACGGACCTTCATGATGGTGAGCGGGCCCGGGTAAAACTACGTGGCCGGGAGTCAGAGCCATTCCCTGTACACCTTGGGGTGCGACAGGGATGTCCTCTGGCTCCCACATTATTTAACATCTATTTTGACCACGTAGTTCGTGAAGCCTTCAATAGCTGTACCGGGGGAATCTCCATATGGTACAGATATAATGGGAGGCTGATCGATGCCCGGGTGCGGTCAAGGGATGGCTCCCTATTGCTCAACCATGTTATGTATGCCGATGATTTGGTAATAGCTGCTCATTCAGAGGAGGAGTTGGAGACGCTGCTGCTGAGACTGGAGCGTGCAACTAAGAGATGGGGCCTTACCATCAGCCCTACCAAAACTAAGCACCTGCCTGGCTATTTTGTACCATCGGACACTCCACCCCCACAACTCCCAATCGGTGATGGGGCAGTTGTGGAGAGAGTGGAGAGTTTCCCATATCTGGGCAGTGTGCTTATGACTGGCTCCAGTTTAACAGCAGAGGTCTCACTCCGAATCAGTCGAGCGGCAATATCTTTTCATCGGTTGCGTAACGCTGTGTGGAAGCTACCTGGTCTGTCGCTCCGCACTAAGCTTCAGGTCTTCTCGGCCACGGTCATTCCCTCACTTCTCTATGCTTGCGAAACGTGGACCCCCCTAATGGAACATCTTCGCCGGTTAGAAACATTTAGGCTGGCCTGCCTACGATCCATCCTGGGTTTAACAAGACTGTATTGTGTGAGGAGCTCACAAATCCTTGAAAGATCTGGGCAAGGTCCCATCGGTGAGCTCCTCCGGCGGGCAAGGCTGGGTCATGTAGCCCGCATGCCCAGTCACCGCATGCCGAAACAGCTTTTGTTCGGCCGGATTGAGGGGGCTAAGCGGGCGCGGCACGGGCTAGAGAAGAGATGGAGTGATGTGGTACAGGAGGACGTGGAGCTGAGTGGACTTGCCGATGACTGGTACCAGCGGTGTCAAGATCGGCCTCTGTGGAGGAGGCTCGTGAAAGATGCTACTGGGCAGTTGGAGGTAGTCGCCCTCCAACAACAACGGAGGGCGGAGGAGCGACGCTCAGAACAACGAGCGGAGCGCCGGGTGGCTAAAGCACAGCAGGTTGGCACAGTAGGGGGCACAGGTGGTGCATCAGCCAGTCATCTCAGTCAGTCGACCCGTGGCACCTGGGTCTGCCCTGTGACCTCCTGCCAGCGGGCTTTCGACACTTCACGTGGCCTCAGGGTGCACATAGCCTGGCACAAGCGTCGTGGTGACGTCACCGCCACTTAGTGGCGAATGGCGGTTGTTGTTGTGTGTAACTGTGTGTGTGTGTAACTGTGTGTGTGTGTAACTGTGTGTGTAACTCTGTGTGTAACTGCGTGTGTGTGTAACTGTGTGTGTAACTCTGTGTGTAACTGCGTGTGTGTGTAACTGCGTGTGTGTAACTGTGTGTGTGTGTAACTGTGTGTGTGTGTAACTGTGTGTGTGTGTAACTGTGTGTGTGTAACTGTGTGTGTGTGTGTGTAGCTGTGTGTGTGTGTAACTGTGTGTGTGTGTGTGTAACTGTGTGTGTAACTGTGTGTGTGTAACTGTGTGTGTGTGTAACTGTGTGTGTGTGTAACTGTGTGTGTGTGTGTAACTGTGTGTGTGTGTAACTGTGTGTGTGTGTAACTGTGTGTGTGTGCGAGCTCGTCTCGGCGTCCATCGCGTGCGTGACCCGTGACCCCGCTATTTCACGGCTCGCCGAGCTGCGGAGAGGATGGATTAGCGAGGCACCGAGGTGGGGGGGAGGGATGGGAGGGGGGCGGGGTGAGACCCATTAACGAGGAGCGACGAGGCGAGGCGGAGGGTGACGAGGGGAGAGCGTGACCCCCCCCCCCCCCATCTCCTACCCCCCCCCCCCCCTTTCTCCCTGATCAACCGTGCCATTGCGGATCCTATCGACGTCTCAGCCCAAATCTCAATCGTTCGCAAACACCCCCCCCCCCACTTCACATCGCTCCACACGTGGTCGATAGCACAGCGCAACCGGGCTTTCTATCCCACCCCTCTACCCCACCTACCCCTCTCACTCCCCCTGTATCCCCTCTACCCCTCTTGTGTCCCACCTACCCCTCTCACTCCCCCTGTATCCCACCTACTCCTCTCACTCCCCCTGTATCCCACCTACCCCACCTACCCCTCTCACTACCCCTCTACCCCACCTACCCCTCTCACTCCCCCCTGTATCCCACCTACCCCACCTACCCCCCTCTCTCCCCCCTGTACCCCCTCACTCCCCCTCTATTCCACCTACCCCTCTCACTACCCTTGTGTCCCACCTACCCCACCTACCACACCTACCCCCCTCACTCCCCCTCTATTCCACCTACTTCCCCTGTATCCCACCTACACCCCTCACTCCCCTTGTGTCCCACCTACCCCCTCACTCTTCCTGTATCCCACCTACCCCACCTACCCCCTCACTCTTCCTGTATCCCACCTACCCCATCTACCCCCCTCACTCCCCCTGCATACCATACTTCACCACGTGGTGCTTGTTTAGCCATACTTCACCACGTGGGGGTTGTTTTAGCCAATCAGTGTGCGTTATGTGTGGGGTGCGGCAGGACCGGGTTAGAAGTCACTCGGCACTGATGCTAGCCGTGGCCGCGGATTGAACTTAGCGGTGGGCTAAGTTCAATTCCTGACCACGGCGAACATCGATGGTGCGCTTCGCTTCTGATTGCCATCTGTCGACCACTTGCACTCTCCCATCGTTTACAGGCCCCCCCCCCGACCTCAACCCCCACACAAAACCACCACGAACACAGCCCCCCTCCAATCTCCCCCCGCCCCAAACCACCTCCACCCCGAGCCCACACCACCCTCTCGGCCTTGTGATTTCCGCGTGATGGAACGGCGCCTACAGGCAGCCGTGTGATGCTCTGTCGCACACACACACACCTACACAAAGACACATACACACATGCACACACACGCACACACCTTCACGCAAACATTCCCCCTTATAGCTTCAACAGACTGCATGTTGGGAACAAAAAAGCGCTGTTAGCGGGCACTTTTACGAAGGCCGGAACAGCGCAAATTCCCCGCCGTCTTTGTCTCCCTAGCGGTGATACTTGCACCCTGCACCAGGTATTCATTTAAGGCTGAGTCAACCAGCGGGAGGCGCAGGGCCATGTTCACATATACGCCCCTGATGTTAGCGCCGTGGCCAGGAATCGACGTCAGATCTCCGTGTTCGTAGCGCGGCGCGCGAACCACGAACCCCCTCCCCCCGCTTTGCCCCGGAGGGATTTTTGAACCAAATTAGAATTACATCGGTCACGTGACGCGCACGCGTGCAGCCGCGCCACGAACTGTGATGTCATCGCAGGCTCCTCACTGCAGCATCGCTACATCATCATCACTACTGCATCATCACCATCACGATCATGACTAAATCATCACGACACCACCACTCCCCCACCACCACTCCCTCACTATAGCATCGCTACATCACCATCACTACTGCATCATCACCACTACGATCATGACTAAATCATCACGACACCACCCCTCCCCCACCACCACTCCCTCACTACAGCATCGCTACATCACCATCACTACTGCATCATCACCACCACGATCATGACTAAATCATCACGACACCACCACTCCCCCACCACCACTCCCTCACTACAGCATCGCTACATCATCATCACTACTGCATCATCACCATCACCACCACGATCATGACTAAATCATCACGACACCACCACTCCCCCACCACCACTCCCTCACTACAGCATCGCTACATCACCATCACTACTGCATCATCACCACTACGATCATGACTAAATCATCACGACACCACCACTCCCCCACCACCACTCCCTCACTACAGCATCGCTACATCACCATCACTACTGCATCATCACCACTACGATCATGACTAAATCATCACGACACCACCACATCCTCACCACCACTCCCTCACTACAGCATCGCTACATCACCATCACTACTGCATCATCACCACTACGATCATGACTAAATCATCACGACACCACCACATCCTCACCACCACTCCCTCACTACAGCATCGCTACATCACCATCACTACTGCATCATCACCACCACGACCATGACTAAATCATCACGACACCACCACATCCTCACCACCACTCCCTCACTACAACATCGCTACATCACCATCACTACTGCATCATCACCACCACGACCATGACTAAATCATCACGACACCACCACTCCCCCACCACCACTCCCTCACGACATCATCACTACATCACCATCACTACTGCATCATCACCACTACGATCATGACTAAATCATCACGACACCACCACTCCCCCACCACCAGTGCACCGCGAGGGCCACTCCATCCTCACCACAATCACCACCACTCGAGCTGAATTTCACCTAAATCTTTTTGTGACTTCGTCCAACACCCCCCCATCCCCCCTCTCTCCCCCTCTCTCCCCGTCTCGCTCCCGTGGCGGTTTCACTGTCACTCGCTACAGGACTCGGAGTAAAAATAACCTCGTGCCAAGCTCTTGGGGAGGGGCGAGGTGAAGGTGTGAGCGAGGGAGGGGTGGGGGTGAGGATGGGGGGGGGGTCTCAATACCCTCCACCCTCACCCGCACCCCGTATCGACCCGATGAAGCTCCTCTGGTCTCCACTGATGCTATCGACACAGCTATCGCGACAGCTATTGCTACTTGTAAGGCTGTTGTTACAACTCCTCCCACCTCCTCCCACCTCCTCCCACCTCTCACCTCCTTTTTTACCGATCAGTCCCAGGTTTATTCATAGATCGTCTGCACCGTTTGGCCATCATTTCGGCTTCTTTTTTTTCTTTTGCAGGTGAGTGTCCTTTACTTTGGACTAGAAACTTAAATGTGCTTCTAAAGTAAACAACCTCCTCCCTCCTCCTCCTCCCATCTCCTCTCTTTCCCATCTCCTCCCACCTCCCCCTACTCTCATCTCCCCCCGCCTCTCCCATCACCTACTCCTCCCGCTCATATGTCCTCCTCCCACCCCCTCGCTCTTCATCGCTGCGCTCTATCTATGTATATCGCCGCTGTCGTGGTGTTGACGAACCCGGGTGACCCTTGCGAATGAAACTCCTCCGGTTCCGAGTGTCCCCCGGGCTTTCACCGCACAGCGTCAGCCTGAGCCTTGGGGAACGTCCACCGCGGAGACGCAGCGGGGAGGTGGATCGTGGTGACATCGCAGGCCCCGTGGAGGAGTGGCGACGGCTGTGGTGGAGCTTCTTCATCCAGCAGTCGACGAATCATGATTGCGCCCGATAATGAACGGTTCTGCATTCATATCGAGCGTGCGTTTGTCTTCAACGAGCACCCGGTGTGTCGTGAACATTTGCACTCGGGAGACAACGGCGCTGGCTAACAGCACTTGCCCCAGCAGTCTGTGAAAGGTTATGCGGGAGATCTTTGACTTTGCTTTCTGTGCGCGTCTCCGACTCATTGCACTCCCCGCGGGGGAGGAGGAGGAGGGGGGCACAGGGGAGGGGCCCGCGAGAGTCGCCCGGTTTTTTGTAAAACAAAAAAAATTTCGTCGGCCCGGAATCATTGTTTGTCATTTCGTATTTAATTTTCCATTTTATTTCGCGACAAAATATGTGAATTCGCCGTAATGAAACTTGTCAAGAACAATCAATGCACGCTTTGGAATCGTCTCCCATATACAAGTGAGACGGGGAGACGCGGGGAGACAGAGAGAGTGGGACGGGGAGACAGAGAGTGGGACGGGAGACGTGGGGAGACAGAGAGAGTGAGACGGGGAGACGCGGGGAGGCAGAGAGAGTGGGACGAGAGACGCGGGGAGACAGGAGAGTGAGACGGGGGGACAGAGAGAGTGAGACGAGAGACGCGGGGAGACAGGGAGAGTGAGACGGGGAGACAGAGAGAGTGAGACGGGGAGACGCGGGAAGACAGAGAGAGTGGGACGAGAGACGCGGGGAGACAGGGAGAGTGAGACGGGGAGACGCGGGGAGACGGAGAGAGTGAGACGGGGGAGACGCGGGGAGACAGAGAGAGTGAGACGGGGAGACGCGGGGAGACAGAGAGAGTGAGACGGGGGGACAGAGAGAGTGAGACGAGAGACGCGGGGAGACAGGGAGAGTGAGACGAGAGACGCGGGGAGACAGAGATAATGAGACGAGAGACGCGGGGAGACAGCGAGAGTGAGACGGGGAGACAGAGAGAGTGAGACGGGAGACGCGGGGAGACAGAGAGAGTGAGACGGGGAGACAGAGAGAGTGAGACGGGGAGACGCGGGGAGACAGAGAGAGTGAGACGAGAGACGCGGGGAGACAGAGAGTGAGACGAGAGACGCGGGGAGACAGCGAGAGTGAGACGGGGAGACGCGGGGAGACAGAGAGAGTGAGACGGGGGAGACGCGGGGAGACAGAGAGAGTGAGACGGGGGAGACGCGGGGAGACATTGAGAGTGAGACGGGGAGACGCGGGGAGACAGAGAGAGTGGGACGGGGAGACAGAGAGTGGGACGGGAGACGTGGGGAGACAGAGAGAGTGAGACGGGGAGACGCGGGGAGACAGAGAGAGTGGGACGAGAGACGCGGGGAGACAGGAGAGTGAGACGGGGGGACAGAGAGAGTGAGACGAGAGACGCGGGGAGACAGGGAGAGTGAGACGAGAGACGCGGGGAGACAGAGAGAATGAGACGAGAGACGCGGGGAGACAGAGAGAGTGAGACGGGGAGACAGAGAGAGTGAGACGGGGAGACGCGGGGAGACAGAGAGAGTGGGACGGGGAGACAGAGAGAGTGAGACGGGGAGACGCGGGAAGACAGAGAGAGTGGGACGAGAGACGCGGGGAGACAGGGAGAGTGAGACGGGGAGACGCGGGGAGACGGAGAGAGTGAGACGGGGGAGACGCGGGGAGACAGAGAGAGTGAGACGGGGAGACGCGGGGAGACAGAGAGAGTGAGACGGGGGGACAGAGAGAGTGAGACGAGAGACGCGGGGAGACAGGGAGAGTGAGACGAGAGACGCGGGGAGACAGAGATAATGAGACGAGAGACGCGGGGAGACAGCGAGAGTGAGACGGGGAGACAGAGAGAGTGAGACGGGAGACGCGGGGAGACAGAGAGAGTGAGACGGGGAGACAGAGAGAGTGAGACGGGGAGACGCGGGGAGACAGAGAGAGTGAGACGAGAGACGCGGGGAGACAGAGAGTGAGACGAGAGACGCGGGGAGACAGCGAGAGTGAGACGGGGAGACGCGGGGAGACAGAGAGAGTGAGACGGGGGAGACGCGGGGAGACATTGAGAGTGAGACGGGGAGACGCGGGGAGACAGGTAGAGTGAGACGGGGAGACAGAGAGAGTGAGACGGGGAGACGCGGGGAGACAGAGCGGGTGAGACGAGAGACGCGGGAAGACAGAGACCGTGAGACGGGGAGACAGGGAGAGTGAGACGGGGAGACGCGGGGAGACAGAGAGAGTGAGACGGGGGGACAGAGAGAGTGAGACGAGAGACGCGGGGAGACAGGGAGAGTGAGACGAGAGACGCGGGGAGACAGAGATAATGAGACGAGAGACGCGGGGAGACAGCGAGAGTGAGACGGGGAGACAGAGAGAGTGAGACGGGAGACGCGGGGAGACAGAGAGAGTGAGACGGGGAGACAGAGAGAGTGAGACGGGGAGACGCGGGGACACAGAGAGTGAGACGGGGAGACAGAGGGAGACGGGAGACGCGGGGAGACGGAGTGAGACAGAGACACGCAGGGAGACAGAGAGACAGAGTCCGTGGTCTTGTGGCGCCACCTCGCGTCACCGATCCTCACCGATCCCCCCCCCCCACCCCGTCTCGATGGCGGAACGGGGGGGGGGGGGGTCTCTCCTAGGTGTTGAGAGTGGGCGGAAAGTCCCTATACCCCACGTGTCCCCTAACCTCAACGTGACTCGTAGATGCCCATGGGGCTCTATGGACTTCCCGTCCACCCTATAGAGTGGACGGGGGATTTAATCGGAGCCTCGGAGTGCAGGGAAGGGGGGGGGGGTAGCCTCGAGCTCAGACGAGGAGGGGGATCAAAGGGGAGCAGAGAGACGGGGGGAGGCGAGACGGGACCGTAAATTAGAGACGAGACAGAAGAGAGGGGGTGGGGGGATAACAACAAGGAGAGAGAGAGAAATTAAATAGCAAATAGAATAGAGGTGGAGGGAGGAGGGGTTGGGAGGAGTTCGGTAGAGGACAGAGGAGGAGGAGGGAGGAGGTGGAGATGCTGATTTGTGCCCATCCCCACCCCCCTTCTCTCTCTCTCTCTCCGCGGGGCACGAAGTCAATTTCCTCCCCGGGCCGCAGCCGCCGCAGCAGCTGTGATTGTGACGATGATGGACTCCTGGAGAATTCACAATGAGACGACAAATCACCCCCCCCCCCACACCGGGCCCCGCCCCCCCCCCCCCGCGAATGTGCTGTGTACAGTAATACAGTGATATAGTGTATACAGTCACGGCGTATCCCTTTCGTAGTCCACGGGCCACAGCAGAAGGCGGTGCTGCCGCCTGTCCCAGGCGGTACAGGGAGTCGTCGTTTTCACGAGCGGCGGCGTCGTCGTCGGTGCCACTCTGCGAGCAGCGTGGCGGCTGAGCCAATCAGCGGGCACCCGGCTCGTGTCACGTGGCTGGCCAAGCAAGTGGAATGGGGAACCGGGGCGGGGTGATGCCACCTCGGGTGGCACCGACTACGACGACGATGCTGATGACAGTGATACTAAGGGGCCGTCCATAAATGACGTCACGCACCTAGGAGGGGGGGGAGGGGGGCAGATTTTTGTGACGATGTGTGACGAGGGGGGGGGGGTTGAGAAATATGACGTCACATAAAAATGCGCAACTTTAAATAAAATATAGAATTGTTATAACAACACTAATTGTTATAACAACACTCCTACAACATCAGAGTGCAGTGCCACATTAAATGCGCACTACAATGGCAATAGTTTAAAGCCATTTGAAGCATGTTTTATTCTCAAAATGGAAATATGGCTTGGGGGGGGGGGCGCAGAGCTTTGTGACGTCATTTGAGGGGGGGGTCTGCCTTTTTGTGACGCCGTGTGACGTGGGTAGGAGGGGGGTCAAAAATCGTCCAAAATCGCGTGACGTCATTTATGGACGGCCCCTAAGACAGTGGTACTAATCATTCGTCTACAAGAGCCAGTCGGAGTCAAATGAGTGTTAGACCAGGAGGCTCCTGGATGCTCCTGCGACTACTACATCGAGTTGCTATTTCAAGATTTGATCAACCAAATGGAGGAGTCGTTTACACGAGCGGGAGGAAATCGGGGCGTCCCGAGAAAACCCACTCGCGCGAAAGGGGGAAACACTCGATCCCTGTACGGATGGAAACATTATGGCAATTCGTCCACTTTGCAGAGCCAGGCGTACGGCTCCTCCTGGACTCCCACCCACGGGTGGAAGTGAGTGCGGAACAGATTGAGATTATCCCAACGCACGTTTTTGTACCGTCTTCTCCTGGCGAGCCGGGGTGCTGCTCCTCCTCGACGCATAACATCATCTGTGTGTGATCCAAGGTCACGCACGGACCTGAGTTTGATCATTATCGGCCACGGCTAACATCACTGACGATTGACACCTGAACGGGTCCTTTTGTGAATAACACTGCGGCCTCTAAAAGTGAAAACAATGTCTCTGGCATGTGACGTTTTTGGCAATGGCCCTCCATTAGTTTATACTTTCAACGCCACAGCGGGAACACATTCCTGCGGAGGGAGCTGGTAGGAACGTTGGGTTGCTCGGTCAATGGCCAGGGTCAACGGGCGGCACCACGTGGTGTATTCCGCACAATATGCCCGACTGTGAGGGCGGGCACAAGCCGGCGTGAGTAGGTTAAACGTTGAGTTTTATAAGGGCACCACGGGGTGACCAGCCCCTCCCCACCCAGCCCCACCCCTCCCACCCAGCCCCACCCTCCCCACCCAGCCCCTCCCCACTCTCCCCTCCCCACCCAGCCCCACCCAGCCCCACCCAGCCCCTCCCCACCCTCCCCTCTCCACCCAGCCCCACCCCTCCCATTTTTGGATGCACGACGGAAGGACGGACACAATAATCCCCTGTGGGCTGGTGGTGTAACCAGGAGGTTCCTACACAGTATTAACGGATGTGTTTTTGACCCTTAATAGCTGCTCGCTCACAACACTTGCCCCATCAGTATGCGTGCCAACACGGGGGATCTTCGCGTGTGCCTGCATAATGGTGATGACTCCACCACCATCGCCACGTGGGAAATGCTCGGATTGTTTTGCTCACGGGGTAGGGGGGGCAGTGCCGGATTAAGCTGGTGCGGGGCCTGTAGCATATGTTACACTGGTAGGAACCTCCTGGTTACACCAGCCCACAGGGGATTATTGTCTGTACGTCGTGCATCCAAACATGGAAGGGGTGGGGCTGGGTAGAGAGGGGAAGGTGGGGAGGGGCTGGGTGGGGAGGGAGGGGCTGGGCGGGGAGGGTGGGGCTGGGTGGGGGGTGGGAGGGGTGGGGCTGGGTGGGGCTGGGTGGGGCTGGGTGGGGGGTGGGATGGGTGGGGCTGGGTGGGGAGGGAGGGGCTGGGTGGGGAGGGTGGGGCTGGGTGGGGAGGGGAGTGTGGGGAGGGGCTGGGTGGGGAGGGTGGGGAGGGGCTGGGTGGGGAGGGGCTGAGTGGGGAGGGGCTGGGTGGGGAGGGTGGGCTGGGTGGGGCTGGGTGGGGGGTGGGAGGGGTGAGGCTGGGTGGGGAGGGGCTGGGTAGGGAGGGTGGGGAGGGGCTGGGTGGGGCTGCGTGGGGGGTGGGGAGGGTGGGGAGGGGTTGGGTGGGGAGGGGCTGGGTGGGGAGGGTGGGGAGGGGCTGGGTGGGGAGGGTGGGCTGGGTGGGACTGGGTGGGGGGTGGGAGGGGTGAGGCTGGGTGGGGAGGGGCTGGGTAGGGAGGGTGGGGAGGGGTTGGGTGGGGAGGGGCTGGGTGGGGAGGGTGGGGAGGGGCTGGGTGGGGCAGGGTGGGGAGGGGAGTGTGGGGAGGGGCTGGGTGGGGAGGGGCTGGTCACCCCGTGGTGCCCTTATAAAACTCAACGTTTAACCTACTCACGCCGGCTTGTGCCCGCCCTCACAGTCGGGCATATTGTGCGGAATACACCACGTGGTGCCGCCATTGACCCTGGCCATTGACCGAGCAACCCAACGTTCCTACCAGCTCCCTCCGCAGGAATGTGTTAATGGAGCCCTTAAAGAATAAAAAAGACGTAAATATGAAAACACGTAAACGCTTTACTTGCATAGTAAAGTAATTGTATTTTTTCATTTGCTATACAGCCAGATAATACGACAAATCGCTAACCTTAAACACAGTATAGTACTATAGTAATAGAGCAAGTGCAGAATCACTGAACCGGAATTGATAGCTTGAAAGCGTTTAGCGCGGGGCCCTTGATAGTGCGGGGCCCGTAGCTACATACGTAGCTACTTTTGCTACGAGCATCATCCGGCACTGGGGCGGGGTTCCCTATTCAAGGGGGTAAGGGAGCCCTTAGCCGCCTGGGACCCCGACTCAAGTGGTCTGGCCACGGCTCAGGCAGCCCCTGGGTTTGAGCCCCGCCCTCCCCCCAACCCCCCCCCCCCAACCCCCCCCCAACCCCCCCCCAACCCCCCCAACCCCTCCCCCCCCCGAGTACTGCACGTGATTAATTCGCCGCACGTGACTAGACGCTGTCAATCATCACCGTAATTGAGTCTCGAGCCACGCTTAATTAAGCGCACGCGCTCAATCACGGAGAGGGGGGTCTGTGGGTGAGTGGGGGGGGGATGGGCTGTGCGCGATATGGCGATACTGCGATATGTCGTGCATAATTAAGTCCACGATAATGGTATTGGGGGTGGATGGAGGAGTTTCTTGGGGGGGGGGAGGGGGGGTCTTGAGGAGGAGTGGGAAGGGGCTGGTGAGGGGGTGTGCGGCGTGGGTATGGGGGGTTGAAGGGTGTGGGGTGGGGGTAGAGCGGGGACTGAGAGGTGAATCGGCGTGAGCTTCCATGGGTACATCGATTAAGCTCACGATACACGCGTCGCATCACGTAGGGGCGAAGCAATATATTTTTGCCATTCGCATGTCACACGTGATGTATTCGCGTGACGCGCAACAGCCACGAGGTGCCGCTGTATTCACCACGAAACTTTAATAAAAAAAAATAATCATCGTTTCTGGAATTGTTATAATCATCGTTTCTGGAGTTTGTGACAAATGGAATAGCAGAATTGCACGCGCACGATTATGATGCCGTGACGCTCAGAATCGATCCACTGCGACACGGACAGATGACTCTCTCATTAGACCCCCTTTACCAGTACCAAAATGTAATAATAGGGTTTGTACCCTTTTTTTCTGGCAACAAAATTGAGACCTTTTTACGAGGATTCATGTCTGCATTAACCACAATACCACTATGATAATATATGCATTGTCCTTGGTGTGGACCAATCAGTTTCAAGGACAATGCATATATTATCATAGTATGTTTTTTGTTTGCATTTTGACTGCAGGTATTGTGGTTAATGCAGACATGAATCCTCGTAAAAAGGTTTCAGTTTTGTTGCCAGAAAAAAGGGGAAACCCCCTATTATTAGATGACTCCCTGCTGCCCGTTATCCGTCCTACGCTCCGCTGGTTGTTGTGAGCGTCGCTCCTCCAACCTTCGCTGTTGTCGGAGGGCGACTGCCTCCAAATGCCCAGTAGCGTCCTTCACGAGCCTCCTCGTCCACCGAGACCGATCTTGGCAAGTCCACTCAGCTCCACATCCTCCCGTACCGCATCAGCCCATCTCTTCTGTAGAAGCCCATCACTTCCCTGGGTCGTGCCATGTCTGTTTTGCCCCATCCATCCGCCCAAACAGAAGCAGCTTGTGCATGCGGTGACTGGGCATACGGGCCACATGACCCGGTCAGCGTGGCCTCGCCTGCCGGAGGAGCTCACCAATGGGAATGTGTCCAGATTTCTCAATGAACCATTGAGCTCACACACACACACACACGCAGAGACAACAAAGACACACACGCTCACACACATGCTCTACCTGTCTTCGCGGTTCACGTGGCACCGCGTGCTGGACGGGGTTGTACATATCCACAGGACAACCGCCGTTAACTCCCCTACAAAATGGTACGTCACTTTATCGATCCCGAAGAGAGGAATTATGATGGGTTGGGTCGACCCCCATCCCCGACCAGGACTTAAACTCGCGCGCTTCTGGTTGCGAGCCGCTCGCTCTGCCGCTTAGCCGCTGAGCCACGAGGCGCAAATCATTACCCATCACACGCCGCACGCGCCTGATAGTTGGCAGTCACAGACACACCACTGTCTCCGCCGAGTCACGTTTCCACAACCAATCCACCACCCAACTCTGAGCTCCCCCTGACTGCACCCCCCCCCCCCCCCCCCCCGTTCTGACTCCCCGCGTAGAGACGAGAAATGGGAATCGGATCCAGTCCCAGAGGCTTCCCAGGTCAGAGTCATGGGGGAGGGGTGGGGGGGAGGGGGGATGTGGGGGGGGGGGATGTGGGGGGGTGGGCGAAAGGTTGAATCAGCGCGTCACTCGTCCCCCTCCACCTCTCATCCTAACCGCCCCCCCCGCCCCTCCCCCCACTGGGAGCGTGACCACCACACAACCTCTCGGCCCTTTCAAAAGTCTGAGCCGCAGGGGAGGAGTGGGCGGGCGGGGGGGCCAGAAGGGGGGGGGTTGGCGCTTCGGAGGGCTGAGGGATCAGATGAAAGATGCAGACGTATCGCTGCCCTGGGCTCGGTGTGAGTGGAGTCCGTAGCTAAACGGAGACCAAAGGGGAAAGGTGGGATGGGGAGGGGGCTGTGGGGGGAGGTGGGAATTGTTGGGGTGGAGAGGGGGGTTCCCGCTCGCTCTCCCCCCCCCCCCGGAGACCCTACCCAGGCGTTGGAGGGACAAGACTTGGCCCCGGCACTGGAACGTTTTCTCGGGAGTTGTTTTGTTTAATCACACCCACCCTGCCCCCTCCCCCAACTCCCCCCTTTCTGTCCCAGACCCCTTGCGATGTCCGTCTGGCTTGTTCTGTCCCGTCCGTGGGCTCTCCATCATTCCCATAATGATCTAAACCAGCGGCACCCAAGCTTTTTGGCACCAGGGACCGGTGTCGTGGAAGACAATTTTTTCATTGGGTCTTTCCCCCTTTTCAAAGAAGCTCTCCAGCGACGTTTGTTGTTTACTCATTGTGGCTACTAGGGGTTAGAGCTTGTGGGCTTACTCATTGTGGCTACTAGGGGTTAGAGCTTGTGGGCTTACTCATTGTGGCTACTAGGGGTTAGAGCTTGTGGGCTTACCAACACCACGTGACTGAGACGAGTGCGCTGACGGAAGTGGTGAATAATAAAATAATGGGGGCGGGCCACGTGCGGACTCACCGCTCTCACCTCCTGCTGTGCGGCCCGGTTCCTAACAGGCCGCGGACCGGTACCAGTCCGCGGCCCTGGGGTTGGGGACCCCTGATCTAAACAATACATACATAATTGTCATAACCCTTTCATAACTCAACCCCGGTGTGGTGAAGTATAGTCACAACCCAACATGGCGCGGGGTGGGGGGAAGGTGGCCTTCAACTCATCAGCAAGGCCCCTCTCGTGTGAGAGCACGGTGAGCGATGGCGTCGGGAAACCCCCCCCCCCCCCCCCGCACGCGTGTGGAGGGCATCGCGACCTCCCTCCGTGTTCTTAAGAGAGTGGAACCCACGGAAGCGGACATCAAAGAGCTACCTCCCGAGATCCCTTCTCCTTCAAGTGACCTCAGGGTCCACCACACAGGGGCAGAGCGGTGGCACTTCACCACCCGCTCTGCCATATGAGAGCAATGCTGGTCGCGTGACGGTCAAACTGATACTGCATGTGTAGTGTACTAATTCACAGACACTCGTAGGAGGCACTCTCTCTTATTCCGACCGTCACAGCCTTCGGGGATAACCACACACCGGGCCAGGATAGCCAACATGCTGCCAGACCCACAGCTTGAAGAGGGCTAGGATCACGACGAGTTCCACTCCGGATCGCAGCAGCCCCGACTGTGAGTCGGAGCTCGTCCTTTTATCCTGCTCAGCGTGGCCAGGCTCCACCATCGGCCCCCCGCACCCCTCTGGATCCCCCCAGAGGGATCCGTGCCCTGCCCACAGGTCCAACTGGTAGAACGGGCTGCTGCGCCTAAT
>NC_133703.1:16830572-17124646 GCF_048934315.1 Petromyzon marinus | reverse complement strand
GGGGGAGTGGGGGAGTGTGAGAGTGTGAGAGAGGGAGAGTGGGTGAGTGTGAGAGTGTGTGAGTGTGTGTGTGTGAGAGTGTGAGAGTGTGAGTGTGGGAGAGTGGGGGGAGTGTGAGAGTGTGAGAGAGGGAGAGTGTGAGAGTGTGGGAGTGTGAGAGTGTGGGAGTGTGAGAGTGTGGGAGTGTGAGAGTGTGAGAGTGTGAGAGTGGGAGAGTGGGGGAGTGTGAGAGTGTGAGAGTGGGAGAGTGTGAGTGTGGGAGAGTGGGGGAGTGGGGGAGTTTGAGTGTGGGGGAGTGTGAGAGTGTGAGAGTGTGAGAGTGTGAGAGTGTGAGAGTGTGAGAGTGGGAGAGTGGGAGAGTGGGAGAGTGTGAGAGTGGGAGAGTGGGAGAGTGGGGGAGTGTGAGAGTGTGAGAGTGTGAGAGTGGGATAGTGTGAGAGTGGGAGAGTGGGAGAGTGGGAGAGTGGGAGAGTGTGAGTGTGGGAGAGTGTGAGTGTGTGAGAGTGAGAGTGTGGGAGAGTGTGAGAGTGTGAGTGTGTGAGAGTGTGAGAGTGTGAGAGTGTGAGTGTGGGAGAGTGTAAGAGTGAGAGTGTGGGAGGATGGGGGAGTGTGAGAGTG
This sequence comes from Petromyzon marinus, assembly GCF_048934315.1. Classification (NCBI taxonomy): domain Eukaryota; kingdom Metazoa; phylum Chordata; class Hyperoartia; order Petromyzontiformes; family Petromyzontidae; genus Petromyzon; species Petromyzon marinus. The sequence continues at coordinate 17,124,028 of NC_133703.1, read as the reverse complement.
GGGGAGTGGGAGAGTGGGAGAGTGTGAGTGTGTGAGAGTGGGGGAGTGGGAGAGAGTGGGGGAGTGTGAGTGTGGGGGAGTGGGAGAGTGGAAGAGTGTGAGAGTGTGAGAGTGTGTGTGTGGGAGAGTGGGAGAGTGGGGGAGTGGGGGAGTGTGGGAGTGTGGGAGTGTGAGAGTGTGTGTGTGGGAGAGTGGGAGAGTGGGAGAGTGTGTGTGTGGGAGAGTGGGAGAGTGGCAGAGTGTGTGTGTGGGAGAGTGTGTGTGTGGGGAGAGTGGGAGAGTGGCAGAGTGTGTGTGTGGGAGAGTGTGTGTGTGGGAGAGTGTGAGAGTGTGAGAGTGTGTGTGTGGGAGAGTGGGGGAGTGGGAGAGAGTGTGAGAGAGTGGGAGAGTGGGGGAGTGGGAGAGAGTGGGGGAGTGTGAGTGTGGGGGAGTGGGAGAGTGATAGAGTGTGAGAGTGGGGGAGTGTGAGTGTGGGAGAGTGTGGGAGAGTGGGAGAGTGTGAGAGTGTGGTAGAGTGGGAGAGTGGAAGAATGGGAGAGTGAGAGTGTGGGAGAGTGGGGGAGTTTGAGAGTGTGGGAGAGTGGGAGAGTGGGAGAGTGTGAGAGTGTGGGAGAGTGGGGGAGTGGGAGAGTGGGAGAGTGTGAGAGTGTGGGAGGGTGAGAGTGTGAGAGTGTGGGAGTGTGAGAGAGAGTGTGGGAGTGTGAGTGTGGGAGAGTGGGGGAGTGGGGGAGTGTGAGAGTGTGAGAGAGGGAGAGTGGGAGAGTGTGAGAGTGTGAGAGTGTGAGAGTGTGGGAGTGTGAGAGTGTGGGAGTGTGAGAGTGTGGGAGTGTGAGAGTGTGAGAGTGTGAGAGTGTGAGAGTGGGAGAGTGGGGGAGTGTGAGAGTGTGAGAGTGGGAGAGTGTGAGTGTGGGAGAGTGGGGGAGTGGGGGAGTTTGAGTGTGGGGGAGTGTGAGAGTGTGAGAGTGTGAGAGTGTGAGAGAGTGTGAGAGTGTGAGAGTGGGAGAGGGGAGAGTGGGAGAGTGTGAGAGTGGGAGAGTGGGGGAGTGTGAGAGTGGGAGAGAGTGTGAGTGTGGGAGAGTGTGAGAGTGTGAGAGTGAGAGTGTGGGAGAGTGTGAGAGTGTGAGTGTGTGAGAGTGTGAGAGTGTGAGAGTGTGAGTGTGGGAGAGTGTGAGAGTGAGAGTGTGGGAGGATGGGGAGTGTGAGAGTGGGGGAGTGGGAGAGTGGGAGAGTGTGAGAGTGGGGGAGTGGAAGAGAGTGGGGGAGTGTGAGTGTGGGGGAGTGGGAGAGTGGAAGAGTGTGAGAGTGTGAGAGTGTGAGAGTGGGAGAGTGGGGAGTGTGAGAGTGTGAGAGTGGGAGAGTGGGAGAGTGAGAGAGTGGGAGAGTGTGAGTGTGGGAGAGTGTGAGAGTGTGAGAGTGAGAGTGTGGGAGGAGTGTGAGAGTGTGAGTGTGTGAGAGTGTGAGAGTGTGAGTGTGGGAGAGTGTGAGAGTGAGAGTGTGGGAGGATGGGGGAGTGTGAGAGTGGGGGAGTGGGAGAGTGGGAGAGTGTGAGTGTGTGAGAGTGGGGGAGTGGGAGAGAGTGGGGAGTGTGAGTGTGGGGGAGTGGAGAGTGGAAGAGTGTGAGAGTGTGAGAGTGTGTGTGTGGGAGAGTGGGAGAGTGGGGGAGTGGGGGAGTGTGGGGGTGTGGGAGTGTGAGAGTGTGTGTGTGGGAGAGTGGGAGAGTGGGAGAGTGTGTGTGTGTGGGAGATGGGAGAGTGGGAGAGTGTGTGTGTGGGAGAGTGGGAGAGTGGGAGAGTGTGTGTGTGGGAGAGTGTGTGTGTAGGAGAGTGGGAGAGAGTGTGTGTGGGAGAGTGTGAGAGTGTGAGAGTGTGTGTGTGGGAGAGTGGGGGAGTGGGAGAGAGTGGGGGAGTGGGAGAGAGAGGTGGGAGTGTGAGTGTGGGGTAGTGGGAGAGTGATAGAGTGTGAGAGTGTGAGAGTGGGGGAGTGTGAGTGTGGGAGAGTGTGGGAGAGTGGGAGAGTGTGAGAGTGTGGGAGAGTGGGAGAGTGGGAGAATGGGAGAGTGTGAGAGTGTGGGAGAGTGGAGGAGTTTGAGAGTGTGGGAGAGTGGGAGAAGTGTGAGAGTGTGGGAGAGTGGGGGAGTGGGAGAGTGGGAGAGTGTGAGAGTGTGGGAGGGTGAGAGTGTGAGAGAGTGTGCGAGTGTGAGAGTGTGAGAGTGTGCGAGTGTGTGAGAGTGTGAGAGTGGAGGAGTGTAAGTGTGAGAGTGTGCGTGAGTGGGAGAGTGTGAGCTCTCCCTCTTCTCTTACCCCTTTAAACCCCTTCTCGCCGGTGTAAAGAAAGGGCGACGGATCGGGGAGTCGGCGGGGGGGGGGCAGAGATGCGTGGAGCTGGGATGGGGGTAGGGGTTGGCCCAAGGGGACTCCTGACAGTGCCCCCCCTCCCGCTGCCCCTTCACGCGCCCCCCCCTCCTATCCCCTCCCCCCTTCCACTTTGTCGGAATCCGCTCCGTGTTTCGCAGACTCCACTCCGTGATTTACACGATCCGCCCCGTGCTTTACAGGTGGATTTTTTAATCGCGCGTCGCCGCGAGGCGCGTATCGACTGCACTAGCCGTACTCGCGTCAATGTCGACTTAGCCGCCCTACCCCACCTCAACCCCAACCCTACAGCCCCAACCAGACCCCCTGACCTCAACCCCAACCCTACAGCAGACCCCCTGACCCCTACCCCAACCCTACAGCCCCAACCAGACCCCCTGACCCCTACCCCAACCCTACAGCCCCAACCAGACTCCCTGACCCCTACCCCAACCCTACACCCCCGACCATACCTGTAACCACTACCCAAAACCCTACCACTAACCCTCACCAAACCCCTTGCTGGGATAGCAGTGTCGCAACCACCCCCTGTGAGTGGCTGGCTGATGTTCTGTCTGCCGAAGGTGTGCGAAGAACGATCCAGAGCTTGAGTGAGTGAGTGTGCGGTTGAGTGTGCGGGTGAGTGGGTGAGCGCGTGGGTGAGTGAGTGACTGGGTGGGTGTGTGTGTGACTGGGTGGGTGTGTAAGTGTGCGGGTGAGTGGGTGAGCGCGTGGGTCAGTGAGTGACTGGGTGGGTGTGTGAGTGTGCGGTTGAGTGCGTGGGTGAGCAAGCGAGTGAGTGGCTGGCTGATGTGCCAGATCCCGAGACCAGGTGGAGCACCGGGCAGGGGCTGCCTGCCCCTCCCTCCCTCCCCGGCGGAGGGAGGGAGGGAGGGTGGCGGCTGTTCCCAGGCTGCCCGAATGCTCATTTTATACGACTCCGCTCACCGCATATGCCTCGCAAAGTGTTTAACGCCGAACGGGGAAATACAGCGACGATAAAACAAGAAGACACAGGAGATAAAAATCAACAAATAAAAACACATCTCATTGCCGTTAAATTAAATGCCAGTTTTGAGCCACCTTGCACGTGTCCTGGGCTGGCAGGCGGTGCTGTGGATCATAGACACTGACTCGGCAGATATTCCCCGGGTCGGTGAGGAGCCCTGAAAGGTCGGGAGCGTACGAGGAAAAGTTTCTGTCACCCTTACAAGGGTCGTCGCCCACAATAAACAGCTGGCAGTTCAGCAGCACCGGCTCGGGCTCTGCTGATGAGACCCTGAATGCCGAGACCGGCCTGGAAGGAAAGACCCGCGTGGCTGATGAGACGCGTATGATGAGAATCGCGTGAATTGTTACCCACGGCTCAATCTCCCCCCACCCCCACCCTCCAATTCCCCTCCTACCCTCGGCCCAACACCTCACCCTCTTTCGCGCGGGTCACGGTACCCCGAACAGAATACAAATCCAAATCCCCACTCAAACAATGACCCCGACAAACGCGCTCGCCGCTGCGTCCTCGTGTGCGGCACAAGAGGGGGGGGGGGAGGCGGGGTGGGAGCAGGGCGCTGGGGGGAGGGGCAGCGAGGAGGAGGACGTGACGGCGGGAGGGGAGTGCGCAGTGGGAATGTTGGGTTAAGTATGGATTGTGTTGCTGCTGGGAGATGGGGAGGGAGAGCAGATGGTGAGGGCACGCGCTCCTCACGCGGGAGAGGTCGCGATGGTAGCGAGCGTCTCCCTCCCTCTCTCCCTCCCCAGCCTCCCCTCCCTCCCTCCCTGCCCCCCCCCCTCTCTTCCCTCTCAGTTCCTCTCTCCGCGTCTCTCTGTCTGCTCTGCTGCCGCCCTCCGTGATGCGTTCCTCGCTCGCCTGCCTTCTGATCCTACTCACGTTTTGGTTGAAGCGTGCCGGGCACTGCTGATGAGACACTGCAACTCGCAACCGCTCCAGAGTCTGTGCCCGTGTCGAATCAACGCTGCTGAAATCGCGCGGCTCCCAGAAGGCCGCGTGGCTGATGAGATGTGTAAAAAAAAAGGGGAAAAAAATGTGTTTAGCTTCTTACGTGGAGGGACAGAAACGGGACGGAGGATCCGAAGCGAGTTGAATGGCCTGCAGAAGCCGAGAGGAACGCCGGGAGGAATCTTGCACGGAGATTGGTGCCACTCATGAACCTTCGAGTAAGCGGCTCATCGAGTCTCGCCACGAGACAACGCCGCCTGTCCCCTCGCCGCAGACCCAGCCGGGCCCCGACAGCGCCGTGCTGGCAAGATTTCGGTGCAGGTGATGCCGGTTCCGGGGCTGGGCTATATTGCGGGTCAAACCCGGACCCTAATGGAGAGACAAAGATGGCAGGCATGTGGTGCTCGCCGTCCAACGCCCTCGTTGTGCCACAGTGGCGGCTTGAACACGGTGCCTCTCTAACCGCCACTCGCCCCAACAGGCCGTTAATGCTATACGGGGGAGCTTTGTCTTTTGTTGTGCGTGAGTCTGGCACCCTCCTCGTGGTGCTTGAGGGTCACGTGTCGGTGTGCCGTGGGCGATGTCGCGAGCAGGAGGATGGCGGCGCTTGGCTGGGCACCCCCGGGAGGTCCCGCAAGAGGCGAACCCAGTCACGAACCGGCCCCGGTGAAAGCCCTCGGCAAAGATTTCGGGTTTGGAGACTTCGCCACCTTGAGCTCTTCCAGGAGCTCGGGGCCAGCCAGGGGAGGCGTGCGGGGACGTCTCCTTCCTTAGCACCCACCACCACCACCGCCGCCGCCTCCTCTCCGCCCCGGCTCCCCGCTCCCCGTTCCCCCACGAGAATGACGCTGAGCCCGAGGAGTGGTTATTCAGGAGGGCCCCGCTACTACGTCGGGGTTTTAGTTTGAGATGTTTTCCGACAATTGATTATCAGTTGCGTTTGTTCGACGAGTGAAGGGGCGTGGAGAGGGGGAGGGGGGGATGACCGGAGCACCCGGAGAAAACCCCACGCCTTGCGCGCGACGGGGGGGGGGGCAACGCTCTGTCGCCGGTCGCGGTGACACGACTGGACCAGCAGCAAGCCGCCCTGTCGTCGGCACAATGGGTCCGGGTTATGGTGCGCGTCTTCCTTGAATGTGAGCGAGGTTTTTTTTAAAAAAAAAATCTTTATTGTAAAGGGGGAGAATGTGATCGGATCTCGAGCTGCCAGGCTCAGAAGTGAAGCTTCGATTAAACACTTGCTGAGCTCTTTTGGGAAGGCGGACCAACACTCACCCTCCCTCAACACCACATCACCATCCCCCCTCAACCCCTCCCGCACCCATAGCCCAAACCACGGGATGGGACAAGGGGGGTTGGCGGCTCTGCCCCTGGTGGTGGTGGTGGACGTGGTGGTGGTTGTTGTTGTTGCGAGCGATGCTGGAGCGTGACGAGAGTAATGGGAGCGCAGGTGATGGTGGTGCATCGTCCAGCCATCTCAGTCAGTCAACACATGGCACCGGGGGCTGTCACGTGGCCTCCTGCCTTCCTGCAGCAGCAACCTTGCACACTTCACGAGATGGCCTCAAAGTGCACCTAGCCTGGCACAAGCGACGTAGCGAAATCACCACCACCAATTAATGTTGTTGTTTTGGTGGTGTGACCGTGCGTGACTGTGTGTTTGCGGTGTGGAGCGTGTAGGGCAACGCTGAGAACCTCACCACCCCGGTTCGATACCCGCTAACACTCAACGATAGCGGCGATTAGTTGAAACCGGTCCTGGGCCGGTTCTGTGTGTGTATGTGTAACTGTGTGTGTAACTCTGTGTGTAACTGTGTGTACCTCCGTGTGTAACTGTGTGTGTGTAACTCTGTGTGTAACTGTGGTTGTATTGGTAACTATGTGTGTGACTCTGTGTGTAGCTGGTTGTGTGTGTAACTCTGTGTGCAACTGTGTGTGTAACTCTGCGTGTAACTGTGTGTGTGTGTGTAACTCTGTGTGTAACTGTGTGTAACTGTGTGTGTAACTCTGCGTGTAACTGTCTGTGTGTGTAACTGAGTGTGTGTGTAACTGTGTGTATGTGTGTAACTGTGTGTGCAACTCTGAGTGGAGAGTTTCCCATACCTGGGCAGTGTGCTTATGACTGGCTCCAGTTTAACAGCAGAGGTCTCACTCCGAATCAGTCGAGCGGCAATATCTTTGCATCGGTTGCGTAACGCTGTGTGGAAGCTACCTGGTCTGTCGCTCCGCACTAAGCTTCAGGTCTTCTCGGCCACGGTCATTCCCTCACTTCTCTACGCTTGCGAAACGTGGACCCCCCTAATGGAACATCTTCGCCCGTTAGAAACATTTAGGCTGGCCTGCCTACGATCCATCCTGGGTTTAACCAGACTGGATTGTGTGAGGAGCTCACAAATCTGCCTCAGTGGCCCGCGATCACAATCTCTATTTGACTCCATCAAAAAAGTAACCTGCAGCGCCACACCTATTACCATCATTATGGGAAAAAACGGTGATCCAATCTCCGACCCCCAGGAACAGGTTTGCAGATTTGCTGAGCATTTCTGTGAGGTCCTGGGGGAGGGGAAATCCCTCAGCCAGGAAAACATCGTTGCACAAAGTGGGGATGACCCTGCTGAGGCTGCAGTGCCTCAAATATTGGAAGAAGTCACTTCTTGTGAGTGGCTGGCTGAGGTGCCATCTGTTGAGGAAGTACTGAGGGCGATCCGGACTCTAAGACAAGGAAAGGCACCGGGTAGAGATGATCTCCCAAGCGAAATGCTGAGGGAGGGTGGCGTTTGTGCACAGACTGCCCTATATGACATCATAACAACAGTCTGGACCACTGGACAGGTTCCGCAGGATTGGAAGGATGCCCTGGTGGTCCTCCTTATTAAGAAGGGGGACCGCACAGACTGTAACAACTACAGGGGCATCTCACTCCTCAGTGTGCCGGGAAAGGTCCTGGCAAGGATTATTCTACATCGCCTTGCCAGGCACGCTGAGGAGAGGCTTGCGGAGCCCCAATGCGGTTTCAGAAAAGGGCGGTCCTGCACAGATGCCATATTTTCTGTTCGTCTGCTACAGCAGAGGTGTAGGGAATTCCAACAAGACCTACATCTCTGCTTTATTGACCTGGTCAAGGCCTATGATACCATCAGTAGGCCTGGGCTTTGGGTTGTTCTTCGTGCTTTTGGAGTCCCTGACCCTCTGCTCACGGTCATTACGGACCTTCATGATGGTGAGCGGGCCCGGGTAAAACTACGTGGCCGGGAGTTAGAGCCATTCCCTGTACACCGGTGCGACAGGGATGTCCTCTGGCTCCCACATTATTTAACATCTATTTTGACCACGTAGTTCGTGAAGCCTTCAATAGCTGTACCGGGGGAATCTCCATATGGTACAGATATAATGGGAGGCTGATCGATGCCCGGGTGCGGTCAAGGGATGGCTCCCTATTGCTCAACCATGTTATGTATGCCGATGATTTGGTAATAGCTGCTCATTCAGAGGAGGAGTTGGAGACGCTGCTGCTGAGACTGGAGCGTGCAACTAAGAGATGGGGCCTTACCATCAGCCCTACCAAAACTAAGCACCTGCCTGGCTATTTTGTACCATCGGACACTCCACCCCCACAACTCCCAATCGGTGATGGGGCAGTTGTGGAGAGAGTGGAGAGTTTCCCATACCTGGGCAGTGTGCTTATGACTGGCTCCAGTTTAACAGCAGAGGTCTCACTCCGAATCAGTCGAGCGGCAATATCTTTTCATCGGTTGCGTAACGCTGTGTGGAAGCTACCTGGTCTGTCGCTCCGCACTAAGCTTCAGGTCTTCTCGGCCACGGTCATTCCCTCACTTCTCTATGCTTGCGAAACGTGGACCCCCCTAATGGAACATCTTCGCCGGTTAGAAACATTTAGGCTGGCCTGCCTACGATCCATCCTGGGTTTAACAAGACTATATTGTGTGAGGAGCTCACAAATCCTTGAAAGATCTGGGCAAGGTCCCATCGGTGAGCTCCTCCGGCGGGCAAGGCTGGGTCATGTAGCTCGCATGCCCAGTCACCGCATGCCGAAACAGCTTTTGTTCGGCCGGATTGAGGGGGCTAAGCGGGCGCGGCACGGGCTAGAGAAGAGATGGAGTGATGTGGTACAGGAGGACGTGGAGCTGAGTGGACTTGCCGATGACTGGTACCAGCGGTGTCAAGATCGGCCTCTGTGGAGGAGGCTCGTGAAGGATGCTACTGGGCAGTTGGAGGTAGTCGCCCTCCAACAACAACGGAGGGCGGAGGAGCGACGCTCAGAACAACGAGCGGAGCGCCGGGTGGCTAAAGCACAGCAGGTTGGCACAGTAGGGGGCACAGGTGGTGCATCAGCCAGTCATCTCAGTCAGTCGACCCGTGGCACCTGGGTCTGCCCTGTGACCTCCTGCCAGCGGGCTTTCGACACTTCACGTGGCCTCAGGGTGCACATAGCCTGGCACAAGCGTCGTGGTGACGTCACCGCCACTTAGTGGCGAATGGCGGTTGTTGTTGTGTGTAACTGTGTGTGTGTGTAACTGTGTGTGTGTGTAACTGTGTGTGTAACTCTGTGTGTAACTGCGTGTGTGTGTAACTGTGTGTGTAACTCTGTGTGTAACTGCGTGTGTGTGTAACTGCGTGTGTGTAACTGTGTGTGTGTGTAACTGTGTGTGTGTGTAACTGTGTGTGTGTGTAACTGTGTGTGTGTAGCTGTGTGTGTGTGTAACTGTGTGTGTGTGTGTGTAACTGTGTGTGTGTGTGTAACTGTGTGTGTGTGTAACTGTGTGTGTGTGTAACTGTGTGTGTGTGTGTAACTGTGTGTGTGTGTAACTGTGTGTGTGTAACTGTGTGTGTGTGCGAGCTCGTCTCGGCGTCCATCGCGTGCGTGACCCGTGACCCCGCTATTTCACGGCTCGCCGAGCTGCGGAGAGGATGGATTAGCGAGGCACCGAGGTGGGGGGGAGGGATGGGAGGGGGGCGGGGTGAGACCCATTAACGAGGAGCGACGAGGCGAGGCGGAGGGTGACGAGGGGAGAGCGTGACCCCCCCCCCCCATCTCCTACCCCCCCCCCCCCTTTCTCCCTGATCAACCGTGCCATTGCGGATCCTATCGACGTCTCAGCCCAAATCTCAATCGTTCGCAAACACCCCCCCCCCACTTCACATCGCTCCACACGTGGTCGATAGCACAGCGCAACCGGGCTTTCTATCCCACCCCTCTACCCCACCTACCCCTCTCACTCCCCCTGTATCCCCTCTACCCCTCTTGTGTCCCACCTACCCCTCTCACTCCCCCTGTATCCCACCTACTCCTCTCACTCCCCCTGTATCCCACCTACCCCACCTACCCCTCTCACTACCCCTCTACCCCACCTACCCCTCTCACTCCCCCCTGTATCCCACCTACCCCACCTACCCCCCTCTCTCCCCCCTGTACCCCCTCACTCCCCCTCTATTCCACCTACCCCTCTCACTACCCTTGTGTCCCACCTACCCCACCTACCCCCCTCACTCCCCCTCTATTCCACCTACTTCCCCTGTATCCCACCTACACCCCTCACTCCCCTTGTGTCCCACCTACCCCCTCACTCTTCCTGTATCCCACCTACCCCACCTACCCCCTCACTCTTCCTGTATCCCACCTACCCCATCTACCCCCCTCACTCCCCCTGCATACCATACTTCACCACGTGGTGCTTGTTTAGCCATACTTCACCACGTGGGGGTTGTTTTAGCCAATCAGTGTGCGTTATGTGTGGGGTGCGGCAGGACCGGGTTAGAAGTCACTCGGCACTGATGCTAGCCGTGGCCGCGGATTGAACTTAGCGGTGGGCTAAGTTCAATTCCTGACCACGGCGAACATCGATGGTGCGCTTCGCTTCTGATTGCCATCTGTCGACCACTTGCACTCTCCCATCGTTTACAGGCCCCCCCCCCCCCGACCTCAACCCCCACACAAAACCACCACGAACACAGCCCCCCTCCAATCTCCCCCCGCCCCAAACCACCTCCACCCCGAGCCCACACCACCCTCTCGGCCTTGTGATTTCCGCGTGATGGAACGGCGCCTACAGGCAGCCGTGTGATGCTCTGTCGCACACACACACACACCTACACAAAGACACATACACACATGCACACACACGCACACACCTTCACGCAAACATTCCCCCTTATAGCTTCAACAGACTGCATGTTGGGAACAAAAAAGCGCTGTTAGCGGGCACTTTTACGAAGGCCGGAACAGCGCAAATTCCCCGCCGTCTTTGTCTCCCTAGCGGTGATACTTGCACCCTGCACCAGGTATTCATTTAAGGCTGAGTCAACCAGCGGGAGGCGCAGGGCCATGTTCACATATACGCCCCTGATGTTAGCGCCGTGGCCAGGAATCGACGTCAGATCTCCGTGTTCGTAGCGCGGCGCGCGAACCACGAACCCCCTCCCCCCGCTTTGCCCCGGAGGGATTTTTGAACCAAATTAGAATTACATCGGTCACGTGACGCGCACGCGTGCAGCCGCGCCACGAACTGTGATGTCATCGCAGGCTCCTCACTGCAGCATCGCTACATCATCATCACTACTGCATCATCACCATCACGATCATGACTAAATCATCACGACACCACCACTCCCCCACCACCACTCCCTCACTATAGCATCGCTACATCACCATCACTACTGCATCATCACCACTACGATCATGACTAAATCATCACGACACCACCCCTCCCCCACCACCACTCCCTCACTACAGCATCGCTACATCACCATCACTACTGCATCATCACCACCACGATCATGACTAAATCATCACGACACCACCACTCCCCCACCACCACTCCCTCACTACAGCATCGCTACATCATCATCACTACTGCATCATCACCATCACCACCACGATCATGACTAAATCATCACGACACCACCACTCCCCCACCACCACTCCCTCACTACAGCATCGCTACATCACCATCACTACTGCATCATAACCACTACGATCATGACTAAATCATCACGACACCACCACTCCCCCACCACCACTCCCTCACTACAGCATCGCTACATCACCATCACTACTGCATCATCATCACTACGATCATGACTAAATCATCACGACACCACCACATCCTCACCACCACTCCCTCACTACAGCATCGCTACATCACCATCACTACTGCATCATCACCACTACGATCATGACTAAATCATCACGACACCACCACATCCTCACCACCACTCCCTCACTACAGCATCGCTACATCACCATCACTACTGCATCATCACCACCACGACCATGACTAAATCATCACGACACCACCACATCCTCACCACCACTCCCTCACTACAACATCGCTACATCACCATCACTACTGCATCATCACCACCACGACCATGACTAAATCATCACGACACCACCACTCCCCCACCACCACTCCCTCACGACATCATCACTACATCACCATCACTACTGCATCATCACCACTACGATCATGACTAAATCATCACGACACCACCACTCCCCCACCACCAGTGCACCGCGAGGGCCACTCCATCCTCACCACAATCACCACCACTCGAGCTGAATTTCACCTAAATCTTTTTGTGACTTCGTCCAACACCCCCCCATCCCCCCTCTCTCCCCCTCTCTCCCCGTCTCGCTCCCGTGGCGGTTTCACTGTCACTCGCTACAGGACTCGGAGTAAAAATAACCTCGTGCCAAGCTCTTGGGGAGGGGCGAGGTGAAGGTGTGAGCGAGGGAGGGGTGGGGGTGAGGATGGGGGGGGGGGGTCTCAAATCCCCTCCACCCTCACCCGCACCCCGTATCGACCCGATGAAGCTCCTCTGGTCTCCACTGATGCTATCGACACAGCTATCGCGACAGCTATTGCTACTTGTAAGGCTGTTGTTACAACTCCTCCCACCTCCTCCCACCTCCTCCCACCTCTCACCTCCTTTTTTACCGATCAGTCCCAGGTTTATTCATAGATCGTCTGCACCGTTTGGCCATCATTTCGGCTTCTTTTTTTCTTTTGCAGGTGAGTGTCCTTTACTTTGGACTAGAAACTTAAATGTGCTTCTAAAGTAAACAACCTCCTCCCTCCTCCTCCTCCCATCTCCTCTCTTTCCCATCTCCTCCCACCTCCCCCCTACTCTCATCTCCCCCCGCCTCTCCCATCACCTACTCCTCCCGCTCACATGTCCTCCTCCCACCCCCTCGCTCTTCATCGCTGCGCTCTATCTATGTATATCGCCGCTGTCGTGGTGTTGACGAACCCGGGTGACCCTTGCGAATGAAACTCCTCCGGTTCCGAGTGTCCCCCGGGCTTTCACCGCACAGCGTCAGCCTGAGCCTTGGGGAACGTCCACCGCGGAGACGCAGCGGGGAGGTGGATCGTGGTGACATCGCAGGCCCCGTGGAGGAGTGGCGACGGCTGTGGTGGAGCTTCTTCATCCAGCAGTCGACGAATCATGATTGCGCCCGATAATGAACGGTTCTGCATTCATATCGAGCGTGCGTTTGTCTTCAACGAGCACCCGGTGTGTCGTGAACATTTGCACTCGGGAGACAACGGCGCTGGCTAACAGCACTTGCCCCAGCAGTCTGTGAAAGGTTATGCGGGAGATCTTTGACTTTGCTTTCTGTGCGCGTCTCCGACTCATTGCACTCCCCGCGGGGGAGGAGAGGAGGGGGGCACAGGGGAGGGGCCCGCGAGAGTCGCCCGGTTTTTTTGTAAAACAAAAAAAATTTCGTCGGCCCGGAATCATTGTTTGTCATTTCGTATTTAATTTTCCATTTTATTTCGCGACAAAATATGTGAATTCGCCGTAATGAAACTTGTCAAGAACAATCAATGCACGCTTTGGAATCGTCTCCCATATACAAGTGAGACGGGGAGACGCGGGGAGACAGAGAGAGTGGGACGGGGAGACAGAGAGTGGGACGGGAGACGTGGGGAGACAGAGAGAGTGAGACGGGGAGACGCGGGGAGACAGAGAGAGTGGGACGAGAGACGCGGGGAGACAGGAGAGTGAGACGGGGGGACAGAGAGAGTGAGACGAGAGACGCGGGGAGACAGGGAGAGTGAGACGAGAGACGCGGGGAGACAGAGAGAATGAGACGAGAGACGCGGGGAGACAGAGAGAGTGAGACGGGGAGACAGAGAGAGTGAGACGGGGAGACGCGGGAGACAGAGAGAGTGGGACGGGGAGACAGAGAGAGTGAGACGGGGAGACGCGGGAAGACAGAGAGAGTGGGACGAGAGACGCGGGGAGACAGGGAGAGTGAGACGGGGAGACGCGGGGAGACGGAGAGAGTGAGACGGGGAGACGCGGGGAGACAGAGAGAGTGAGACGGGGAGACGCGGGGAGACAGAGAGAGTGAGACGGGGGGACAGAGAGAGTGAGACGAGAGACGCGGGGAGACAGGGAGAGTGAGACGAGAGACGCGGGAGACAGAGATAATGAGACGAGAGACGCGGGGAGACAGCGAGAGTGAGACGGGGAGACAGAGAGAGTGAGACTGGAGACGCGGGGAGACAGAGAGAGTGAGACGGGGAGACAGAGAGAGTGAGACGGGGAGACGCGGGGAGACAGAGAGAGTGAGACGAGAGACGCGGGGAGACAGAGAGTGAGACGAGAGACGCGGGGAGACAGCGAGAGTGAGACGGGGAGACGCGGGGAGACAGAGAGAGTGAGACGGGGGAGACGCGGGGAGACAGAGAGAGTGAGACGGGGGAGACGCGGGGAGACATTGAGAGTGAGACGGGGAGACGCGGGGAGACAGGTAGAGTGAGACGGGGAGACAGAGAGAGTGAGACGGGGAGACGCGGGGAGACAGAGCGGGTGAGACGAGAGACGCGGGAAGACAGAGACCGTGAGACGGGGAGACAGGGAGAGTGAGACGGGGAGACGCGGGGAGACAGAGAGAGTGAGACGGGGGGACAAAGAGAGTGAGACGAGAGACGCGGGGAGACAGGGAGAGTGAGACGAGAGACGCGGGGAGACAGAGATAATGAGACGAGAGACGCGGGGAGACAGCGAGAGTGAGACGGGAGACAGAGAGAGTGAGACGGGAGACGCGGGGAGACAGAGAGAGTGAGACGGGGAGACAGAGAGAGTGAGACGAGAGACGCGGGGAGACAGAGAGAGTGAGACGGGGAGACGCGGGGACACAGAGAGTGAGACGGGGAGACAGAGGGAGAAGGGAGACGCGGGGAGACAGAGTGAGACAGAGACACGCAGGGAGACAGAGAGACAGAGTCCGTGGTCTTGTGGCGCCACTCGCGTCACCGATCCTCACCGATCCCCCCCCCACCCCGTCTCGATGGCGGAACGGGGGGGGGGGGGGGGGGGTCTCTCCTAGGTGTTGAGAGTGGGCGGAAAGTCCCTATACCCCACGTGTCCCCTAACCTCAACGTGACTCGTAGATGCCCATGGGGCTCTATGGACTTCCCGTCCACCCTATAGAGTGGACGGGGGATTTAATCGGAGCCTCGGAGTGCAGGGAAGGGGGGGGGGGTAGCCTCGAGCTCAGACGAGGAGGGGGATCAAAGGGGAGCAGAGAGACGGGGGGAGGCGAGACGGACCGTAAATTAGAGACGAGACAGAAGAGAGGGGGTGGGGGGATAACAACAAGGAGAGAGAGAGAAATTAAATAGCAAATAGAATAGAGGTGGAGGGAGGAGGGTTGGGAGGAGTTCGGTAGAGGACAGAGGAGGAGGAGGGAGGAGGTGGAGATGCTGATTTGTGCCCATCCCCACCCCCCTTCTCTCTCTCTCTCTCCGCGGGGCACGAAGTCAATTTCCTCCCGGGCCGCAGCCGCCGCAGCAGCTGTGATTGTGACGATGATGGACTCCTGGAGAATTCACAATGAGACGACAAATCACCCCCCCCCCCCCACACCGGGCCCCCCCCCCCCCCCCCCCCCCCGCGAATGTGCTGTGTACAGTAATACACTGATATAGTGTATACAGTCACGGCGTATCCCTTTCGTAGTCCACGGGCCACAGCAGAAGGCGGTGCTGCCGCCTGTCCCAGGCGGTACAGGGAGTCGTCGTTTTCACGAGCGGCGGCGTCGTCGTCGGTGCCACTCTGCGAGCAGCGTGGCGGCTGAGCCAATCAGCGGGCACCCGGCTCGTGTCACGTGGCTGGCCAAGCAAGTGGAATGGGGAACCGGGGCGGGGTGATGCCACCTCGGGTGGCACCGACTACGACGACGATGCTGATGACAGTGATACTAAGGGGCCGTCCATAAATGACGTCACGCACCTAGGAGGTGGGGGGGGGAGCAGATTTTTGTGACGATGTGTGACGAGGGGGGGTTTGAGAAATATGACGTCACATCAAAATGCGCAACTTTAAATACAATATAGAATAGTTATAACAACACTAATTGTTATAACAACACTCCTACAACATCAGAGTGCAGTGCCACATTAAATGCGCACTACAATGGCAATAGTTTAAAGCCATTTGTAGCATGTTTTATTCTCAAAATGGAAATATGGCTTGGGGGGGGGGGGGGGCGCAGAGCTTTGTGACGTCATTTGAGGGGGGGTCTGCCTTTTTGTGACGCCGTGTGACGTGGGTAGGAGGGGGGTCAAAAATCGTCCAAAATCGCGTGACGTCATTTATGGACGGCCCCTAAGACAGTGGTACTAATCATTCGTCTACAAGAGCCAGTCGGAGTCAAATGAGTGTTAGACCAGGAGGCTCCTGGATGCTCCTGCGACTACTACATCGAGTTGCTATTTCAAGATTTGATCAACCAAATGGGAGTCGTTTACACGGAGCGGGAGGAAATCGGGGCGTCCCGAGAAAACCCACTCGCGCGAAAGGGGGAAACACTCGATCCCTGTACGGATGGAAACATTATGGCAATTCGTCCACTTTGCAGAGCCAGGCGTACGGCTCCTCCTGGACTCCCACCACGGGTGGAAGTGAGTGCGGAACAGATTGAGATTATCCCAACGCACGTTTTTGTACCGTCTTCTCCTGGCGAGCCGGGGTGCTGCTCCTCCTTCGACGCATAACATCATCTGTGTGTGATCCAAGGTCACGCACGGACCTGAGTTTGATCATTATCGGCCCACGGCTAACATCACTGACGATTGACACCTGAACGGGTCCTTTTGTGAATAACACTGCGGCCTCTAAAAGTGAAAACAATGTCTCTGGCATGTGACGTTTTTGGCAATGGCCCTCCATTAGTTTATACTTTCAACGCCACAGCGGGAACACATTCCTGCGGAGGGAGCTGGTAGGAACGTTGGGTTGCTCGGTCAATGGCCAGGGTCAACGGGCGGCACCACGTGGTGTATTCCGCACAATATGCCCGACTGTGAGGGCGGGCACAGCCGGCGTGAGTAGGTTAAACGTTGAGTTTTATAAGGGCACCACGGGGTGACCAGCCCCTCCCCACCCAGCCCCACCCCTCCCACCCAGCCCCACCCTCCCCACCCAGCCCCTCCCCACTCTCCCCTCCCCACCCAGCCCCACCCAGCCCCACCCAGCCCCTCCCCACCCTCCCCTCTCCACCCAGCCCCACCCCTCCCATTTTTGGATGCACGACGGAAGGACGGACACAATAATCCCCTGTGGGCTGGTGGTGTAACCAGGAGGTTCCTACACAGTATTAACGGATGTGTTTTTTGACCCTTAATAGCTGCTCGCTCACAACACTTGCCCCATCAGTATGCGTGCCAACACGGGGGATCTTCGCGTGTGCCTGCATAATGGTGATGACTCCACCACCATCGCCACGTGGGAAATGCTCGGATTGTTTTGCTCACGGGGTAGGGGGGGCAGTGCCGGATTAAGCTGGTGCAGGGCCTGTAGCATATGTTACACTGGTAGGAACCTCCTGTTTACACCAGCCCACAAGGGATTATTGTCTGTACGTCGTGCATCCAAACATGGAAGGGGTGGGGCTGGGTAGAGAGGGGAAGGTGGGGAGGGGCTGGGTGGGGAGGGAGGGGCTGGGCGGGGAGGGTGGGGCTGGGTGGGGGGTGGGAGGGGTGGGGCTGGGTGGGGCTGGGTGGGGCTGGGTGGGGGGTGGGAGGGTGGGGCTGGGTGGGAGGGAGGGGCTGGGTGGGAAGGGTGGGGCTGGGTGGGGAGGGAGTGTGGGGAGGGGCTGGGTGGGGAGGGTGGGGAGGGGCTGGGTGGGGAGGGGCTGAGTGGGGAGGGGCTGGGTGGGGAGGGTGGGCTGGTGGGGCTGGGTGGGGGGTGGGAGGGGTGAGGCTGGGTGGGGAGGGGCTGGGTAGGGGAGGGTGGGGAGGGGCTGGGTGGGGCTGCGTGGGGGGTGGGGAGGGTGGGGAGGGGTTGGGTGGGGAGGGGCTGGGTGGGGAGGGTGGGGAGGGGCTGGGTGGGGAGGGTGGGCTGGGTGGGACTGGGTGGGGGGTGGGAGGGGTGAGGCTGGGTTGGGGAGGGGCTGGGTAGGGAGGGTGGGGAGGGGTTGGGTGGGGAGGGGCTGGGTGGGGAGGGTGGGGAGGGGCTGGGTGGGGCAGGGTGGGGAGGGGGAGTGTGGGGAGGGGCTGGGTGGGGAGGGGCTGGTCACCCCGTGGTGCCCTTATAAAACTCAACGTTTAACCTACTCACGCCGGCTTGTGCCCGCCCTCACAGTCGGGCATATTGTGCGGAATACACCACGTGGTGCCGCCATTGACCCTGGCCATTGACCGAGCAACCCAACGTTCCTACCAGCTCCCTCCGCAGGAATGTGTTAATGGAGCCCTTAAAGAATAAAAAAGACGTAAATATGAAAACACGTAAACGCTTTACTTGCATAGTAAAGTAATTGTATTTTTTCATTTGCTATACACCAGATAATACGAACAAATCGCTAACCTTAACACAGTATAGTACTATAGTAATAGAGCAAGTGCAGAATCACTGAACCGGAATTGATAGCTTGAAAGCGTTTAGCGCGGGGCCCTTGATAGTGCGGGGCCCGTAGCTACATACGTAGCTACTTTTGCTACGAGCATCATCCGGCACTGGGGCGGGGTTCTCTATTCAAGGGGGTAAGGGAGCCCTTAGCCGCCTGGGACCCCGACTCAAGTGGTCTGGCCACGGCTCAGGCAGCCCCTGGGTTTGAGCCCCGCCCTCCCCCCACCCCCCCCCCCCCACCCCCCCCAACCCCCCCCCCAACCCCCCCAACCCCTCCCCCCCCCGAGTACTGCACGTGATTAATTCGCCGCACGTGACTAGACGCTGTCAATCATCACCGTAATTGAGTCTCGAGCCACGCTTAATTAAGCGCACGCGCTCAATCACGGAGAGGGGGGTCTGTGGTGGGTGGGGGGGGGATGGGCTGTGCGCGATATGGCGATACTGCGATATGTCGTGCATAATTAAGTTCACGATAATGGTATTGGGGGTGGATGGAGGAGTTTCTTGGGGGGGGAGGGGGGGTCTTGAGGAGGAGTGGGAAGGGGCTGGTGAGGGGGTGTGCGGCGTGGGCATGGGGGGTTGAAGGGTGTGGGGTGGGGGTAGAGCGGGGACTGAGAGGTGAATCGGCGTGAGCTTCCATGGGTACATCGATTAAGCTCACGATACACGCGTCGCATCACGTAGGGGCGAAGCAATATATTTTTGCCATTCGCATGTCACACGTGATGTATTCGCGTGACGCGCAACAGCCACGAGGTGCCGCTGTATTCACCACGAAACTTTAATAAAAAAAATCATCGTTTCTGGAATTGTGAGTTTGTGACAAATGGAATAGCAGAATTGCACGCGCACGATTATGATGCCGTGACGCTCAGAATCGATCCACTGCGACACGGACGGATGACTCCCTCATTAGACCTCCTTTGCCAGTACCAAAATATAATAATAGGGTTTGTACCCTTTTTTCTGGCAACAAAACTGAGACCTTTTTACGAGGATTCATGTCTGCATTAACACAATACCTGCAGTCAAAATGCAAACCAAAAACATACTATGATAATATATGCATTGTCCTTGGTGTGGACCAATCAGTTTCAAGGACAATGCATATATTATCATAGTATGTTTTTTGTTTGCATTTTGACTGCAGGTATTGTGGTTAATGCAGACATGAATTGTTTGTAAAAAGGTTTCAGTTTTGTTGCCAGAAAAAAGGGAAACCCCCTATTATTAGATGACTCCCTGCTGCCCGTTATCCGTCCTACGCTCCGCTGGTTGTTGTGAGCGTCGCTCCTCCAACCTTCGCTGTTGTCGGAGGGCGACTGCCTCCAAATGCCCAGTAGCGTCCTTCACGAGCCTCCTCGTCCACCGAGACCGATCTTGGCAAGTCCACTCAGCTCCACATCCTCCCGTACCGCATCAGCCCATCTCTTCTGTAGAAGCTCATCACTTCTCTGGGTCGTGCCATGTCTGTTTTGCCCCATCCATCCGCCCAAACAGAAGCAGCTTGTGCATTCGGTGACTGGGCATACGGGCCACATGACCCGGTCAGCGTGGCCTCGCCTGCCGGAGGAGCTCACCAATGGGAATGTGTCCAGATTTCTCAATGAACCATTGAGCTCACACACACACACACGCAGAGACAACAAAGACACACACGCTCACACACATGTCTACCTGTCTTCGCGGTTCACGTGGCACCGCGTGCTGGACGGGGTTGTACATATCCACAGGACAACCGCCGTTAACTCCCCTACAAAATGGTACGTCACTTTATCGATCCCGAAGAGAGGAATGATGATGGGTTGGGTCGACCCCCCATCCCCGACCAGGACTTAAACTCGCGCGCTTCTGGTTGCGAGCCGCTCGCTCTGCCGCTTAGCCGCTGAGCCACGAGGCGCAAAGCATTACCCACATCACACGCCGCACGCGCCTGATAGTTGGCAGTCACAGACACACCACTGTCTCCGCCGAGTCACGTTTCCCCAACCAATCCACCACCCAACTCTGAGCTCCCCCTGACTGCACCCCCCGCCCCCCCCCCCCGTTCTGACTCCCCGCGTAGAGACGAGAAATGGGAATCGGATCCAGTCCCAGAGGCTTCCCAGGTCAGAGTCATGGGGGAGGGGTGGGGGGGAGGGGGGATGTGGGGGGGGGGGATGTGGGGGGGGGGGGGCGAAAGGTTGAATCAGCGCGTCACTCGTCCCCCTCCACCTCTCATCCTAACCGCCCCCCCCGCCCCTCCCCCCCACTGGGAGCGTGACCACCACACAACCTCTCGGCCCTTTCAAAAATCTGAGCCGCAGGGGAGGAGTGGGCGGGCGGGGGGGGGGGGGCGGGGGGCCAGAAGGGGGGGGGGGGTTGGCGCTTCGGAGGGCTGAGGGATCAGATGAAAGATGCAGACGTATCGCTGCACTGGGCTCGGTGTGAGTGGAGTCCGTAGCTAAACGGAGACCAAAGGGGAAAGGTGGGATGGGGAGGGGGGGCTGTGGGGGGAGGTGGGAATTGTTGGGGTGGAGAGGGGGGTTCCCGCTCGCTCTCCCCCCCCCCCCCCCGGAGACCCTACACAGGCGTTGGAGGGACAAGACTTGGCCCCGGCACTGGAACGTTTTCTCGGGAGTTGTTTTGTTTAATCACACCCACCCTGCCCCCACCCCCAACTCCCCCCTTTCTGTCCCAGACCCCTTGCGATGTCCGTCTGGCTTGTTCTGTCCCGTCCGTGCGCTCTCCATCATTCCCATAATGATCTAAACCAGCGGCACCCAACCTTTTTGGCACCAGGGACCGGTTTCGTGGAAGACAATTTTTTAATTGGGTCTTTCCCCCTATTTCAAAGAAGCTCTCTAGCGACGTTTGTTGTTTACTCATTGTGGCTACTAGGGGTTAGAGCTTGTGGGCTTACTCATTGTGGCTACTAGGGGTTAGAGCTTGTGGGCTTACTCATTGTGGCTACTAGGGGTTAGAGCTTGTGGGCTTACTCATTGTGACTACTAGGGGGTTAGAGCTTGTGGGCTTACCAACACTGTGACTGAGACGAGTGCGCGGACGGAAGTGGTAAATAATAAAATAATGGGGCGGGCCACGCGCGGACTCACCGCTCTCACCTCCTGCTGTGCGGCCCGGTTCCTAACTGGCCACGGACCGGTACCAGTCCGCGGCCCTGGGGTTGGGGACCCCTGATCTAAACAATACATACATAATTGTCATAACCCTTTCATAACTCAACCCCGGTGTGGTGAAGTATAGTCACAACCCAACATGGCGTGGGGTGGGGGGGGGAAGGTGGCCTTCAACTCATCAGCAAGGCCCCTCTCGTGAGAGCACGGTGAGCGATGGCCTTGGGAAACGTCCCCCCCCCCGCACGCGTGTGGAGGACATCGCGACCTCCCTCCGTGTTCTTAAGAGAGTGGAACCCACGGAAGCGGACATCAAAGAGCTACCTCCCGAGATCCCTTCACCTTCAAGTGACCTCAGGGTCCACCACACAGGGGCAGAGCGGTGGCACTTCACCACCCGCTCTGCCATATGAGAGCAATGCTGGTCGCGTGACGGTCAAACCGATACTGCATGTGTAGTGTACTAATTCACAGACACTCGTAGGAGGCACTCTCTCTTATTCCGACCGTCACAGCCTTCGGGGATAACCACACACCGGGCCAGGATAGCCAACATGCTGCCAGACCCACAGCTTGAAGAGGGCTAGGATCACGACGAGTTCCACTCCGGATCGCAGCAGCCCCGACTGTGAGTCAGAGCTCGTCCTTTTATCCTGCTCAGCGTGGCCAGGCTCCGCCCTCGGCCCCCGCACCCCTCTGGATCCCCCCAGAGGGCTCCGTGCCCTGCCCACAGGTCCAACTGGTAGAACGGGCTGCTGCGCCTTATTCCATTGTCTACCAATCTCCCAGCGGCACGCGCTCCAGCGACTCATTCAATGTCACTACACTTGCATATTCTCAGAGCTGGAATGTTGCCAAATTCAGCACTGAATGAAATGTAATCCGATTGGGTTTGTTGCAGATTCATTGGTGACCGGGTTAACTTACTACACTTGTGTGAGTGTATGAGTAAGGGTTAGAGTACATGGGTCTCTATGTGAGTCTATGGGTTTCGATGTGAGTCTATGGGTCTCTGTATGAGTCTACGGGTCTCAGTGTGAGTCTATGGGTTTCTATGTGAGTCTATAGGTATCTGTGTGAGTGTACGGGTCTCTGTGTAAGTCTATGTGTCTCTGTGTGAGTCTATGTGTCTCTGTGTGAATCTACGGGTCTCTGTGTGAGTCTACGGGTCTCTGTGTGAATCCACGGGTCTCTGTGTGAGTCTACGGGTCTCTGTGTGAGTCTACGGGTCTCTGTGTGAATCTACGGGTCTCTGTGCGAGTCTACGTGTCTCTGTGTGAATCCACGGGTCTCTGTGTGAGTCTACGGGTCTCTGTGTGATTCTACGGGTCTCTGTGTGAGTCCATGTGAGTCCACGGGTCTCTGTGTGAGTCTACGTGTCTCTGTGTGAATCTACGGGTCTCTGTGTGAATCTACGGGTCTCTGTGTGAGTCCACGGGTCTCTGTGTGAGTCTACGTGTCTCTGTGTGAATCTACGGGTCTCTGTGCGAGTCTACGTGTCTCTGTTGTGAATCCACGGGTCTCTGTGTGAGTCTACGGGTCTCTGTGTGATTCTCCGGGTCCCTCGATGCAGATCCATAAACCTCCATACGAGTCCACATCTCGAACCAGCCGCACTGCCCTCCCTTCCCTCCCTCCACGTGAGTCCCCCCCACCGGTGGGCAAGCTGACACTGTCAGCTGCGACACCGCAGGGCGCACCGTCGCTGTCCGCCAGGAGGCGCAGCGAGACCACGAATTGAGGTGCTGGGTTCGCGCTGGGGGAGGGGGGGGGGGGTTCTCCCCCCCCCCCCTCCACCACTCGCCCCCACCCTCCCACGCGTCTCTCAGCAATCCTATTGCTGGTTCGCAATGGACGTCAACGATCCAGGACGTCATTCGCAAGGATGTGCCATTGTATTGCAGGGCGTCACGGTCAGAATTTGACAAATTTGAAAATGACACCGCAAATCACTCGACTTGGGATTAGGCGCTGCAGTAGCAGCAGCATCAGCAGCGATCTTTGCCCGCTACTGGACGGACTCATGCCCTCTCGCTGGGCCAGGTGCACAGGAACAGCGGCCACTGGGGTCTCCCCCTTTCTTATGCGTTGAGATGTCAGTGGAGCGCTCTGAGACTTCCCCCCCCCCCCCTGCTCGACGTGAAGGAGCGCGAACCAAGCAGCACACGGGTCACGATCCCCCACGGAACCTTTGCGATTCGGCAGCACGGCGAATCCATCGGCCTCGAATGGCTGTGCGGGACACGCGGGAACTCTAAGTGTGACATGCGATTGTGGGACCCAGTTAAACCAGGGACATTGCGGGGGGCACTGAAGGGCAAGGATGGCGGGGGGGGGGGGGGAGTCGCCTAATATTTTACGTCTCATATATTTTAGTCTGTGGGTCTCTGTTTGAGTCTATGGGTCTCTGTGCGAGTCTGTGGGTCTCTGTTTGAGTCTATGGGTCTCTGTGTGAGTCTGTAGGTCTCTGTGCGAGTCTATGGGTCTCTGTGTGAGTCTGTGGGTCTCTGTGTGAGTCTGTAGGTCTCTGTGTGAGTCTATGGGTCTCTGTGTGAGTCTGTAGGTCTCCGTGTGAGTCTATGGGTCTCTGTGTGAGTCTATAGGTCTCTGTGTGAGTCTATGGGTCTCTGTGTGAGTCTATGGGTCTCTGTGTGAGTCTATGGGTCTCTGTGTGAGTCTATGGGTCTCTGTGCGAGTTTGCAGGTCTCTGTGTGAGTCTATGGGTCTCTGTGTGAGTCTGTAGGTCTCTGTGTGAGTCTGTAGGTCTCCGTGTGAGTCTATGGGTCTCTGTGTGAGTCTGTAGGTTTCTGTGTGAGTCTATGAGTCTCTGTGTGAGACTATGGGTCTCTGTGTGAGTCTATGGGTCTCTGTGTGAGTCTATGGGCCTCTGTGCGAGTTTGCAGGTCTCTGTGTGAGTCTATGGGTCTCTGTGTGAGTCTGTAGGTCTCCTGTGTGAGTCTATGGGTCTCTGTGTGAGTCTGTAGGTCTCTGTGTGAGTCTGTAGGTCTCTGTGTGAGTCTGTAGGTCTCTGTGTGAGTCTATGGTTCTCTGTGTGAGTCTGTAGGTCTCTGTGTGAGTCTGTAGGTCTCTGTGTGAGTCTGTAGGTCTCTGTGTGAGTCTATGGTTCTCTGTGTGAGTCTATCGATCTCTGAGTCCGGGGGGTAATGGCATGGAGTGAGCGGGATGCAGCTCGGAGTGGGGGTGGAGGGGGCGAGGTTGAATATGGATCGACAGGGGGAGACCCTCCCCCCTCCTTTGCCCCGCCTTTATCCCCCCCCTCCTTTACCCCCCCTCGCCTTTACCCCCCCCCGCCTTAACCCCCCCTTTACCCCCCTCCGCTTTACCCCCCCCCGCCTTTACCCCCCCCCCGCCTTTACCCCCCCCTCCCCTTTACCCCCCCTCCCCTTTACCCCCCTCCTCTCCCCTTTACCCCCTCCCCTTTACCCCTCCCTCCCCTTTACCCCCTCTGCCTTAACCCCCCCCCCCCCGCCTCTACCCTTCCCCCGCCTCTACCCCCCCCCCCCCGCCTTTACCCCCCCACGCCTTTACCCCCCCCGCCTTACCCCCCCTCCCCTTTACCCCCCCTCCCCTTTACCCCCCCTCCCCTTACCCCCCCTCCCCTTTACCCCTCCCTCCCCTTTACTCCTCCCTCCCCTTTACCCCCCCCTGCCTTAACCCCCCCCCGCCTTTACCCCCCCCCCGCCTCTACCCTTCCCCCGCCTTTACCCCCCCCCCCCCGCCTTTACTCACGATCCCCGCTCACCCGCCCCTCTCCATCACCGCGGCTCCGCTGCTGCAGCAGACGGCGCTGAATGCTGATGCGCGCGCTCGTGCCGTGGGGGGGGCGGGGCTGGTACGCGCAGGGGGAGGGGCGGGGCTGGTTACGAGCAGGGGGAGGGGTTGGGGGGAGGGGCGGGGCTGATGGGGAGGGTGGGGGGCGCTGTGTAATCCGTGTTGTTACTCCTCTCATCCGTTTGGCACCAATCACGCGTGGAACAATTCCCCCAACACCCCGCCAACAACTCTCGCGATTAACGACGCAGTTCGATATCTGAATCGATTCTCAGGCGGTTCACACCGTGGGGGGGGGGGGGGGGGGGGCGGGGGGTTGGAGGGACCTCCTGACCCTCTGGACCGGTCACCGTATTCTTCAGACCCGCTGACCGCTGCTATCCGAGAGGTCAGGGTGCCGGATATCGAGTTCAGCGGAACGTGAGTCACGAATGGCACGCGCAAAAGGTACAAACCGCACGGCGGCTTAAGCCACCGTGGGGTAGAGGTCGCGGGGGGCGATGCAGCATCTCAGAGTCCATGCTTTCAATGCTCGACATTTACATACGCGCGGCAAGTGGATAACCGGTTTTTAACCGGTTTTTCATGCGGTGACCGACGTGAATCACGCTCCGCACAGAGACAAAGTGCCACAACCTGGCGACGCCTCGTTGCACGCGGCAACGTGCAGCGAGGAATCCCAGAGATACCAGAGAAGACTCATTGCCCGGAACGTCACCCATTATATATTTATTTATTTGTTCTCGTAAGGCCACAGCCTTCCGGCCGAACTCACTGAGCGGTTTGTTGATCAAATTTGACCGGTCAGTATTGATCGGTCAGTCGCCGCATTGCTCCACCCCTCTATCACTCAACACATTGACCTTACCGGGAAACCTCACATTCCAGCCGGGGACATTTCGGGCAATGGCCCTATCACAGAGTCGCTTCACCGCCGTCCCACCGCTCCCCGCGATGCGATGGTCACGGATCAGGGTCACGATCCGAGTCGCAAGTCGACTCTTCTTGTCGCCTGTAGAATAAAGCACGTGACTGCAGGCCCCGTGCAGAACTGGTGAGGAGACCCCCCCCCCCATTCCCCAGCGCCCCCCTCCCTCATCTCCCCATGCCCCCTCCCATCCGCATGCCCACCCTCAACCCCCCTCCCCCTCACTTCTTCTCCGTGCCGCGACCTTCATCCACGCAAGGGCAGTCCGGTGATGAATGGGGCACCGACAGAGGGAGAGATCCCCCGCAGCCCCTCCCCTCCGCACCGCTCCCCCCGCCCCTTGGTCGACACGGACCGAGATCGTGGCACGTGACCGTGGGGTGGGGAGGGGGTCACCTGGAACGATGTGGGGACGGGGTAGAGGTAGCGGGGGCGATGTCGGAGTGTGGGTGGAGGTCAGGGTGGGGTCAAAGTGGGGGTTGGGTGAACGCGGGATCGAAGGTTGGTGGAGGTGTGTAATTGGGTGTGGGTGTGAGTCGGGTGTGGGGGGGTGGGGCGTGTGGGGGGTGTTGGGGGGATGAGGTATACCCCCAGAGAGGGGTCGCGGGGGGGCTTTCGCGGTCTCGCTTTGTCGGTCGCCGCTTTTCCAGCCCCGTGCCATGTGAACCCACATTGTGATTGGCGTCACGTGTCCCAAAATACACATCCATCACCACCACCACCACCACCGTCACCGCTATCGACATCACAGCCACCATCATCATTATCATCACTATCACCATCGACATCACCACCACCATCATCATCATCATTCTCATCATTACCACCACCACCATCATTATTCTCATCATTACCACCACCACCATCATCATTCTCATCACTATCACCATTGGGGCACTGTCGGGGATGGGGCGGGGGGCACGTGGGGGCGGGGGCACGTGGGGGCGGGGCACGTGGGGGCGGGGGCACGTGGGGGCGGGGGCACGTGGGGGGCGGGGCTTGCGGGGGGTTAAGGGCGGGGCTTGTTTTAATTATGCAACTTTGAACGAAATCTATGCACAAAATGTATCGCGGGATTTTGTTTCTGAATCGGAGCGGGGGGAAATGGAGGAGCGCACAGAGGTCGACATGGTAGTGTAGGGTGAGTGCGGGTGACGTGTGTGTGAGGGTTGGTATGTGTGTGAGGGTGTGTGTGAGGGTGTGTGTGTGAGGGTGTGTGAAGGTGTGTGTAAGGGTGTGTGTGAGGGTTGGTATGTGTGTGAGGGTATGTGTGTGGTGAGGGTGTGTGTGAGGGTGTGTGTGAGGGTTGGTGTGTGTGAGGGTGTGTGTGTGAGGGTGTGTGTAAGGGTGTGTGTGAGGGTGTGTGTGAGGGTTGGTGTGTGTGTGAGAGTTGATGTGTGTGTGAGGGTTGGTGTGTGTGTGAGGGTTGGTGTGTGTGTGAGGGTGTGTGTGAGGGTGTGTGTAAGGGTGTGTGTGAGGGTTGGTGTGTGTGTGAGGGTTGGTGTGTGTGTGAGGGTTGGTGTGTGTAAGGGTGTGTGAGGGGGTGTGAGGGTTGGTATGTGTGTGACGGTGTGTGAGGGTGTGTGTGTAAGGGTTGGTGTGTGTGTGAGGATTGGTGTGTGTGTGAGAGTGTGTTAGGGTGTGTGTGAGGGTGTGTGTGAGGGTTGGTGTGTGTGTGAGGGTGTTTGTGAGGGTTGGTATGTATATGAGGGTGTGTGTGAGGGTTGGTGTGTGTGTGAGGGTGTGTGTGAGGGTGTGTGTGTGTGAGGGTTGGTGTGTGTGTGTGAGGGTGTGTGTGAGGGTTGGTGTGTGTGTGAGGAGCGATAGTGTAGCGGTTAGCGCGCTGTGCGATGAACCTGGCGACTTGGGTTCGATTCCCGCTCACGGCCAACACCATTGACGATTATCTGAACCGGTCCTGGGTCTCCCCTAGGTCGATTCAGCCTCAAATGAGTACCTGGTGCGGTGTGTAAACATCGCCACTGGGGAGACAAAGGCGGTCGGGCGTGGTGCTGGCCACCCACCCCCTCTTGTACCGTTCCGGCCTTCATAGGTGCTCGCTAACAGCACTTGCCCCTACAGTCTGTTAAGGCTATACGGGGAATCTTTGTTTTTTTGTGTGTGTGAGGGTTGGTATGTGTGTGAGGGTGTGTGAGGGTGTGTGAGGGTGTGTGTGTAAGGGTTGGTGTGTGTGTGAGGATTGGTGTGTGTGTGAGAGTGTGTGAGGGTGTGTGTGAGGGTTGGTGTGTGTGTGTGTGTGAGGGTGTTTGTGAGGGTGTGTGTGAGGGTGTGTGTTTCTGAGGGTGTGTGAGGGTGTGTGAGGGTGTGTATGAGGGTGTGTGTGAGGGTTGGCGTGTGTGTGAGGGTTGGTTTGTGTGTGAAGGGGCGTGTGAGGGTTGGCGTGTGTGAGGGTATGTGTATGAGGGTGTGTGTGTGAGGGTTGGTGTGTGTGTGAGGGTTGGTGTGTGAGGGTGTGTGTGTGAGGGTTGGTGTGTGTGAGGGTATGTGTGTGAGGGTGTGTGTGAGGGTTGGTGTGTGTGAGGGTTGGCGTGTGTGTGAGGGTTGGTGTGTGTGTGAGGGTGTGTGTGAGGGTGTGTGTGAGGGTTGGTGTGTGTATGAGGAGCGGTGGTGTAGCGGTTAGCGCGCTGCGCTACGAACCCGGCAAACTGAGTTTGATGTCCGCTCATGTCCAACACCATTGACGATTATCTGAATCGGTTCCGGGCCTCCCCTAGGTTGACTCAGCCTCAAATGAATACCTGGGTGCGGTGTGTAAAAACATGGACAATGGTAGACAAAGGCGGCCGAGTGTTGTGCTGGCCACCCACCCCTCGTGTGCTGTGCTGACCTTCATAGGTGCTCGCGAACAGCACTTGCCCCTACAGTCTGTTCAGGCGATACGGGGGGATCATTATCTTTTCGTGAGTGTGCGGGTGGGTGAGTGTGTGGGTGAGTGTGCGGGTGAGTGTGTGTGAGTGAGTGTGTGTGAGTGTGAGGGTGAGTGTGTGTGTGGGTGAGTGTGTGTGTGTGGGTGAGTGTGTGTAAGTGTGTCTGGCAAAACATCCCCCTACCTCCTCGCGGTGCCGGACGGGCAACTCTGTCGTGGACAGTGCTGTGGGGGGAGGTCCAATTTTGATTGGCTCCTCCCCTCATGGCATTTGTGTCCACCACAGGGGCTAAACGGGGGCTCTGGACGGGTGCTAGGGGCTGGTAACCCCTCCACCTTCAATTAATTACCACTAAACCACGAGTTAAACTGAAATATGTAACTAATAAGCTTGTGCCGGAGGCCCCGGGGGGCCAGGCGTCTATGACGTCTCCTGGCCAAACCCCAATTGGCAGAGCCAGGAGATTGAATATCTACCCTCGGGGCTCCTCCAGAAACAACGAAAAGCCACTACGGGTGGCCACGTAGAATGTTCGAACGCTCACTGCGGAGGAGAGGCTGCCACTCCTCTGTCGGGTGCTGGACCGGTACCGCCTGGATCTATGTGGCATTCAGGAGGTCCGGTGGACCGGCTCTGGCTCCTGCCACCATGAGGGGTGGACAGTCCTCTACTCGGGGCAGCAGACTGCCAAACAACAGGGTGTGGCACTTCTTTTGAACAAAAGAATGAAGGGGGCGTGGGAGCGCGGCGGTGAGGTGTGGGAAGCTGTAAGCCCCAGGCTACTTTGGGCTCGCCTTCCCATCAACCGGAGGCGAGGAATGGTGGTCGTGGTTACTTATGCCCCCACCGAAGATGAACATCCGTGGAGGGATGCAAGCAAAACCGATGAGTCAGATGCCTTCTATGACCTCCTGTCACAGGTGCTGGCTAAAGTGGCTCTTCGGGATAGAGTCATCATGTTGGGTGACTTCAATGCCCGAGTTGGTCATGATACTGGCACCTGGTCTGGAGGGATTGGAGGGCATGGGCCAGATCAGCTCAATAACAACGGTAGGAGGCTGCTAGATTTTTGTGCAGCCCATGGGCTTGTAATTACCAACATGCTGTTCCGGCATCGGCGCATCCACACAACATCATGGATGCATGCCGGGTCCAAGCAAGAACATCTGCTGGACTACATAGTGACGGACCAGCGGATGCGAGCCCATGTCCTTGACATCAGGACCTACCGTGGAGCTGATCTGCCCTCTGACCATCGACTAGTCATCTGTAAGATGCGCCTGCCATTCTTCCACTCCAGTGGTGGGTGTACACCTAGGACCCCATTCCAACCTAAAGTGGCCTGGACTCAGTTATCTGATGAAAGTTGCAAGCGAGAATTTCATCATCGCCTGCGGTTGGGGTTGGCATCGTCCCCCACTCCTCCTGATGTCGAGGGTAAATGGGCGAGG
Source organism: Petromyzon marinus (assembly GCF_048934315.1). Classification (NCBI taxonomy): domain Eukaryota; kingdom Metazoa; phylum Chordata; class Hyperoartia; order Petromyzontiformes; family Petromyzontidae; genus Petromyzon; species Petromyzon marinus. The sequence continues at coordinate 17,093,658 of NC_133703.1, read as the reverse complement.
TTTAGGACTGTGACTCATGCAGCTGCAATGGCTGCTTTGGGTACGCGGTCCAGACCTCCCCAGAGACTCTGGCTGACAGAGGAGGTGTTCAGGATGGTTGAGAAAAAGCGACAGGCCCACTGTCATTGGCTACAGAATTCCACGTCAGAGAATGAGGAGGCTTACCGCAGCCTTCGCTCGGAGGTTCGGAGAGCCGTGAGGCGCTGCAAGGATCGGTGGTGGTCGCGGGTTGCTGAGGAGATGGAGTCTGCCTCAGTGGCCCGTGATCACAAATCTCTATTTAACTCCATCAAAAAAGTAACCTGCAGCGCCACACCTATTACCATCATTAGGGGAAAAAACGGTGATCCAATCTCCAACCCCAGGAACAGGTTTGCAGATTTGCTCAGCATTTCTGTGAGGTCCTGGGGGAGGGAAAATCCCTCAGCCAGGAAAACATTGTGGCACAAAGTGAGGATGACCCTGCTGAGGCTGCGGTGCCTCAAATATTGGAAGAAGTCATCCCCTGTGAGTGGCTGGCTGAGGTGCCATCTGTTGAGGAAGTACTGAAGGCGATCCGGAGTCTGAGACCAGGAAAGGCAGCGGGCAGAGATGATCTCCCAAGCGAAATGCGGAGGGAGGGTGGCGTTTGTGCACAGACTGCCCTATATGACATCATAACAACGGTCTGGACCACTGGACGGGTTCCGCAGGATTGGAAGGATGCCCTGGTGGTCCCCCTTTTTAAGAAGGGGGACCGCACAGACTGCAACAACTACAGGGGCATCTCACTCCTTAGTGTGCCGGGAAAGGTCCTGGCAAGAATTATTCAGCATCACCTTGCCAGGCACGTTGAGGAGAGGCTTGCGGAGCCCCAATGCGGTTTCAGGAAACGGCGGTCCTGCACAGATGCCATATTTTCTGTCCGTCTGCTACAGCAGAGGTGTAGGTAATTCCAACAAGATCTACATCTCTGCTTTATTGACCTGGTCAAGGCCTATGATACCATCAGTAGGCCTGGGCTCTGGGTTGTTCTTCGTGCTTTTGGAGTACCTGACCCTCTGCTCACGATCATTAAGGACCCTCATGATGGTGAGCGGGCCCGGGTAAAACTACGTGGCCGGGAGTCAGAGCCACTCCCTGTACACCTTGGGGTGCGACAGGGATGTCCTCTGGCTCCCACATTATTTAACATCTATTTCGACCACGTAGTTCGTGAAGCCTTCAATGGCTGTACCGGGGGAATCTCCATATGGTACAGATATAATGGGAGGCTGACCGATGCCCGGGTGCGGTCAAGGGATGGCTCCCTATTGCTCAACCACGTTATGTATGCTGATGATTTGGTAATAGCTGCTCATTCAGAGAAGGAGTTGGAGACGCTACTGCTGAGACTGGAGCGTGCCACTAAGAGGTGGGGCCTTACCATCAGCCCCACCAAAACTAAGCACCTGCCTGGGTATTTTGTACCATCGGACACTCCACCCCCACAACTCCCAATCGGTGATGGGGCAATTGTGGAGAGAGTGGAGAGTTTCCCATACGTGGACAGTGTGCTTATGACTGGCTCCAGTTTAACAGCAGAGGTCTCACTCCGAATCAGACGAGCGGCAATATCTTTTCAATCGGTTGCGTAACGCTGTATGGAAGCTATCTGGTCTGTCGCTCCGCACTAAGCTTCAGGTCTTCTCGGCCACGGTCATTCCATCCCTTCTCTACGCTTGCGAAACGTGGACCCCCCTAATGGAACATCTTCGCCGGTTAGAAACATTTAAGCTGGCCTGCCTACGATCCATCCTGGGTTTAACCAGACTGGATTGTGTGAGAAGCTCACAATCCTTGAAAGATCTGGGCAAGGTCCCATCGGTGAGCTGCTCCGGCGGGCAAGGCTGCGATGGCTGGGTCATGTAGCCCGCATGCCCAGCCACCGCATGCCGAAACAGCTTTTGTTCGGCCGGATTGAGGGGCTAGGCGGGCGCGGCACGGGCTAGAGAAGAGATGGAGTGATGCGGTACAGGAGGACGTGGAGCTGAGTTGACTTGCCGATGACTGGTACCAGCGGTGTCAAGATCGGCCTCTGTGGAGGAGGCTCGTGAAGGATGCTACTGAGCAGTTGGAGGTAGTCGCCCTCCAACAACAACGGAGGGCGGGGAGCGACGCTCAGAACAACGAGCGGAGCGCCGGGTGGCTAAAGCACAGCAGGTTGGCACAATAGGGGGCACAGGTGGTGCATCAGCCAGTCATCTCAGTCAGTCGACCCGTGGCACCTGGGTCTGCCCCGTGACCTGCCAGCGGGCGTTCGACACTTCACGTGGCCTCAGGGTGCACATAGCCTGGCACAAGCGTCGTGGTGACGTCACCGCCACTTAGTGGCGAATGGCGGTTGTTGTGAGTGTGTGTGAGTGTGTGGGTGAGTGTGTGTGTGGGTGAGTGTGTGTGTGGGTGAGTGTGTGTGGGTGAGTGTGTGGGTGAGTGTGTGGGTGAGTGTGTGTGAGTGTGTGTGTGAGTGTGTGGGTGAGTGTGTGTGTGTGTGAGTGTGTGTGAGTGTGTGTGTGAGTGTGTGGGTGAGTGTGTGTGAGTGTGTGTGTGGGTGAGTGTGTGTGTGGGTGAGTGTGTTGGGTGAGTGTGTGAGTGTGTGTGTGTGGGTGAGTGTGTGTGTGTGGGTGAGTGTGTGTGAGTGTGTGTGTGAGTGTGTGGGTGAGTGTGTGTGGGTGAGTGTGTGTGGGTGTGTGTGTGGGTGAGTGTGTGGGTGAGTGTGTGGGTGAGTGTGTGTGAGTGTGTGTGTGAGTGTGTGGGTGAGTGTGTGAGTGTGTGTGTGAGTGTGTGGGTGAGTGAGTGAGCAGGTGGGTGAGATTGGCCACGTCGGGTGTTGCTGATTAAGCAATGGTCAATAATTGACACGACTGTCTCCGGCTGATTGCGACTGTGGGAAGGGATCTCAGGTAAGGGTGGAGGGGAGTTACGGGTGGGGTCTTGGTCAGAGACGTGGAGAGACTCGCAATTAATGAGGCAAACACGCAATTACTGCGCCATGCTGGGGGAGGGGGGGGCTGAAAGGGGAGGGGCTCAGAGTTCCTTCTATCTTACCCCCCCTTTCTGTCCCCCACACCCGGGTGTAAGAATTCTTCAATCGATCGCGTGAGCTTGAGAGGAGGGGGCCTGGTGAGACACGGGGAGCGTGTGGGGGGGGGGCTCTAGGAGACATGGGTGGGGGGGGCACCAGTCTTCTGTGAAGCCCAAAGGAGGGGTATAGAGGGGGGGGCGTGGAGAAGGAGGTGGGGGGGGGTGTTGGGAATTGCGCATAATCGACGATGCTTGCTGATGATGATGATTATCGATGACGATGATGATGATTATCGATGACGCTGATGATGATGATTATCGATGACGCTGATGATGATGATTATCGATGACGCTGATGATGATAGGGTATTATGATGGTGGACTGGAGATGGCGATGATGACGACGACGATGGTAACGAGGTAGGGGACCTGGGTGAGATGCAGGAGTTGACATCGTGGAGGCGCGAGGCGTGAGAGTCACGGAACGTGTGCGGGGAGACAGAGAAGGGCACGAGGCAGGGGGAGGAGGGGGGAGAGGTGGAGAGAGAGAGAGCCGGGTGGGGGGTAAGGAACGGCGGGGGGGGGGGTGCAGAGAGCGGGCGAGATAGGTGGAGAGACGGAATGAAAGAGAGAGAGAGAGAGGAAAGGATGGAAGGGTGATGGGGCAGAGGTGGGGAGAGAGAGAGAGATAGAGAGAGAGAGCAAGTGGAGAGCGAGGATAAGGAAATGAGAGCGCCAGTGGTGAGCGGGAAGAGAGCAGGATAAAAGAGAAGGGGTGAAATAGTGAGGGGGAGAGAAGGGAGAGCGGGGAGGGAGGTAAAGCGAGATGAGAAGGAAGGGAGAGAGAAAAAGCTGAGAGGGAGAGAGTGGGGAGATAGCAGACAATAGAGAGGGAGAGCTCAGAGGGAAGGACACGGGGGGGGGGGGGGGGGGAGAGGAGACCGAGGGGAAGAGGAGGAGAGCGGTCGAGAGCAGTAGGGAGAGGGGTAGGGACGGTGGAGAGAGGAGAAGAGAGAGCGGAGTGCGGGCAGGGGGAGTGAGGCGGAGAGCGGCACAGAGAGACGGGAGAGGAGAGAGGCGCGAGGGCTGTGGGCGCCTCACTCCGGCGGCCACCTCGGGGGCCACACGGCGCGCGGAGCACGGCCACCACACAGCGGTGCGTGTGCGTGTGTACACGTGTGTGTGTGTGTACACGTGTGTGTGTGTGTACACGTGTGTGTGTGTGTACACGTGTGTGTGTACACGTGTGTGTGTGTACACGTGTGCGTGTGTACACGCGTGTGTGTACACGCGTGTGTGTATGTACACGTGCGTGTGTGTACACGTGTGTGTGCGCACGTGTGTGTGTACACGTGTGTGTGCGCACGTGTGTGTGTGTGCACGTGTGTGTGCGTCCACGTGTGTGTGTGTACACGGTGTGTGTGTGTGTACACATGTGTATGTATACATATACGTGCGTGTGTACCGTGCGTGTGTGTAACCACTGTTTAAGTGCTCGTAAATGTGTACACGTGTACGTATGCGCGTGTGTGTTTCTGTACACGTGTGAGCAGGCGTGTGTGTTCGTGCCCGTGTATGTGTACGTGTGGGGAGCGGTAGTGTAGCGGTTAACGCGCTGTGCTACGAACCCGGCGACCCGGGTTCGAGAGCTCTGTCGCTCCGAGTCGGATCGACTCATGGGCCGTGTCAAGTACAACTTCCGGTGTCAACGGGACAATCTCGTCGGGTGGTGGAGGGGTTAACGACGAGCATGTTTCAGCATTAAACCACCACCGCGGATAGATCATCCGTGTACACGTGTGTGTCTGCACGCGTGTGGACTCATCTGTGTACAGGTGTGTGTCTGCACGCGTGTGGACTCATCTGTGTACAGGTGTGTGTACGCGTGTGGGCTCATCTGTGTACAGGTGTGTGTACGCGTGTGGGCTCATCTGTGTACAGTACGCGTGTGGGCTCATCTGTGTACAGGTGTGTGTACGCGTGTGCATAGCCCTAGGATGCTCGTGAATGGCCAGGGTTGTGTATAAATTGAGGCTGGCGAAACGGGAAGTGATTTGGAGACAGCTTCGGAGCTCCCAATCGCTGATTTTGATTTCTGGATATATTTTTTTCTTTACATCTCCCCTAAAAAAATTCACGTCGGGTGGGAGGTGAGGTGTGTGGGGTGGTATTCATGGAGCACTGCATCGATTCGTCGATTTTTTAAAAAAAAATATTTAATCGGTTATTACGCTTACGAAACCTGCATCGAATGGAGTCGTTTTCTTTATTTACGTGCAACATATTCCATATATATGCAGAACAAAATATAACCGCAAGAAATAATATTGTACCTGGAAAATCCCTGGAAATGGATCAGGTCGTTTGCATGCGTGTCACGTGGCACACACACACGCAGAGTGAGGACGCGTATACACAAAGACAAAGATCCCCGTATAGCCTTTAACGGGCACTTGGCGCAGACGCTGTCAGCGAGCACCTATTTGAAGGCCGACAAGGCACACGACGGGGTGGGTGGCGCCGACACCACGCCCGGCCGCCTTTGTCTTCCCAGAATTGACTTTTACTGCACATCACAACAGGGTCCTCGCGTTCAAGGTTTGAGTCGACCGGTCCAAATCTTCGCCACCGATGTTGGCTGTGAGCGAGAATCGAACTACGAACCCCTTCGCCGGCTTCGCATCGCACCGCGTCGACCACTGCGCCACCGCTCCCAAACAACAACAACAACAACAAACAAACAAACAACAACAATAGCCGCCGTTCGCCACTTAAAGCGCCTGTGCCAGACCAGGTGCACTTGGCACCGCTCCACACGCATGTACAAACACGCACACACACGCGTATGCACACACACACACACACGCGTATGCACACACACACACACGCACACGTGCGGCACACGAGTTTTCAGGAGGCGCACACGCACACCACGACCTGCGGGCTACCGTGAAAGCGACGCCGTGGAGGTGGGGTCACGTGGTGTTGGGAGACGGTGAGGGACTGAGTTGGGCCCGGTCGGTGGGGAGTGAAGGAGTTCAGTATCGGGGTGTGGTGGGGGTGTTGTTGGCGGGTTCGTAGGGATGGGGTTGTCTGTGGGGGGGGGAGGGGGGGGGCTTTGTGGGTGGTGATGGGTTGTTGGTTGCAGTGGGGGGGAGGGGTGGGCGTGCCCGTCCGTGACCACGTGGTCTCGGTGAGGAGTCTCTGTAACAAATTCGCGTCGAAATCGCGCACTCAGCGATGTCTGCGCCGCCCGTTGCGAGCGAGGGAGGGGCGAGGGGCGGGGGCGCGATTGACATTCCCGGCTCGCGGCTCTCGGGAGCTCTCCAGGGTGCTGAGTGCGGGGGCTGAGAGAGAGGGAGCAGAAACTCAGAGAGAGAGAGAGAGTGTTTGTGTGTGTGTGTGTATGAGAGTGTGTGTGTCTTTGTTTGTGTGTATATGAGAGAGAATGTGTGTATATGGGTGTGTGTGTGCATGATTGTGTGTTTGTTTATGAGAGTGTGTGTGTCTATGAGAGTGTTTTTCTATGAGAGAGTTTGTGTATATGTCTATGAGAGTGTGTGTCTATGAGAGTGTGTATGTGTATATCTTTGTGTGTGTATATATGAGAGAGAATGTGTGTATATGGGGGTGTGTGTGTGTACATGATTGTGTGTTTGTTTATGAGAGTGTGTGTGTGGGGAGCGATAGTGTAGCGGTTAGCGCGCTGCGCTATGAACCTGGCGACCCGGGTTCGATTATCTGAACCGGTCCCGGGCCTCACCTAGGTCGACTCAGCCTCAAATGAGTACCTGGTGCGGTGTGTAAACATTGCCACTAGGGAGACAAAGGCGGTCAGGCGTGGTGCTGGCCACCCACCCCCTCGTGTACCGTTCCGGCCTTCATAGGTGCTCACTAACAGCACTTACCCCTACAGTCTGTTAAAGCTATATGGGGGATCTTTGTCTATGAGAGTATGTTTGTCTATGAGAGAGAGAGAGTGTGTGTATGTCTATGAGAGTATGTGTGTGTGTGTGGGTCTATGAGAGTGTGTATGTGTATATCTTTGTGTGTGTGGATATGAGAGGGTGTGTGTGTATATGAGAGTGTTTGTCTACGAGAGAGAGAGTGTGTGTGTATGTCTATGAGAGTGTGTTTGTCCATGAGAGAGTGTGTGTGTGTATGTCTGAGAAAGCGTGTGTGTAGTTGAGTGTGTGTCTATGCGAGCGTGTGTGGGGAGCGGTAGTGTAGTGGTTAGCACACTGCGCTACGAACCCGGTAACCTGGTAACCCGGGTTCGATTGCCCGCTCACGTCCACCACCAGTGACGATTATCTGAACAAGTCCTGGGCCTCCTAGGTCGACTCAGCCTCAAATGAGTACCTGGTGCGGCGTGTAAACATCGCCACTTGCGAGACAATGGCGTCCGAGCTACATAGGTGCTCGTTAACAGCACTTGCCCCAACAGTCTGTAAAGGCTACACGAGGGATCTTTCTCTTTGTCAGAGAGTATGTGCGTGAGAGCGTGGAGGCTGTGTAGTGTGATTATAATTATATGCAAATGGTATTCTAATGTTACATTTGGGGTAATGGAGCACACGAGATTGTTATTGTGGGAGGGGGAGACGGGGGGCGGGGGGAGGGGGGGCGGGGGGGCGGGGGGAAGGGGGGAAGGGGGGCGGGGGGGCGGGGGAGGAGCTGCCCCCACCCTCCCGCACCCCCCCCCAGACCCCCCCCCCCCCCCCAGACTCAGGAGTCAGGCGCGATACCAGGAGTCACGACCCCTGCTCCCCGTGTATGTATGTTGAACTTATTTCGCGCCGTACGTAGCCTACCGTGTCAATCCTCGAGTCTGTGGCTGCCGTGTGTGGGTGGTGCTGCTGGCGCAATGGTGAGCGCACTGCGCTACGAAGCCGGTAAACCGAATTCGCGTCCCGCTCCAAATATAATAGCCAATATCTGAACCGGTTCTGGGCCTCGCCTAGATCGGCTCGGTACCTGGTGCGGTGCGTTGGCCACCCAACCCCCTCTTGTGCTCGCTAACAGCACTTGCAAATAAGAGTCTGTTCGATGCTCTACGGGAATCTTTGTCTATGGTGGTTGTTCCCGGTGTAGGTGATCACGGTTACGTAACAACATCTATCTCAACATGAAACTCCGGCGTGTCCCTGACACATCCCGTCAGCCACGTGGCTTTCAGAACCTTCCCGAAGTGAATTATTTTTCGGTAGCAATGCCGGCAACCTCCGGTCCGGTTTTGACATTCCGCGTCTCATCAGCAGTCAGCCTTACGTGGATGCGTGGTTGGTGTTCATCACGATCCTCGCCCACGTGGCTGGCATCGGTTGTGCTGCACCCAATGTAACGGGGATCGGGAGACAGGGGGAGGATTGGAAGGGGTGCGGGGGAGGCGGAGGGAGGGGTTGGGGTGGAAGGAATGGAGGCTTGGGGAGGGAGTGGAGGGCGAAGGAGGATTGAGAGGGGGGGAGGCGGAGGGAGGTGTGGTGGGAGGGGAATGGAGGACTGGGGGGGGGAGGATTGGGAGGAGTGGGGAGAGGGAGGGTGGTGAGGGGGTGTCACGCTCCGCGTGTAAACCCGCGTGTCGCGCGCTCATTAAGGCCGCGCTTAATCGCCACGCGTGTCGTTTGCGGGTGGGCGGCGGGAGACGGGTAAGGCGAGGGAGGAGGGGGTGTGGTGGAGGGTGAGCTGTAGCGGTGAGGAGCCGGGCGAGCGTCTATCGAGCAATGGATTTCAAATCGCTCCACGTGATCGCCGCGTGCGTGCGTTCGTGAGTGGCGGGCCGCCCGCGGGTCGCCCGCGGGTCGCCCGCGTCACGTTCGGTCGAAGGGAACGCGAGAGGCGGGACGAGGTGGCGCGACACGGGATGTGAGACGCGGGATGGGTGGGGGAGTCGGGAGATGGAATTTTGGGAGGGGGAAGCGTGAGGCCACTGCCACGGTGAGCCGGCGGGGGGTGGGGGTGGGGGCACCTCCCTCCTTCCACCCGACGTTGCTCCCCCCCCCCCTGCACATTCTGACCCCCGGAAGCGACTCCACCCCCCTCGTGTACTGCTGTGATTAGGGGGCACCGGGGGAGTGAGGGGAGGGGCACAGGAGGGGGGGGGGTGGGGGGCTGGCGTGGCCCCGTATTTGTGTTTAATGATGGAGCACGTAGCTCTTCCCGCAGTGGGAAGGGGATGCCCAGACCCCCCTATCGCCACCCCCGCTGTATCTCCCGCCCCCCCCTCTCGCCTCCTTTCTACTCCCTCCGTCTTCCCCCTGCCGCGCCTCTGTGCCTCTGTAACGCCTCTGTGCCTCTGTAACCCCAGGGGTTTACATCTCCCTACACGATGTGTGATGTGCGTTGCGCGTGATGTGTCCGCGTGTGATGCGTCCGCGTGTGATGTGTGTCCGTGTGAAGTGTCCGCGTGTGATTTGTGTGACGTGTCCGTGTGAAGTTGTTCAATCGGATTAAACCCCTGGCGACCTCACCGCCACCACCCCTCAACGAGTTATCAGCATTAATGGCTCAAATTGCTCGCAATCAACGCACGGGAGAGAAGCCACTTAGGAACCTCAATTATATGACAGCCTCCTCCTCCCCCTACCCTCCACTCCGTCACTCCTCATCCTCGCCATCATCGTTACCATCATCTCTTCTCCCCTCCCCACTACTCCCTCCATGCGCCGTGGTGGCGCGCGGCGCCTCGTGAGAGATTCCGTGGCAACCAGGAGGGCACATTCGAGTGGGGATTTTGTGAACGTTGCGAAGTATAAATAGTAACATTTTCTTGCTGTGGTTTTAACACCTGATGATGATTGCTTGCGCTGCAGTCGAAACGTCGTGATAATTTTATTGTTTTATATTTGTATTACGTCATTGTTTCCCTTTTACGTGACTTTACCGAAAGAACCAAGAATATGAATCGCTGCAGTCACGAAAGCTTTAAATACAAATTTAACGTGACGAAGCTTAAACTTTCGGGAAACCCTTCCCCCCATTCCCCCCCTCCTTGTTCTCCCGCCTCTTGGAGGTGGGAGGTGGGGGGGGCAGAGGGGGCTGGAGACAGAAGGGATGGAGAATTGAGGCGAGGGAGGACTTGGGGGGGGGGGGTGGGAGTGGGAGGATGAGGGAAGACTGAAAGAGAGAGGAATGGAGAAGAGAGATTAGGGGGGGGGGTGGAGGTGGAGAAACAAATGGGATTAGAAGGGGCGGGGGAGCAGGGATGGAGGAGGGGGCAGACAGAGGAGAGGGGTAGCGGCCAGAGGGATGGAGAAGGCTGTAGCAGCAGCAGCAGCATCTGGAGCGATGTCTCGCTGTGTGGTGGCCGTGAGAGGGAGGTGCGCGCGACCTCCACCCCGCGCCGCGCCACTGATGTGCGCCGTGTTTAGGGGGCGTGGGGAATCTGAGCGCGCGTGTGTGAGTTAGCGTGTTTGTGTTATTGTGTGTGTTATTGTGTGTGTTATTGTATGTGTGTTTGTGAGTTATTGTGTGTGTGTTATTGTGTGTGTGTTATTATGTCTGAGTTATTGAGTGTGTTATTGTGTGTGTATGTGAGTGATTGTGTGTGTGAGAGCTATTGTGTTATTACGTGTGTTTGTGAGTTATTGTGTGTGTGTTATTGTGTCTGAGTTATTGTGTGTGTTATTGTGTGTCTGAGTTATTGAGTGTGTTACTGTGTGTGTGAGTTATTGTGTGTGTGTTTGTGAGCTATTGTGTTATTGTGTGTGTATGTGAGTTATTCTGCGTGTGTATGTGAGTGATTGTGTGTGTGTGTATGTGAGTGATTGTGTGTGTGAGTGATTGTGTGGGGGAGTACCCGATGTGATGTGCAGTGAAGATCAGCAGTGGGGAGAAGACAGAGACGGCCGGGCGTGGTGTTGGCCAACCTCCCCATGGTGCACCGTGCCGAGCTGCAGAGGTGCTGCTCGCTGATGGGTCCAGGTGTTAGTAGGTGGGGCCAGATTTCACCCCCCCCCCCCCCCCCCCGCTGCCAATCCCTCCACTCATCTCCTCCTCCGCTCCCCTCTCTGTTCCAGAGAGCGGGGCCGCCGCTGCGTCTCCGGGCAGCCGTACGCGACCGTGAGTCGTGCCCTCTCACCTCCTCCTCCATCCTGACCTCTCTGCCCTCGGCGCTCACCTCCGCATCTTCACCAGTCACCGGTCACGTGTCCTCCTCTCCCCCACCCTCCCTTTAATCTCGCCTCCTCACCTCTCTCCTTTAACCGGGCGCTTTTTGTGAAATTCGTTGTCTTCTGAGCTCCCGGGGAGCTGCGGGGAGTGCGGGAGACGTGGGCGGGATGGATTCGGCCTGCGCTGAAAGGGGGGGGGGGGGGGGGTGAGGTTGTGGTTGCATGTGCTTTGGTTGTGTGTTGTTGTTGCGGTTGCGGTGTGGTGTGGTTGCGGTGTAGGGGTGGTTGCGTGGTGTGGGTGTGACTGTGGCGCGTAGGGTTGGTTGTGCCGTGGGGATGGTTGGTAGCCATGCCCGGTAATGACACACTGGGTTCGCTGTGCGAGGGTTCGTAGCGCCGTTGCACGCAGCAGACACAGACGCACGCGCTCGCGGAGCCTCGCGAATTCCCTCGGGCACCCCGTGTCCCCGTGACCGCTGTGTCAGGATCGATGCGCCAGGGGTTCCCTGGCTGTGTACTTGTTTTCATTTTCCCCGTGCCTCACGCGGGACCCGTGGTAAGCGGCCCTGGGTAGGCGGGGGGCCCTGGGCATGGAAGCAGTCGAGGAGCGAGCAGTGCTTCTGCGTGATGTTTGAGCATCTAAAACGCCCCCTCTCTGTTGCCAGGACGGGTCAAGCCCATTGTTGTTGTTCATCATTTTGATATCGTACGAGCAAAAAGGTTCCCTGGATGTAACTGCTCTGCGCCGAGCTATGATACTTGCATTGTCTTTGTCCTGTTCGTCTTTTGGCGTTCTCTGCTGCGACAAGGCCGTAAAGAAGGACGTCTCGAATGGGGGCCAATCAGTTTAAAAAAGACAGTGCATATATTATATCAGACCATGTTTGTTTGCCATGTTTTGTCACAAGTATGTGTGCGTAATGCAACCTTGACGCCTTGCTAAATGTATCTATGTGGTTCTAGATTTGAAGCTTTCGTGACTGCAAGGATTCATACTCTTTGGGTTTTTTCGGTAAAAAAAATCTACAAAATAAAATAAATGATTTAATTTAGTTGTTTTTTCATTTATTTTATTTTATAGACTTTACCGATTCAACCCAAGGAGTATCGATGTGGTGTATGAACATCTTAACACCTCCTGTTTTATTGCCATAAATGGTAAAAAAAATGATTCTTATTTTTCTGCATTCTTGCTCCTAAAAAAAGATTCCAGAGATTGCTCTGTGTGTGTCTGTGAGGAGCGGTGGTGCAGCTGTTAGCGCACAGCGCTACAAACCCTGCGACCCGGGTTCAATTGCCGCTCACGGCCAAGATCAATAGCGAATATCTAAAGCGGCCGTCAAGGAGCACACCTGCTGTGTGGTGTCAACATCAGCACTGGGGAGACAAAGGCGGCCGGGCGTGGTGCCGGCCACCCACCCCCTCGTGCGCCGTTCTCGCTAACAGCACTTGCCCCAGCAGTCTGTGCAGGCTACACGGGGGGTATTTTGTCTGCGTGGTGTGTGCGAGTGCATGTACGTGTGTGTGTGGGGGGGGGGGGTATCGATATCGCTGTGAGGGGGTCCTCGGGAGGGGCGAAGGGGGGGACAGTGGTGGGGGGGGGGGGCAGTGGTGTGGGGGAGCAGGGGGAGCGGTTGGAAGGTGACGAATGTCCGCGCCGCGCCCATCAACACTGCCCCGCGCAACCTCACGCACAACAAAGACAAATATCCCCCCCCCCCCCGACCATACCCCTATAGCCTGAACAGACTGTAGGGGCAAGTGCTGTTAGCGAGTAACACCTATAAAGGCCGGCACGGCACACGGGGGGATGCGTGGCGAACACCACTCCCGGTCGCCTTTGTCTCCCCAGTGGCGATGTTTATTTACACACCGCACCAGGTACTCATTTGAGGCTGAGTCGACCTAGGGGAGGCCCGGGACCGGATCAGATAATCATCACTGGTGTTGGCCGTGAACGGGAATACGAACTCGGCTCACCGGGTTCGAAGCATAGCGCGCTAACCGCTACACACACGCACACACACGCACACAGACGCACACACATACACACACGCACACAGACTCACACGCACGCACACACACGCACACACACGCACACAGACGCACACAGACGCACACAGACGCACACACACGCACACAGACGCACACACACGCACACACACGCACACAGACGCACACACACGCACACACACGCACACATGCACACAGACGCACACAGACGCACACAGACGCACACACACGCACACACACGCACACAGACGCACACACACGCACACAGACGCACACACACGCACACAGACGCACACGCCTCCCGAGAATGAGACTCCATGGCTCACAATTAAGAGTCGCGGGGCTCGCGAAGACAAACGGTGTCACGCACGCGTGTAGGGGGTGGGGGGCAGGAGGGGGGAGGAGAGTCGTAAGACTGGGCTCTGAGACACTGGGAGAAGGAGTGAGAGGGTTGGAGACGGGTGAGAGCGGTGACGGCACATCTGTTAATGGTGCTGATGGTAAATCTCCCGTGGACATGATGGTGGTGGTGGTAATTCTTTGGTAGTGGTGGTGGTAATTCTTTGGTAGTGGTGTTCTTGGCAATGATGGTGAAGACGCTGCGGGTGGTGATGGGAATGATGGATTATTGGGGAGGAGTGGGGAGTTGCGGAGGGGGTCATATCTCGCTCGTTAAGGGGAGCCGTAACGAATGACCCGGCTGCGGTTCGCTATCCCCCCCCCCCCCCCCCCCCCCCCACTGGGCATCTTCTACTGGCACGGCGACGTCGTCATTCACAGTGCACGGGGCCACTGAGAGATTGAGATCCGGGCTCCTCTCCCATTTCCTCTTCCCCCGCCCTGCGCAAAATCCACAGCGGGGAGAGACAGCAGTGAATGACTCTCACTCTCTGTCTCCATCTCTCTCTCCTTCTCCTTCTCTCTCTCTCCTTCTCCATCTCTCTCCTTCTCCATCTCTCTCCTTCTCCATCTCTCTCTCCTTCTCCATCTCTCGTTCTCCATCTCTCTCTCCATCTCTCACTCTCCCATCTCTCCGTGTCTCTCTCTCTCTCCCTCGCCGTCTCCATCGCTCTCTTCTCCATCTCTCTCCATCTCTCTCTCTCTCTCCATCTCTCTCCCTTTATCCATCTCTCTCCATCTTTCGTTTTCTATCCCTCCATCTCTCACTCTTCCATCTCTCCGCGTCTCTCTCTCTCCCTCGCCGTCTCCATCGCTCTCTTCTCCATCTCTCTCCATCTCTCTCCCTTTATCCATCTCTCTCCATCTTTCGTTTTCTATCCCTCCATCTCTCACTCTTCCATCTCTCCGCGTCTCTCTCTCTCCCTCGCCGTCTCCATCGCTCTCTTCTCCATCTCTCTCCATCTCTCTCCCTTTATCCATCTCTCTCCATCTCTCGTTTTCTATCCCTCCATCTCTCCCTCTTCCATCTCTCCGCGTCTCTCTCTCTCCCTCGCCGTCTCCATCTCTCTCTTCTCCATCTCTCTCCATCTCTCTCTTCTCCATGTTTCTCCATCTCTCTCTCTCCATCTCTCACTCTTCCATCTCTCTCTCTCTCTCTCCTCACCGTCTCCATCTCTCTCTTATCCATCTTTCTCCATCTCCCTCGCTCTCTCAATCTCTCTCCCTTTATCCATCTTTCTCCATCTCTCTCTTTCTATCCCTCCATCTCTCACTCTTCCATCTCTCCGTGTCTCTCTCTCTCCCTCGCCGTCTCCCTCTCCATCTCCCTCTCCATCTCTCCCCACCTTTCACTCCTCCAACTCTCTGTCTCCCTCTCCATCTTCCTCTCCATCTCTCTCCACCTTTCACTCCTCCAGCTCTCTGTGTCTCCCTCTCCATCTCCCTCTCCATCTCTCTCCACTTTTCACTCTTCCAGCTCTCCGCCTCTCTCTCACTCGCCGTCTTGTCTCTCCATCTCTAACTCTCTTTACCGTGTGCTATAGAAAATGGCCATTGCCTGAAACGCCACCGATTATCATTTTAAGGCCACACAGTGGTGTTGACATTGACACCTCTGCCAACGCAGTACACAGTGGCAGGATCACAACCACCACCACCGCAACAAAATCCCCCTCGTTAACTCGCCTCGATTAGCATTGAACCAGTGACGATGTAAAGGAGCTCTGTGATGTCAGTCTTCTCTCCATCCCTCGCTCTCGATCCCTGGGTTTGATTCCAAACATTTCACCTGGAAAAATCCTTGGGGGTTGGGGGGGAGGCGCGGAACATTTCATATGCAAGGGTGTTCAGGGTGTCACGTGACACACAGCAACACGAAATGATCCTTATATACACACACAACTACAACAACCAGAACAACAACAACAACCATTCCCCGCTAAGTGGCGGTGACGTTACCACGGCGCTTGTGCCAGGCGATGTGCACTTTGAGGCCACGTGACGTGTCGAAGGCTCGCTCGCAAGAGGCCCAGGAGGTCACAGGACAGACCCAGATGCCATGGGTTGACTGACTGAGATGACGCACTACGTGTGTACACGTAGTGCGTGTACACATTTGACATTTACAACTTGTGGCCACTGACCCTCTACAACTCTCCACCCCGCCCCCCAACCCCTCCCCCCTCTCCTCGTCGCTCTCCTTGCCTCTCTCCGGCTTTTGTCACGCGAGGTCGCGCTCTCTCTTCTCCCCTCGGCGCTCTCCCTGCGCATCGCTTTGTCCGCTGTCCCCCATCTGCCCCCCACCCCCCTTTACTCCCGGGTCCCGTCTCGACCAAAGCCTCGCGTGTCCGCGTGTCCCGCGCCCTCCGTGCAACGCACCCCCCCCCCCCACCCTGCCCCGCCTCGCCCCCCCCCCACCCCGTTGCCCCCCCCCCCCCCCCACTACCAACACCCGCCTCATCGGGTCCCCACAAAGAGTCGCCTCTTATCAGAGCTGCACAGACGCAGCGGCGCATTCACCGGGCTCATGGCTCCCAGCAGCAGCAGCAGCACCACTACCCCCACCACTACCCCCACCACTACCACCACCACTACCACCACCACTACCATCACCACTACCATCACCACTACCATCACTACCCCCACCACTACCATCACCACTACCATCACCACTACCACTACCATCACTACCCCCACCACTACCCCCACCACTACCACCACCACTACCACCACCACTACCATCACCACTACCATCACCACTACCATCACTACCCCCACCACTACCATCACCACTACCATCACTACCCCCACCACTACCCCCACCACTACCCCCACCACTACCACCACCACTACCATCACCACTACCATCACCACTACCATCACTACCCCCACCACTACCATCACCACTACCATCACTACCCCCACGACTGCCATCACCCCCACCACTACCATCACTACCCCCACCACTACCATCACCCCCACCACTACCATCACCACTACCATCACTACCCCCACCACTACCATCACTACCACCACCACCATCACCCCCACCACTACCATCACCACTACCATCACTACCCCCACCACTACCATCACGAATACCATCACTACCACCACCACTACCATCACCCCCACCACTACCATCACCACTACCACCACTACCATCACCACTACCACTACCATCACCACTACCATCACCACTACCACTACCATCACCACTACCATCATCACCACCACCACTACCATCACCACCACTACCATCATCACCACCATTACCACCACCACTACCATCACCACCACCACTACCATCACCACCACCACTATCATCACCACCACCACTACCATCACCACCACCATCACCACTACCATCACCCCCACCACTACCATCACCCCCACCACTACCATCACCACTACCATCACCACCACCACCACTACCATCATCACCACCACTACCATCACCACCACCATTACCATCACCACTACCACCACTACCATCACCCCCACCACTACCATCACCCCCACCACTACCATCACCACTACCACTACCATCACCACCACCACCACTACCATCATCACCACCACTACCATTACCACCACCACTACCATCACCACCACCACTACCATCACCACCACCACTATCATCACCACCACCACCACTACCATCACCACCACCATTACCATCACCACTACCACCACTACCATCACCCCCACCACTACCATCACCCCCACCACTACCATCACCACTACCACTACCATCACCACCACCCCCACCACCACTACCATCACCACCATCCCCACCCCCACCACCATCACCACCACACCCACCACCATCAACAACAACAACAACCGCCATTCACCACTAAGTGGCGGTGACGTCACCACGACGCTTGTGCCAGTCTATGTGCACCCTGAGGCCACGTAAAGTGTCGAACGCCCGCTGGCAGGAGGTCACGGGGCAGACCCAAGTGCCACGGGTCGACCGACTGAGATGACTTGATGATGCACCACCTGTGCCCCCCACTGTGCCAACCTGCTGTGCTTTAGCCACCCGGCGCACCGCTCGTTGTTCTGAGCGTCGCTCCTCCGCCCTCCGTTGTTGTTGGAAGGCGACTGCCTCCAACTGCCCAGTAGCGTCCTTCACGAGCCTCCTCCACATAGGCCGATCTTGACACCGCTGGTACCAGTCATCGGCAAGTCCACTCAGCTCCACGTCCTCCTGTACCACATCACTCCATCTCTTCTCTAGCCCGTGCCGCGCCCGTTTAGCCCCCTCAATCCGGCCGAACAAAAGCTGTTTCGACATGCGGTGGCTGGGCATGCGGGCTACATGACCCAGCCATCACAGCCTTGCCCGCCGGAGGAGCTCACCGATGAGACCTTGCCCAGATCTTTCAAGGATTTGTGAGCTCCTCGCACAATCCAGTCCAGTTAAACCCAGGATGGACGTAGGCAGGCCAGCCTAAATGTTTCTAACCGGCGAAGATGTTCCATTAGGGGGTCCAGGTTTCGCAAGCGTAGAGAAGGGAGGGAATGACCGTGGCCGAGAAGACCTGAAGCTTAGTGCGGAGCGACAGACCAGGTAGCTTCCACACAGCATTACGCAACCGATGAAAAGATATTGCCGCTCGACTGATTCGGAGTGAGACCTCTGCTGTTAAACTGGAGCCGGTCATAAGCACACTGCCCAGGTATGGGAAACTCTCCACTCGCTCCACAACTGCCCCCATCACCGATTGGGAGTTGTGGGGGTGTAGTGTCCGATGGTACAAAATACCCAGGCAGGTGCTTAGTTTTGGTGGGGCTGATGGTAAGGCCCCACCTCTTAGTGGCACGCTCCAGTCTCAGCAGCAGCGTCTCCAACTCCTCCTCTGAATGAGCAGCTATTACCAAATCATCAGCATACATAACGTGGTTGAGCAATAGGGAGCCATCCCTTGACCGCACCCGGGCATCGATCAGCCTCCCATTATATCTGTACCATATGGAGATTCCCCCGGTACAGCTATTGAAGGCTTCACGAACTACGTGGTCAAAATAGATGTTAAATAATGTGGGAGCCAGAGGACATCCCTGTCGCACCCCAAGGTGTACAGGGAATGGCTCTGACTCCCGGCCACGTAGTTTTACCCGGGCCCGCTCACCATCATGAAGGTCCTTAATGATCGTAAGCAGAGGGTCAGGTACTCCAAAAGCACGAAGAACAACCCAGAGCCCAGGCCTACTGATGGTATCATAGGCCTTGACCAGGTCAATAAAGCAGAGATGTAGGTCTTATTGGCATTCCCTACACCTCTGCTGTAGCAGACGGACAGAAAATATGGCATCTGTGCAGGACCGCCCTTTCCTGAAACCGCATTGGGGCTCCGCAAGCCTCTCCTCAGCGTGCCTGGCAAGGCGATGCTGAATAATCCTTGCCAGGACCTCTCCCGGCACACTGAGGAGTGAAATGCCCCTGTAGTTGTTACAGTCTGTGCGGTCCCCCTTCTTAAATAAGGGGACCACCAGGGTATCCTTCCAATCCTGCGGAACCCGTCCAGTGGTCCAAACTGATGTTATGATGTAATATAGGGCAGTCTGTGCACAAACGCCACCCTCCCTCTGCATTTCGCTTGGGAGATCATCTCTGCCCGCTGCCTTTCCTGGTCTCAGACTCCGGATCGCCCTCAGTACTTCCTCAACAGATGGCATCTCAGCCAGCCACTCACAGGGGGTGACTTCTTCCAATATTTGAGGCACCGCAGCCTCAGCAGGGTCATCCTCCCTTTGTGCCACGATGTTTTCCTGGCTGAGGGATTTTCCCTCCCCCATGATCTCACAGAAATGCTCAGCAAATCTGCAAACCTATTCCTGGGGGTCGGAGATTGGATCACCGTTTTTTCCCCTAATGATGGTAATAGGTGTGGCGCTGCAGGTTACTTTTTTGATGGAGTTAAATAGAGATTTGTGATCACGGGCCACTGAGGCAGACTCCATCTCCTCAGCAACCCGCCACCACCACCCATCCTTGCAGCGCCTCACGACTCTCCGAACCTCCGAGCGAAGGCTGCGGTAAGCCTCCTCATTCTCTGACGTGGGATACTGTAGCCGATGACAGTGGGCCTGTCGCTTTTTCTCAACCATCCTGAACACGTCCTCTGTCAGCCAGGGTCTCTGGGGAGGTCTGGACCGCGTACCCAAAGCAGCCATTGCAGCTGCATGAGTCACAGTCCTAAACCTCGCCCATTTACCCTCGACGTCAGGAGGAGTCGGAGACGATGCCAATCCCAGCCACAAGCGATGATGAAATTCTCGCTTGCAACTTTCATCAGATAACTGAGACCAGGCCACTTTAGGTTGGAATTGGGTCCTGGGTGTACACCCACCACCGGAGTGGAAGAATGGCAGGCGCATCTTACAGATTACTAGTCGATAGTCAGAGGGCAGATCAGCTCCACGGTAGGTCCTGGTGTCAAGGACATGGGCTCGCATCCGCTGGTCCGTCACTATGTAGTCCAGCAGCTGTTCTTGCTTGGACCCGGCATGCATCTATGATGTTGTGTGGATGCGCCGATGCCGGAACAGCGTGTTGGTAATTACAAGCCCATGGGCTGCACAAAAATCTAGCAGCCTCCTACCGTTGTTATTGAGCTGATCTGGCCCATGCCCTCCAATCACTCCAGACCAGGTGGCAGCATCATGACCAACTCGGGCATTGAAGTCACCCAACATGATGACTCTATCCTGAGGGGCCACTTTAGCCAGCACCTGTGACAAGAGGTCATAGAAGGCATCTGACTCATCGGCTTTGCCTGCATCCCTCCACGGATGTTCATCTTCGGTGGGGGCATAAGTAACCACGACCACCATTCCTCGCCTCCGGTTGATGGGAAGGCGAGCCCAAAATAGCCTGGGGCTTACAGCTTCCCACACCTCACCGCCACGCTCCCACGCCCCCTTCATTCTTTTGTTCAAAAGAAGAGCCACACCCTGTTGTTTGGCAGTCTCCTGCTCCGAGTAGAGGACTGTCCACCCCTCATGGTGGCAGGAGCCAGAACTGGTCCACCGGACCTCCTGAATGCCACATAGATCCAGGCGGTACCGGTCCAGCTCCCGACAGAGGAGTGGCAGCCTCGCCTCCGCAGTGAGCGTTCGAACATTCCACGTGGCCACCCATAGTGGTTTTTCGTTGTTTCTGGAGGAGCCCTGAGGGTAAATATTCAATCTCCTGGCTCCGCCAATTGGGGTTTGGCCAGGAGACGTCATAGACGCCTGGCCCCCCCGGGGCCTCTGGCACAAGCTTAATAGTTATATATTTCAGTCGTAGTTTAGTGGTAATTAATTGAAGGTGGAGGGATTACAGCCCCTCGCACCCGTCCAGAGCCCCCGTTTAGCCCCTGTGGTGGACACAGATGCCATAAGGGGAGGAGCCAATCGAAATTGGACCTCCCCCCACAGCACTGTCCACGACAGAGTTGCCCGTCCGTCACCACTACCATCACCACCACCCCCACCACCATCACCACCACCGTCTGCGCCTCCCACGCAGCCGGCGCCTGCCTCGACTAATTGGTTTGAGGGGAGGGGTGCGTGGGGGGGGGCGCCTGTCCTCGTGATGCATTGCTTTGGAAACGGGGGTTGGCGGGTCGCGTCGAGATTTTGCCGAAAGCTCCCGACACCCTGCCGAACTGCGAGGTGGCCACGAGACGGCAGTGTGGCAGGGTTGCGCGTGTTCACGAACCCGTCTGTACGGGACCGTGACGCTTCATCACCTTCGAAACGCGCGAAGGGGATTTTCTCCGCGATTCCGTCTTCTCGCACGCGAGGCCGGACTCTCTGTGAGCGACACGGCCACGCTGATTACCACTGTGTAACAAAACAAATGCGTTTTTGTTCCTGGGTAGTAGTAAAGTGTTATTTTTTAATTGCACATGCCTCAAAAGTACAGACAGTGGCTATTATTATTATTATTAATCCCCAAAAACTTTGCTTTTGTGATCAGGACACAAAAACAAAGTTAGTAATCCACTCCATTAACAACACTGTGTAAAAAAATTATTTATTTTTGTTCCTGGGTAGTAAAGTGTTATTTGCTAATTGCTTATGCCTCAAAAGTATAGAAAGTGGCTATTATTATTCCCCAAAAACTTTGCTTTTATGATCAGGACACAAAAACAAAGTTAGTAATCCACTCCATTAACAACACTGTGTAACAAATTTATTTATTTTTGTTCCTGGGTGGTAAAGTGTTATTTGCTAATTGCTTATGCCTCAAAAGTACAGAAAGTGGCTATTATTATTCCCCACAAACTTTGCTTTTGTGACCAGGACAGTGATATTTTGAAATTTACCTATTTCCAATGAGAACACGTGGTTTGCATTTGTGTCGTCCCTTCACGTAAAGTCCTGGTCACAAAAGCAAAGTTTGTGGGGAATAATAATGGCCACTTTCTGTACTTTTGAGGCATAAGCAATCAGGAAGTAACACTTAATACCCAGTGACAGAGTGTTACCACTGCGACTGCTGCAAGAGTAGCAACACTACTCCGCGCGGGCCGCTTCACTCGCAGCAGGACGTGCAAGATCACGTGGTGATGTAAATCATCCCACTCAATTGGGATGTCACGCAGCAGCAGCAGCAGCGATCATCGCCCCCTCCTGGCGGACTCGTCGCCACGTGCCGAATCACCCCGTGCCGCACAGGGGCAGCTGCTGCAAATGGGGGGGGGGGGGTGCCCCCTCAAATGTGTTTGAGATGCGACGGCAATGTAGGCGCTCCAAGAGACCCGGCGCGTAGGCGTCACTCCCGCTATCGTCATTCGTTTGCGGCAGTGCCATCGGTAAGTAAATAAATAAATATTACTCTCTATTCACCCCCCCCCCTTCACCCCCTCCCCCCCCCAGTGGGGATGCACGGCGGGTGCCCCCGGGTGGGAGGGAGTCGCGGGGGAGCGATGAAGATGAATCGATGGCGTCTGTGCTTTGGGTCATCACCGTCTCATTAGCTGGCAGCCGGGACATCAGGGGGGGTGCGGGGCTGGTACGTGACGTGGGCCGAGGAGTTTACCCCACAGCCCCCACCCCCTTACCGCCCGGTTCTCCTCTTTCCCCCATTACCCCCCAGCCCCTTCCCCCTCTTACACCCCTTCTACCTTCTACATCCTTCTTACCCCCCTGGTCTTCCCACGCACCCCCTCTACCTGATTAATCGAGCCACACACCTGAATACGCGCCCACCTGTACACGCGCCCACATGTATACGCGCCCACCTGTACACGCGCGCACCTGGACACGCGCCCACCTGGACACGCGCTCACCTGTACACGCGCCCACCTGGACACGCGCTCACCTGTACACGCGCCCACCTGGACACGCGCTCACCTGTACACGCGCGCACCTGGACACGCGCCCACCTGTACACGCGCGCACCTGTACACGCGCCCACCTGCACACGACGGGGGTACGGGGTGGTGAAGGGGGAACTCCGCGTGCCCGGGTCAGGATTAGGGCTTCACCCAGGTTCGCGCGTCTATTGGCTGATGCGGTTGAATGCGTCACAAGCACGCGGAGAGAGAGAGACTGGGAGGGGGGGGGTCTCATTAGTCATGCACCCCCCCCGCCCCCCTTCCCGGGGGACCCCGCGCCGTGACGAGTCAATTACGCGGCGCCAGCAGAACCTTTCAAGCTTTTTTTGTGGAGGGGGGGGGGGGGGCTTGGGGGGGGACCCAAATGGGACCCGTGCACGACTCGCGGCCCTGTCGGTGAGACGGTTTAAAGGGACCGCGTCCGTGTCAAGAGGATCGAGGAGAGAGTCAAGCGGGGAGTGGATGGGAGTGGAGAGCGACAATTGGGGAGAGAAAAGCGTAGAGGGGCTGTATCCTGTACCCCATAGCCCCCCCCCCCTCACCCACCACAGGCCATACCCTCACCGTCCCCCTCCTCACTAACCCCCCCCACCCCTACCCCCCCCCCCCCAAAGTTGGAATACTTCTAAGAGGAGCACGTGGACGAGAGAAACATTCGCAAGACAGAGACGCGAGCGCAGCACGGGTGAGCAAAATTGAGCGGGCCTGGGGCTGTTGATGCGTCACGGGGAGGTGGGATGGAGATGGGATGGAGATGGGATGGGACGGCGTCCCCGTGGTCAAGGTTGTTGACGGAGCAAGGCGGCGAGAGGACGTTCAGCACGGAGTCGGGGCGATGGGCATACTTTTCACAACCCCCTATCAGTACCCCTACCTCATTACAGACCAATTCAGACTTCATTGCTCACCCCCGTGTCCCTTATGAATCTCAACGTTCATCCCACAAAGTCCCATCACAAGAGAGAAACACGAATATACTTTTTTTGTGTGCCCGTATTGAAAGGGCTGTACGCCGTATGGACCTGCAAACTCAATTTCCCTGTACAAGAATACGGGGGGAGGGGGTTGACAGCTCTGGATGGGATCCGCTCTGGATGGAATCCGCTCTGGATGGGATCCGCTATGGCGCAGGAGCGAGATGTCTCGCGGCATCGCGGGGACGGCGGTGGTGTGTCGAGTGAGGCTTCCCATTCAGCAGTGAATAGACCACGGCCCGTGATGATGACGATGATGATAATGACTTGAAAACCCCGGGGACCACGTGACACACCAGCCCCGTCGCGAAGTTCCTCCACTTGGCCGCCGGTGTTGCCATGGCGACTCCCCCCCCCCC
Organism: Petromyzon marinus; assembly: GCF_048934315.1. Lineage (NCBI taxonomy): Eukaryota > Metazoa > Chordata > Hyperoartia > Petromyzontiformes > Petromyzontidae > Petromyzon > Petromyzon marinus. The sequence continues at coordinate 17,069,419 of NC_133703.1, read as the reverse complement.
CCCATGGCGCCCCCCGCTCGTTAGGCGTAGATGAGAAATCGGCGTCTGTCCTATGCCTCGTTTGGGGGGGGGGGCGGATAGGGGAAGTGGGGGGGGGGGGTTGGGATGATTGAACCCTGACCTTAGCGGGGGAAACGAGAGGGGGGGGGGGTCCTGCGTCAGGGGTCGAGAATTCCCCCTCCCTCCTCCGCTCCCAATCCTGGACATCTGTGAAAAAGAGCTTTATGGCTCATCGGATTCCCCCAGCGTAAATAAATATTCGGATTCTGAATCCCTTCCCGTACAGCCCCCCCCAAACCACACACACACACACACCTCTTTCCTGTGTAAATTTACTTGATTATTCATTGCATGTGTTTATTTAATAATTAATGAAAAGCAAGAATACAGAATTAAAATGTCACCAGTGCAGCCCATAAACAATTTAGAGATAAATAAATAACACGCGCCGCCACGCGGAATGCAAATGAGGTCGCGCGTGAGATCTACGGTGGAGAGCGTACGTCTGTGTGCGTCTGTGTGTGTATCTTTGTCTTTGTGTATATCTTTGTCTTTGTGTGTGTCTGTGTGTCTTTGTGTGTGTCTTCGTGTGTCTGTGTGTATTTGTTGTTGTTGTGTGTGTCTTTGTGTGTGTCTTTATGTGTCTTTGTTGTTGCGTCTGTGTATATCTTTGTTGTGTGTGTGTCTGTGTTTCTGTGTGTGTGTATGTGTGTCTGTGTGTGTGTCTGTGTGTGTGTCTTTGTGTGTGTCTTCGTGTGTCTGTATGTCTTTGTTATTGTTGTGTGTGTCTTTGTGTGTGTCTTTGTGTGTCTGTGTGTCTTTGTTGTGTGCGTGTCTGTGTGTGTCTTCGTGTGTCTGTGCCTTTGTTGTTGTGTGTGTGTCTGTGTGTGTATGTGTGTGTCTGTGTGTGTGTTTTTGTTGTTGTGTGTGTCTGTGTACGTCTGTGTGTGTCTGTGTGTGTTTTATGTGTCTGTGTGTCTTTGTTGTTGTGTGTTTCTGTGTGTGTCTGTGTGTATGGGTGTCTTTGACGTTGCGTCTGTGTATATCTTTGTTGTGTGTGTGTCTGTGTTTCTGTCTGTGTGTGCGTGTGTGTCTGCGTGTGTCTGTGTGCGTGTGGGTAGTGGCAGTGTAGCGATTTGCGCACTGCGATGCGAATCTGGCGACCCGCGTTCGATTCCCGCTCACGGTCAACACCAATGACGATTATCTAAACCGGTCCTGGGCCTCCCTTAGGTCGACTCAGCCTCAAATGTGTACCTCGTGCGGTGCGTAAAAGTCATCGCCACTGGGGAGACAAAGGCGGTCGGGCGTGGTGCTGGCCACCCACCCCCTCGTGTGCATTTGCCGCCTCCATAGGTGCTACTCGCTAACAGCACTTGCCCTAACAGTCTGTTAAAGGCTATATGGGGGGGCGGGGGGGGGGGGTCTTTGTCTTATTTTTTTGTGAGCGGTAGCGTCGCGGTTTAGCGCAGCGCGCTACGACAGCAGCGGAATAATCTGAACCGATCCTTCTCCGCTAGATCGACTCTACCTTAAACGAGCGCTTCGGCATCGGGGAAACAAAGGCGGCCGGGCGTGGTGCTGGTAACATCATCCCCGCCCGTCATTGGTACTCGCTAACTGCACTTACCCCAACAGCCTCAAGAGGCTACACGGGTGATCTTTATCTTGGCGGGGGTACCAGTTTACCCTCTATTCTCCACGCGCGCGGTTTTTTTTTCAATATCTTCAGCGTGGGTGGGTGGGGGGGGTCTTTGCGACGGCGGACTGAGCCATGAATATTGATGAGACGTGGGGCGGGGGCGCGGATTGGGCGATGAATATTCATGAGGGGCGTGGCCTGTCCCCCGGGGGGCGTTGCCTCTTGTTATGGGGAACAGAAACTGCTGAGGAGGGGCTTTCGAACCGGGGGGAGAGGTGAGAGGGGCGATGAGAGAGGGAGGGGGGGCGAGGAGATGGAGCTCCAAACTCCCTCCCCCCCCCTCCACTACCCTCATCAGCCCCCCCCTCCACTACCCTCATCAGCCCCCCCCCCCCCCAGAGATGGACGTAGGGTGAGCGATGGCGCTGGGGTGAGCGTTGTTTGGGGTGGGAGGGTGAGCAGTGGTGAGCGATGGTAAGAGGTGATCGACGGTGCGGGGTGAGCGATAGGAGAGGGATAGGTGAGTGAGTGGTGTGGTGAGCTCGGTTAGCTACGTGATGAATAGTCGCCGTGAACTGGGATATGAGATCTGTTTGCTCTCGTTTATTGATTGAGAAATGAGCCCCCCCTTGCCCCCCCCCCCTTGCCCCCCCTTTCCTCCCCCCTCTCCCTCCCGCCCCTCTTACCACCGCTCGCACTGTTTGCTCAGAAACTTCCCGCAGCAGAAATCAAGCAGCTCCTCTCATCATCGCCCCCGAGATGCGTGGTGTGTACTGTGGGGTGTCGTGTGTAGAGAGTGTGTGTAGATGTATTGTGTATGTGTGTAGAGAGTGTGGGGGTGTTGTCTGTGTAGATGTATTGTGTATGTGTGTAGAGAGTGTGGGGGGTGTTGTCTGTATAGATGTATTGTGTGTGTGTAGATGTATTGTGTGTGTAGATGTATTGTGTGTGTAGATGTATTGTGTGTGTGTAGAGAGTGTGGGGGTGTTGTGTGTGTAGATGTATTGTGTGTGTAGATGTATTGTGTGTGTAGATGTATTGTGTGTGTGGAGAGTGTGGGGAGTGTTGTGTGTGTAGATGTATTGTGTGTATGGAGAGTGTGTGTGTGTGGAGTGTGTGTAGATGTATTGTGTGTATGGAGAGTGTGTGTGTGGAGTGTGTGTAGATGTATTGTGTGTATGGAGAGTGTGTGTGTGTGTGGAGTGTGTGTAGATGTATTGTGTATGTATGGAGAGTATGGGGGGTGTTGTGTGTGTAGATGTTTTGTGTGTGTGTAGATGTATTGTGTGTGTAGATGTATTGTGTGTGTAGATGCATTGTGTGTATGGAGAGTGTGGGGGGTGTTGTGTGTGTAGATGTATTGTGTGTGTAGATGTATTGTGTGTGTATGGAGAGTGTGGGGGGTGTTGTGTGTGTAGATGTATTGTGTGTGTAGATGTATTGTGTGTGTAGATGTATTGTGTGTGTATGCAGAGTGTGGGGGGTGTTGTGTGCTGTGCTCTCATGCCCCGGTTGGCCGCATAGGAGAGTGCGGCACGGCGCTTCAGCCAATTAGCGCCATTAGCGCCATTAGCAGGAGCGTGTCGCTCGGGGCGTGAAGTTGCTCCCCCCCCCCTCCTCCTCGGTGTCTCTTTTTTTCCCCGACTCGCAAATAAATAAATTGCGCGCGATCCCATATTCCATTTCGGATCGAGGCCCCAGCAGTCGGGATTTATGGGGGTCCCGGACCCCCGCCGCCCCCCATGATTATGAAATCTGCCCCAGTATCCCACGAGAGAGCACCACCCCAATCAACGCACACACCTGCGTTATTATAATAATTACTTCCGGTGCTTTCACCCCCACATTATCTTCGTCGTGATGGGGTTTTTTTCTTCCAGTTGCTAAGTTTTAGACTAACGGCTCAAAGCGCCAAGCGACCAGTAACAGACAGCGCCGTCAATTTTGTAATGGTTAAGAGTGTAAGACGCGTGTTGAGGTGAGCGCGGTTATTATTGTGTTTCGGGCTTCGGGGGAGAGACGCTGATGGCGGAGAGGGACTCCAGAGTGGAGCGGTGAGGTGACCTGCGGTGTGGTGAGTGGGTGGGTGAGTGAGTGGATTGGTGGATGAGTAGGTGTGTCTGAGAGTGGGTGGGTGAGTGAGTGGATGTGTGAGTGGATGCGTGGGTGAGTGAGTGCAAAAGCGAGTGGATGAGTGACTGGGTGAGCGAGTAGGTGAGTGAGTGGATGTGTTAGCGAGTGAACGGATAGGTGGGTGGGGTGAGCATGCTGTTGTGACCTTCTGTGTGGTGAGTGAACAGTGTAGAAATTGTGATGGGGTTGCTAGTGTGTACACACACACGTGAACACACACATGCACACGCACAAACACAGCTATACACACATGCACGGGCAACGCCTCTACAGATGGGGGGGGCTGGGCAGGGTGGTGGTGCAGGGTGCGGGGTGAGAGAGGCTGCCTTTGATCTATCCCGAGTTTAGCCAGAGACTGAATTCGATGTATGTTGTACTTCTTTCACAACGTGCGTAGCCAACCGTGCTATTCGGAGGTGCTCACAGATCCTTGAGAGATTTGGACACAGTCCCATCAGTGAGCAGCTTCTGTTTGGTCGGTTAGAGGGGGCTAAACGTGCGCAGCACGGGCTAGATAAGAGATGGACTGATGCGGTACAGGGGGTTGTGGAGCTGAGTGGATTTGCCAAAGACTGGTACCAGCGCTGTCAAGATCGGCTTCTACGGAGGAGGCTCGTGAAGAGAGCTACTGGGCAGTTGGAGGCAGTCGCCCTCCAGCAGCAGCAGAGGGCTCAAGAGCAACGCTCACAACAACGAGCAGAGCGCCGGACGGATAAATGACAGCAAGTTGGCACAGTAGGGAGCACAGGTGGCGCAGCTATCAGTCATCCTTGTCGATCAACCAATGGCATCTGGGTCTGTCCCGTGACCTGCCAGCAGTGAGCCTTCCACACTTTACTTGGCTTTAACGTGCACGTAGCCTGGCACAAGCCCCCTGGTAACGTTACCACCACTTACTGGCGGATTATGGCTGTTGTCGTGTGTGCAGTCGTGGGTGTGTATGGGTCCCGAAGGGAGTGTGTGCGTGCAGGCAAGGGGTTATGTATGGGTGCAGCAGGGGGTGTGTGTGGGTGCCGGCACTGGGTGCATGTGTGTAGGCAGGGGGTGTGTGAATGGAGGCAGGGGGTGTGTGTGGGTGCCGGCAATGGGTGTGTGTAGGTGCCGAAAGGGAGGTGTATGGGTGCAGGAGGGTGTGTGTGTGTGTGTGCAGGAGGATGTGTATGTGGGTGCAGTAAGGGAGATGTATGGGTACGTGAGGGGGTGTGTGTGGATGCAGGAGGGGGTGTGTGGGTACAGACAGGGGGTGTGTGGGTGCAGGAGGGGGCACATGAGTGGTAGCGCAGCGCCCACGCGATCAGGAGCCTTGAGACGCAGTGACCCTGCCCTGAATCAATACCGCTCTCGCTGAAACCCGAGCTGAGGCGCGGCTTCCCAGCATTGGTGGCGCCTCCGAGTTGGAAGTGGCCGCGTGATTGTTGCCCGACTCAAGTCGGTTGGTGAGAGGGGGCAGTTTGGGGGATGAGTGGAGGGAGGAGGGGTGACGAGTCGCTGGTGACTGCCGGAGGAGTTTCAGCACCGTGGACAGCGACATCACAGCACCACCGTGCTCCGCACTGTATCACGGTGCGCCTAACCGAACTGCACCGGACCACACTGCTCCCACTCTGCACCACAATGCATCAAACTGTAACACCTCAATACACCACATTGCACCACAATACATGGCACCACATCACCACAATTCACGGCACCACGTTGTACCGCAATGCACCACAATACGCCGCACTGCACCACAATGCACCGCACCACACTACACCACATGACGCCAAACTGCACCACAATACACCACGCTGCACCACAATACGCCGCACTGCACCACAATGCACCGCACCACACTACACCATATTACGCCAAACTGCACCACAATACACCACACTGCACCACAATACACCACACTGCACCACGATACACCACAATACACCAAACTGCACCACAATACACCACACTGCACCACAATGCACCACACTGCACCACGATACACCACAGTGCACCACAATACACCGCACTGCACCACAATACACCACAATACACAACACTGCACCACAATACACCACAATACACCACACTGCACCACAATGCACCACACTGCACCACAATGCACCACACTGCACCACGATACACCACACTGCACCACAATACACCACATTGCACCACAATACACCACACTGCACCACAATGCACCACACTGCACCACGATACACCACACTGCACCACAATACACTACACTGCACCACAATACACCACACTGCACCACGACACACCGCACCACCACACTGCACCACACTGCACCACAATACACCACACTGCACCACAATTCACCACAATACACCACACTGCACCACAATACACAACACTGCACCACAATACATCACGCAGGAAAACAATACACCACACTGCACTACACTGCACCACAATACACCGCACCACGCTGCACCACAATACACCACACTGCACCACAATACACCACACTACACCACAATGCACTACACTGCACCACAATACACCACAATACACCACACTACACCACGCTGCACCACAATACACAACACTGCACCACAATACACCACACTGCACCACACTGCACCACAATACACCACACTGCACCACAATACACCACACATACACCACAATACACTAAACTGCACCACAATACACACACTGCACCACAATACACCACACTGCACCACAATACACCACACTGCCCACAATACACCACACTGCACCACAATACACCACACTGCACCACACTACACCACACTGCACCACAATACACCACAATACACCACACTACACCACAATACACCACACTGCACCACACTGCACCACAATACACCACACTGCACCACAATACACCACACTACACCACAATACACCACACTACACCACACTGCACCACACTGCACCACAATACACCACAATACACCACACTGCACCACAATACACCACACTACACCACAATACACCACACTGCACCACACTGCACCACAATACACCACACTGCACCACAATACACCACACTGCACCACAATACACCACAATACACACACTGCACCACACTGCACCACATTACACCACAATACACCACACTACACCACACTACACCACACACACCACAATACACCACAATACACCACACTGCACCACGATACACCACACTGCACCACGACACACCGCACCACCACAATACACCACACTGCACCACACTACACCACACTACACCACAATACACCACAATGCACCACTCTGCACCACGACACACCACGCTGCACCACAATACACCACACTGCACCACGACACACTGCCCACCACAATACACCACACTACACCACAATACACCACACTGCACCACGATACACCACACTGCACCACACTGCACCACAATACACCACACTGCACCACAATACACCACAATACACCACAATACACCACACTACACCACAATACACCACACTGCACCACACTACACCACAATGCACCACACTGCACCACACTGCACCACACTGCACCACAATACACTACACTGCACCACGATACACCACACTGCACCACAATACACCACACTGCACCACAATGCACCACACTACACCACACTACACCACAATACACCACACTACACCACACTACACCACAATACACCACACTGCACCACAATACACCACACTGCACCACAAGCACCACAATACACCACACTACACCACACTACACCACAATACACCACAATACACCACACTACACCACACTGCACCACAATACACCACACTACACCACACTACACCACAATACACCACAATACACCACACTACACCACACTACACCACACTACACCACACTGCACCACAATACACCACACTACACCACACTGCACCACACTACACCACAATACACCACACTACACCACAATACACCACAATACACCACACTGCACCACGACACACCACGCTGCACCACAATACACCACACTACACCACACTACACCACAATACACCACACTGCACCACAATACACCACACTACACAACAATACACCACAATACACCACACTACACCACACTACACCACACTGCACCACAATACACCACACTACACCACACTGCACCACACTACACCACAATACACCACAATACACCACAATACACCACAATACACCACACTGCACCACGCTGCACCACAATGCGCACCACGCGCACCATAGCTCACACGAGGCCCAGATTTGCTGACGCAGACTGCAGACAGCTCAGGCGGCGCTGGGGAGGAGGGACGGGCGGGGGAGAAGCTTGGGGCCGAGAGAGCGAGGAGAGATGGAGAGAGATGCAGGTGCGGGGGTGGGGGTGATTCTGGAAGATAAAGGTGGAGGCTGAAGGGGAGAGTGAAGGGATGAGAGGGTGAGAGTGGAGGGATGAGAGGGGGATGAGAAGTGGGGGGGGGGGGAGGCCAGTGGGGATGGGAGAGGAGTAGAAGGGGGGGGGGTACCCGAAGCCCAGCTCACCGCCAGCACCAAATGGAGCCATCAATCACGGGGGGGGGGGGGGGGAGACGCGGCGGGGCGAGGCGACCCTCACTGCCGCGGGGGAGTCGCGGCGTCTCGCGCGAGAGGCCTTTGCGCTTGGGTCTCCTGCTCGATCCGTGGCCCGCGGCTCAGGCACGACAGACAGGGCTGGGGGACGGGGAGGGGGAGGTTGTGGAGTTTGTAAAAAGTGCCCCCCCCCCCCCCCCCCCGTGAGAGCTGGGTAACGTCTGCCTCCTAGCAATAGAGGTTATGGTGACATTCACCCCGGGGCGGCCTCGCTTCACGGGGGTCCTTGCACTGGGCTTCTTGGCCGCTTCCATCAATGAGAGTTTGGCGACGTTTCGGAGGTCTGAGATTCCGCGTGGAATCGATGCCGCGGGAACGACGCGGATTAGGGGTGGGGGGGACACCGGTGTGGTGGAGTCGGCGAGTCGCCCTGCGCCCCAGCGCCACGATGTTCCCAGACACTTCGGATGGTTTCCGTCGCGCCGCGGGGAGCGAGAACCCTCCAGCCAATCGCGGAGATTGATTCTCGGGGGGAAGTGAAACTCGGCCGAGGAATGGAGCGAAAGAGCGCGCACCTCCGACTAGCGCGGTTGGCCTTACGGTCGCTTTCGAAATACGTTCGACACGCAGAACATCGAGCGAACAGCACGAGACTCGGGACGTAGCTCGGCTCGCGCGTCAGCCGCACGCCTGCAATATCGCACCCGTGCCGGATCCGCGCTGGGGATGCACGCAATGCTGGATCCGTGCTGGACCCGTGCTGGCTCCGTGCTGGCTCCGTACTGGCTCCGTGCTGGCTCCGTGCTGGCTCCGTGCTGGACCCGTGCTGGCTCCGTGCTGGAAGCGTGCTGGAACCGTGCTGAGTCAATGCTCAACCCTGATAGTCTGATGTCTGAGGCGTGCTCCGAGTGCCTTCTTTGCGCAGGGTGTCTGGGACGCGCAGGGGAGTGCGGTGGAGTGCCTTGAGCGCGAGGTCTGCGGGGAGCGTGCAGGGAGGAGTCTCTCCCCTGCCATTCACTCCTCGCACTCTCCGCCCCGTGGACACGGCAAGCGATAGCGGCGCTCTCATTTTCTGTTGTATTCCTACCCCTGCCTCCCTCTCTCTCCCCTCAGCCCCGCGGCAGCCATTGCCTGCTCCCCCGTCTCGTTAATTATTTACAATGACGGGGTTGGGGGGGGGCAGTTTGTTGCCCGTCCCCCGCACCTCCGATTAGCACGGTTGGCTACGTACGGTACGAAAGAGGTTCAGCATACAGTACTACAGGAGAGAGAAAAGGGGAGGGGGGCGAGTGCCAAGACAGGAGGGGGGGGGCGAGACGCCAGTCGATGGCCGAGAGAGAAGAGAGGAGGGGGAGAGGTGAGCGAGAAAAGAGATGGGAGCTAGAGGGGAGAGTCAGGGCAGAGGGACGGGAGAAAGAGGGGAGAGAGGGGAGGAGAGGGGCGGGGAAAGGGAGAGGGGAGAGACGGAGAGATGCGGGAGATGCGAGATTGGAAGATGTACGGGCGAGAGGGGGAGGCGGACAGAGGAGAGACGGGAGAGGCGTGTGCAATTTGGTGTGTGTAAAGGGTGCGTGTTTGGATGTCTTAGGGCACGTGTCTGTGGGGAGCGGTGGTGTAGCGGTTGGCGCGCTGCGCTACGAACCTGGCGACCCGGGTTCGATTTCCGCTCACGGCCAACACCGGTGACGATTATCTGAACCGGTCCTGGGCCTCCCCTAGGTCGACTCGGCCTCAAATTAGTACCTGGTGCGGTGTGTAAACATCGCCACTAGGGAAACAAAGGCGGCCGGGCGTGGTGCTGGCCACCCACCCACTCGTGTGTCGTGCCGGCCTTCATAAGTGCTCGCTAACAGCGCTTGCCCCAACAGTGTGTTCAGGCTATACGGGGGGATCTTCGTCTTTGTCACCACCACTGGGGAGACAAAGGGGGCCGGGCGTGCTGCTCTGCCCACCCACCCGCTGGTGTACCGTTCCCGCACCTCCGATTAGCGCGGTTTGGCTACGTACGGCGCGAAAGAAGTTCAACATACATGCGTCCCGGTCTTAAAAGGTGCACCCTAAGAGCACTTTCCCCCCACAGGCTGCTGTGTGAGTGGAGAGCCGTGATCGCTTGTGACCGCGCATTAGCACCTGGCGCTACCTTTTAACATCCACATCACTCCGCGCTCCAGCGAGCTCCCCCCTCCACCCCTCCCCTACATCCCCTACACCCTCCACCCCCTCTCTCCCTCCCCTACACCCTCCACCCCTCCCCTACATCCCCTACACCCTCCACCCCCCTCTCCCCCACCCCTACACCCTCCACCCCTCCCCTACATCCCCTACACCCTCCACCCCCTCTCCCCCACCCCTACACCCTCCACCCCTCCCCTACATCGTCCACCTCTACCCCTGCATTCACCCTCCTCCCGTCGCCCCCCCCCCCTCCCACCGACCTCCCCTTCACCGCAGTCGAGATGGAGGTGAGAGGGGTGGGGGGCGAGGAGAGAGGAGGGAGATGAGTAGGAGCTGTAGGGGAGAGGGGGGCGCTGTGAGTGGGGTTGCGGGGTCCGTGCCCCTGTTGTGCAAGAGTGGGGGCGGGCATCATCCCCCCACCTACCACACCCCACACTCCCCCCTCCCCTCCGGGGTTCCGGCTAATTGACCCCAGTTAATAGGGGTCGCAACTGGGCATGCGGCCCGGGGCGGCCTCTGTCAAATAAACATCGCGACCCGCGTGGGGGGCACGGGTTGGGGGGAGGAGGGAGGACGCGGGTGGGGGCAATCCGGCGCCTGCCCCCCACTGTGTGTCGTGGTAACGTGTGGACTTGATCCTCTCAGCCCCGTGTCTGTCTCTCCGTGAGCGGCAGTGCCGTGGGTTGGCGCGCTGCGCTACGAACCCGGCGACCCGATGTTGGATTCCCGCTCACGGTCAACACCGGTGACGATTATCTGAACCGGCCCTGGGCCCTCCCCTAGGTGGACTCAGCGTTAAATGAGTACCTGGTGCGGTGTGTAAGCATCGCCACTGGGGAGACAAAGGCGGCCGGGCGTGGCGCTGGCTACGCAGCCACACTCGTTGTGCCGTTCTCGCCTTCATAGGTGCTCGCTAACAGCACTTGCCTCAAAAGTCTTTCAAGTCTTTCCCTACCTCTCTCTCTCTCTCTCTGCCTCACGACAGCATGTCTCTCTGTCTGCGTGAACACGCATGCATCTGACGAACAAAACCGAATTGGCAGACAAATCCGCCTCCTTCCCATATCCGTCCCTCCACGTGAACTACATATTCGTTACACATCCCACCAGCCACGCTGCCTTGTGGAGGTGCGCATGCCAGCCGCATGGCTTCAAAACGCAACCAAAACTCTGGACCGGCTTTTGAAATCGGCGTCTCATTCGCAGAGTCGGTCAGGCTTTGCGTCAGCAAATCAATGCTGGTCAACGGCCTGCAGGTTACATTATGAGACCTCCTTTGCCAGTAATAAGATATAGTAATAGATTTTACCCTTTTAACTGGCACAAAAACTGACACCTTTATTCAAGGCATCATGTTGGCAATAACCACAACACAAGCAGTCAAAATGCAAACAAAAGAGACAACTCTGATAATAATATGCACTGTCCTTGAATTTGATTGGTCCACACCCGAGACGGCTTTTCTTAGAGCCTAGTCTCCACTGGTGTTGGACCAGATGACGCCAAAAGGCGTGCCAGTTAAAAGGGTAAAACCTATTACTATGGCCTGCAGGTGTTTATCGGTAAGAACCCTTCTTGTTCGACGTGGGTCCCCGCTTGACGCAGCCTCGCGTGGTGAGGATCGCTCCTCCGCCCTCCGTTGTTGTTGTGGGAGGGCGACTGCCTCCAACTGCCCGGCAGCGTCCTTCACGAGCCTCCTCTTCCGCAGAGGTCGATCTTGGCACCGCTGGTTGACCGGTCATCAAGCAGATCCACTCGGCTCCACATCCTTCTCGACCGCGTGAGTTCCGTCTCTTCAACAGCCTGTGCCGCGCCCGTTTAGCCCCCTCTGCCCGGCCAGACAGAAGCCGCTTCGGGACGCTGTGGCTGGGAACGCGGGCAACGCTACCCAGGCAACGCAGCCTCGACTGCCAGCGGAGCTTCACTGATGATGGGGGACCGTGTCCAGATTTCTCAATGATCTGTGAGCTCCTCACACAATCCATCCTGGTTACATCGAGGCTGGATTGTAGACAGGCGAACCCTTTGCAATAAGTGAGATAGATTGGGGCATAGTGGGACCCCTGAGAGATTGTGACGTCCACCGGGAAGCCTTCATCCAGCAGTAGATAGGCCATGTCTATATACCTAGCATCTATATTTCATCTCTATAACCCGTCCTCGATTATCTCGCCCCCCCCCCCCCCCCCCCCGTCTGTAATTAGTTTGACCCCCAACAGAGAACAATCCAATCAATGCGAGCGGCGCGAGCGCGGGACACGTGGACAATTGGTATTCACGTGAAAACCACACTCTCGCCACGTTCAGCCACGCACCACGCTCTCCCACACACTGCACTCACCGCACTCACTCACCACATTCACACACACCACACTCACCACCGCACTCACTCACCACATTCACACACACCACACTCACCACCGCACTCACTCACCACATTCACACACACCACACACACACTACACCCACCGCACTCACTCACCACATTCACACACACCACACACACACTACACCCACCGCACTCACTCACCACATTCACACACACCACACTCACCACCGCACTCACTCACCACATTCACCCACACCACTCTCACCACGTTCACCCACGCACCACGCTCTCCCACACACTGCACTCACCGCACTCACTTACCACATTCACACACACCACACTCACCGCATTCACTCACCACATTCACACACACCACACTCACCACCGCACTCACTCACCACATTCACACACACCACACTCACCGCATTCACTCACCACATTCACACACACCACACTCACCGCATTCACTCACCACATTCACACACACCACACTCACCACCGCACTCACTCACCACATTCACACACACCACACTCACCACCGCACTCACTCACCACATTCACACACACCACACACACACTACACCCACCGCACTCACTCACCACATTCACCCACACCACACTCACCACCGCACACACACCCCACACAAACCTGGGGTTCGCGTGGCTTCGGTGTCAGAGCGGGTAGGGGCTGGGGGAAGAGGTGGAGGAGGAGGGGGGGTCACTGCGCCTGATGAAGGCGTCGAGACGCAGGGGTCGCGGACAGCGTGGGGGTGCGAGGGGGTCTCGAGACACCGGGCGGAGGGAGGGAGCGAAGGGAGGGGGATGATTGGGGGAGGGAGCTTTTGGGGAGGGGGCTGATGGGGGAAAGGGCTGATGGCGGAGGGAGGGGCTGTGGGTGAGGGAGCGGCTGGTGGGGGGAGGGAGGGGGATGATGGGGGAGGGAGCTGGTGGGGGAGGGGGCTGATGGGATGAGGGAGGGGCTGTAGGTGAGGGAGGGGCTGATTGGGGAGGGAGCTGATGGGGGAGGGGCTGATTGGGGGAGGGAGGGGCTAATGGGGGAGGGAGCTTTTGGGGGAGGGGGCTGATGGGGGGGAGAGGGGCTGTAGGGGAGGGAGCTGATGGGGGAGGGGGGTCGCCTTGGCCCGGGGGCGGGGCCATCTGTTGTCGAGGGAAGGGGCGGTGATGTAGGGGTCACGTGGTGTTGTGGTTCAGTGATGGTGATGTAATGGTAATATTTTCAGAATCAATAACCTTTATTTATCCTGGAGAAATCCGGTGAGCTATGAAGCTCTTCTTCACAAATGTTAAGTTTAGGGATGTACTAGTAATTTTTTTTTAGTGACGGTGATGTGGTGCGGATGATGTGGTGATGTGGTGCTGGTCATCGTGATGGCGATGTGATGGTTATGGAATAGTAATAGTGATGGTGATGTAGTCGCCATAGTGATGTGGTAATGGTGAGGTGGTAGTGATAGTGATGGTGATTTGATAATAACAGTAATCGTGATATGGTGATGTGATAGTCACAGTGATGTTGATGTGGTGATAGTGATGGTGATGTGGTGATAGTGATGGTGATGTGATAGTAACAGCGATGGTGATGTGGTGATAGTGATGGTGATGTGGTGATAGTGATGTGATAGTAACAGTGATGGTGATGTGTTGATGTGATAGTAACAGTGATGGTGATGTGGTGATGGGACGGTGTCAGTGGTGATAGTGATGGTGATGTGATAGTAACAGTGATGGTGATGTGTTGATATGATGGTAACAGTGATGGTGATGTGGTGATGGGACGGTGTCAGTGGTGATAGTGATGGTGATGTGGTGATAGTGATGGTGATGTGATAGTAACAGTGATGGTGATGTGGTGATGTGATGGTAACAGTAATAGTGATGTGATAGTAACAGTGATGGTGATGTGGTGATGGGACGGTGTCAGTGGTGATAGTGATGGTGATGTGATAGTAATAGCGATGGTGATGTGATGGTAACAGTGATGGTGATGTGGTGATGGGACGGTGTCAGTGGTGATAGTGATGGTGATGTGGTGATAGTGATGGTGATGTGATGGTAACAGTGATGGTGATGTGGTGATGGGACGGTGTCAGTGGTGATAGTGATGGTGATGTGGTGATAGTGATGGTGATGTGATGGTAACAGTGATGGTGATGTGGTGATGGGACGGTGTCAGTGGTGATAGTGATGGTGATGTGATAGTAATAGCGATGGTGATGTGATGGTAACAGTGATGGTGATGTGTTGATGTGATAGTAATAGCGATGGTGATGTGTTGATGTGATAGTAACAGTGATGGTGATGTGGTGATGTGATAGTAACAGTGATGGTGATGTGGTGATGGGACGGTGTCAGTGGTGATAGTGATGGTGATGTGGTGATAGTGATGGTGATGTGGTGATGGGACGGTGTCAGTGGTGATAGTGATGGTGATGTGGTGATAGTGATGGTGATGTGATAGTAACAGTGATAGTGATGTGATAGTAACAGTGATGGTGATGTGGTGATGGGACGGTGTCAGTGGTGATGAGGTTGGGTGGGGGTGGAATCTGAGACGATTCCTCGCCGTGGGAGGGAACAGCTGGGGCGGGGGTCGCGGGGGAGGGGCTGGGGAGGGGCGGGAGTCGCGGGGGAGGGGCGGGAGTCGCGGGGGAGGGGGCGGGGGTCGCGGGGGAGGGGCGGGGGTCGCGGGGGAGGGGCGGGGGTCGTGGGGGAGGGGCGGGGGTCGCGGGGGAGGGGCGGGGGTCGCGGGGGAGGGGCGGGAGTCGCGGGGGAGGGGCGGGGGTCGCGGTGGAGGGGCGGGGGTCGCGGGGGAGGGGCGGGGGTCGCGGGGGAGTCGCGGGGGTCGCGGGGGAGGGGCGGGGTTTTGAGGGGGAGGGGCGGGGTTTTGCGGGGGAGGGGCGGGGTCGCGGACTCCCTGTCAGCTTCCTGTCAGCTTCCCCTGACAAAGGGGAGCAGGTGTCGTGGGGAGGGTGGACCCCCCCCGCCCCCCGCACGCGGGAGACACTTGATCCCCTGGCTCTACTCCTTCCCCCCCCCCCCCCGCGGGAGGAGGCATGGTGGTGGTGGTGGGGGGGGGGGGGGCACCTAAATATATCGGCACGAGCTGCGCCGCCCTCCTCAGTCGCGCTCGCGGTGTCAGCGAGGACTGACCGCGCTCCTCTACCCCGCCGTTACCCCCCTCCGTTACCCCTCCAGTTACCCCTCCAGTAACCCCCCGCCCGTTACCCCTCCGTTACCCCCCTCCGTTACCCCTCCAGTAACCCCCCGCCGTTACCCCCCGCCGTTACCCCCTCCGTTACCCCCCTCCGTTACCCCCCTCCGTTACCCCCCGCCGTTACCCCCGCCGTTACCCCCGCCGTTACCCCCCGCCGTTACCCCCTCCGTTACCCCCCGCCGTTACCCCCCGCCGTTACCCCCCGCCGTTACCCCCCCGCCGTTACCCCCCCTCCGTTACCCCCCGCCGTTACCCCCCGCCGTTACCCCCCGCCGTTACCCCCTCCGTTACCCGCCTCCGTTACCCCCCGCCGTTACGCGAGTCTCGCGGTTGTGGGGGCTCGTCTCGCTTCGCTGGATGCGAGGTGGGTGGGGGGCGACGTGGGGGTGGGGGGGAGTGAAGCGGCTCTCCTTGAGCGACCTCCGTGGGGGGCCTCACGTGGATTAAATTAATTACCCCCCCCCCCACGACACCCCCCCCCTCTCCCTACACCCCCCCCCCCCACCCTCCTCTCGCCGAGGATCCCGAGCTAGGGGGCTCTGTCCACTACCTCAGCGGCCGTCGCCCCCCCCCCCCCTCTCCCCAACCCCGTCTCCCCCCCCCCCCGCGATGATGCCTGTCTGCACGGGGGGTCCCTGGGCCCCCCACTCGGCCTCTCCGCCCTGCCAATCAAGCTGCTCGCGCTCCCCCAGGTGAGCCCCGCCCCTCCATCCCCTGCCCGCGTGGGAGAGGCGGAGGACCGCGGACTTCGGGGTTCGTTCGTCGGTGTGTGTCCGTGTGTGTGTGTGTCCATGTGTGTGTGTGTGTCCGTGTGTGTGTCCGCGTGTGTGTGTGTCCATGTGTGTGTGTGTGTCCGTGTGTGTGTCCGTGTGTGTGTGTCCGTGTGTGTGTGTGTCCGTGTGTGTGTGTGTCTGTGTGTGTGTCCATGTGTGTGTGTGTGTCCGTGTGTGTGTGTGTGTCCGTGTGTGTGTGTGTCCGTGTGTGTGTGTGTCCGTGTGTGTGTGTCCGTGTGTGTGTGTGTGTCCGTGTGTGTGTCCGTATGTGTGTGTCCGTGTGTGTGTCTGTGTGTGTGTCCGTGTGTGTGTGTGTGTCCGTGTGTGTGTGTGTGTCCGTGTGTGTGTGTGTCCGTGTGTGTGTGTGTCCGTGTGTGTGTGTCCGTGTGTGTGTGTCCGTGTGTGTGCCCGCGTGTGTGTGTCCGTGTGTGTGCCCGTGTGTGTGTGTCCGTGTGTGTGTGTGTCCGTGTGTGTGTGTGTCCGTCTGTGTGTGTGTGTGTGTGCCCGCGTGTGTGTGTCCGTGTGTGTGCCCGTGTGTGTGTGTCCGTGTGTGTGTGTGTCCGTGTGTGTCCGTCTGTGTGTGTGTGTGTGTCCGTGTGTGTGTGTGTCCGTCTGTGTGTCCGTCTGTGTGTCTGTGTGTGTGTGTGTCCGTCTGTGTGTGTCCGTCTGTGTGTCCGTGTGTGTGTGTCCGTGTGTGTGCGTCCGTGTGTGTGTCCGTGTGTGTGTCCGTGTGTGTGTGTGTGTCCGTGTATGTGTCCGTCTGTGTGTGTGTGTCCGTGTGTGTGTGTCCGTCTGTGTGTCCGTGTGTGTGTGTGTGTCCGTGTGTGTCCGTCTGTGTGTGTCCGTGTGAGTGTGTCCGTGTGTGTGTCTGTGTGTGTCCGTGTGTGTCCGCCTGTGTGTCCGTCTAAGTGTCCGTGTGTGTGTCCGTGTGTGTGTCCGTCTGCGTGTGTGTCCGTGTGTTCGTGTGTGGGTCCGTGTGTGTTTGTGTCCGTGTGTGTGTGTGTCCGTGTGTGTGTGTCCGTCTGTGTGTGTGTCCGTGTGTGTGTGTCCGTGTGTGTGTGTCCGTGTGTGTCCGTGTGCCCGAGTGTGTCCGTGTGTGTGTCCGTTCGTGTGTCCGTCCATGTGTGTGTCCGTGTGTGCCCGTGTGTCCGTCTGTGTGTGTACATGTCTGTGTGTGTGTGTCCGTGTGTGTGTGTCCGTGTGTGTGTGTACACGAGTGTGTGTGTCCGTGTGTGTGTGTGTGTACACGAGTGTGTGTGTGTCCGTGTGTACGTGTCCGCGGGGAGCGGCAGTGTAGCGGTCAGCGCGTTGCGCTATGAACCCGACCACCCGGGTTCGATTCCCGCTCACGGCCAACACCGGTGACGATGATCTGAACCGGTCCTGGGCCTCCCCTAGGTCCACTTAGCCTCAAATGAGTACCTGGTGCGGTGTGAACATCGCCACTAGGAAGACAAAGGCGGCCAGGCGTGGTGTTGGCCATACACCCCCTCGTGTGCCGTTCCGGTCATTATAGGTGCTCGCTAACAGCAAGTTCCCCAACAGTCTGTTCAGGCTATACTGGGGATCTTTGTCTATGAACGTCTCCTTACGATGTCCCGAGTCTTCTCGGCCACAGTTATGCCCCCCTTCTCTACGCTTGCGAAACGCGGACCACTCTGAAAGACGAACGTCTGCGTGGGTCTTAAACATTTAGGCTGGCCCCGCCTACGATCCATCCCGAGTTGAATCAGGCTGGAATTGGTCCGGACCTCTCAGATCCTTGAGAGATCCGGAACGCCGTCTCATCGGCGAGCTCCTCCGGTAGGCGAGGCTGTGTTGGCTGAGTCACGTAGCCGGCGTGCACTGCCACCGCATGCCCAAGCAGCCTATGCTTGGCCGGACAGAGGGGGCTAAAAACCGGCACGTCACGGGCTAGAGAAGAGATGGAGTGACGTGCTACAGGAGGACGTGGAGCTGAGTGGACTTACCGATGACCGGTACCAGCGGTGTCAAGATCGGCCTCTGTGGAGGAGGCTCGTGAAGGACGCTCCTGGGCAGTTGGAGGCAGTCGCCCTCCAGCAACAACAGAGGACGGAGGAGCGACGCTCACAACAACGAGCGGAGTGCATGGGCGGGTAAAGCACAGCGAGGTGGCACTGTGCTACCTTGGCCTCAATGTGCACCTGCCACGGGTTGCTGTGGCACGGGCTACGAGGGCTCTGATTGATTGGAAGAAAGTCGCGATCTGGAACCTGTCTGCAATCTGGCCGAGCGTCGTATGGGCTCGGCTTGTGAATCGGTAACCGGTTTGGGAATCTGAAGCTGCCGAGGCTCAAGAACCGGTTCCAGGTTGAACGCGAGCAACAAACGCGCCGACTGGCACGCGCGGACTTACAAACCGCACGGCGGGCTAAGTCACCGCCGTGCCAAACCGGTAACCGACATTTTTTACCGGTTTGTTGTCGATCTGGTTACCGGTAATGAAACAAACCGATTTCTAACCACGTTGGGGTTCTCATCATCGTCACTGTTCCAAATACATGGCAAGTAACTCGTGTAATGTTTCACAGGTGGTAAATTGGCAGCGTACAACTTCTTCGGGTGACGTCACGTGGGTGAAGCACACGGCGCCTGGTTTCGTTGAAATTCCACCGCGCGGTTAACCAGGGCGGCCTGCCGCGTTAGAGCCACGGACCTCCACACAAGACGGGCCTCACTCACTAACTGCCCGCTGGGGCATGTCACACACGCGTGTGTGTTCACATGTGTGTGTTCACGTGTGTGTACACGCGTGTGTGTTCACATGTGTGTGTGTGTGCTCACGCGTGTGTATTCACGTGTGTGTGTGCAAGCGTGTCTTCACGTGTGCGTATGTTCACGTGTGTGTGTACACGCGTGTGTTCACGTGTGTGTGCACGCGCGTGTTTACACGCGTGTGTTCACGTGACTGTGTTAACGTGTGTGTGTGTGTACACGCGTGTGTTCACGTGTATGTTCACGTGTGTGTATGTTCACGTGTGTGTTTACACGCGTGTGTTCACGTGACTGTGTTCACGTGTGTGTGTGTACACGCGTGTGTTCACGTGTATGTTCACGTGTGTGTATGTTCACGTGTGTGTGCACACGCGTGTGTTCACGTGTGTGTGTTCACGTGGGTGTGTGTACACGCGTGTCTTCACGTGTGTGTATGTTCACGTGTGTGTGTGTACACGCGTGTGTTCACGTGTGTGTATGTTCGCGTGTGTGTTTACACGTGTGTGTTCACGTGTGTGTGTGTGTGTACACGCGTGTGTTCACGTGTATGTTCACGTGTGTGTGTGTACACGCGTGTGTTCACGTGTGTGTTTCCGGCGTGGGGAGCGGTAGTGCAGCGGTGAGCGCGCTGTGCTACGAACCCAGAGACCTGCGTTTGATTCCTGTTCACGACCAACACCAGTCATGATTATATGAACCGGTCCTGGGCCTCCCCTAGGTCGACTCATGCTCAACTCAGTACCTGGTGCGGGGTGTAAACATCGCCACACGGCAGACACAGGCGTCGTCGTGCGGTCCAGCCACCCGCTCGTGTGCCGTGCAAACATTCATAGGCGCTACTCGCGAACAGCACTTGCCCCTACAGTCTGTTAAGCCTATAAGGATGATCTTTGTCTTGTTCACGCGTGTGTTCACGCGTGTGTTCACGCGTGTGTTCACGCGTGCGTTCACGCGTGTGTTCACGCGTGTGTTCACGCGTGTGTTCACGAGTGTGTTCACGAGTGTGTTCACGTGTGTGTTCACGCGTGTGTTCACGCGTGTGTTCACACGTGTGTTCACACGTGTGTTCACGAGTGTGTTCACGCGTTTGTTCACGCGTGTGTTCTTGTGTCACGCAGGGTGGGCTGGACCCGCCTGGCGCGGGCCCCGAGCCGATGGCCGCTCCCTTCCTGCCCCCTCCACCGCCCCCCCAGAACGGCTTGGGGGGCGACTTCACTCAACAGCAGCAGCTGGGGGGGGGCTCTGCGAGCAGCCTCGCCCTCTACACGGCAGCCCCCCTCAATCACGGCTGCTCCACGGCAGCCGTGACCTCCACTCACCATGGACTCTCCGTCCCCGGCACGGCAACGGTGAGTGCGGTGTAACCGTAGCGACCCACACACGGGCGAGTAGCGTGCACATCGCCCCTCCCCCCCCCCACCACCACTCCCCACTCACACCCCCCAACTCACCACCCACCCCGTCCCGTGCCCCCCACTGCCCCCCTACTGTGCCCCTCCCCACTCCCAGCAGCAAACGGAGGAGGAGGCGGCGCTGCCCCCGCCAGACGGTGGCGGCCCCCCCTCCCCCAAGGGGCAGCACAAGAGGCTCCACGTCTCCAACATCCCCTTCCGCTTCCGCGACCCCGACCTCCGCCAGATGTTCGGGGTGAGAAGCGGGGTGAGGGTAAGGGGGCAGGGGTGGCGGAAAGGCGAGGGGGGTGAGTGGGGTGAAGGGCATGTGTTCACGGCTCTGACCTCTACCCTGTGACCCCATGTCCCCCCCCTCCCCCCCCCACAGCAATTTGGGAAAATCCTGGATGTAGAGATCATCTTCAACGAGCGGGGGTCGAAGGTGAGCGGTTTTCATCCCCCCTCACATCCACAGTGGCTTGGCCACCACCATCATCACCATCATCATCATCATCACAAGCATCATCATCATCATCGTCATTACCTTGACCCAGTGTCTATAGAGATCCTGATCTCAATAACTGCGCTGACCCTGAATCCCTGACCCTGGCAAGTGTGGCGACCTTGACCTCCAACCCCGGTAATTGACCCTCGGCCGCTGACCCTACCACCCCAGGGATTCGGCTTCGTGACGTTTGACAGCAGCGGGGACGCGGAGCAGGCGCGGGAGAAGCTGCACGGCAGCGTGGTGGAGGGGAGGAAGATCGAGGTGAGCCCCCTACCCCCACAGGCCCCCCCCCCCCACTTTAGTGTCTCATCAGCAGGGTGGGGCTCGCTGGAGCCAGTGCTGGCGAATGACCAAGGTGTTTTAGGGGGCGAGGGTGTAGACTAAGGCCTTCACCAGGAGACATTTGTTGTTAAGCAGATGTGGCGTGAGTGAAGATGAGAGGGGAGAGAGGTAGGAGAGTGCGTGGAGGGGAGTAGAGTGAGATGAGAGGGGAGTGGTAGGAGAGTGAGTGGAGGGGAGTAGAGTGAGATGAGAGGGGAGAGGTAGGAGAGTGAGTGGAGGGGAGTAGAGTGAGATGAGAGGGGAGAGGTAGGAGAGTGGGTGGAGGGGAGTAGAGTGAGATGAGAGGGGAGAGGTAGGAGAGTGCGTGGAGGGGAGTAGAGTGAGATGAGAGGTAGGAGAGTGCGTGGAGGGGAGTAGAGTGAGATGAGAGGGGAGAGGTAGGAGAGTGCGTGGAGGGGAGTGGAGTGAGATGAGAGAGGGAGAGGTAGGAGAGTGCGTGGAGGGGAGTAGAGTGGGATGAGAGGGGAGAGGTAGGAGAGTGCGTGGAGGGGAGTAGAGTGAGATGAGAGGGGAGAGGTAGGAGAGTGCGTGGAGGGGAGTAGAGTGAGATGAGAGGGGAGAGGTAGGAGAGTGAGTGGAGGGGAGTAGAGTGAGATGAGAGGGGAGAGGTAGGAGAGTGGGTGGAGGGGAGTAGAGTGAGATGAGAGGGGAGAGGTAGGAGAGTGCGTGGAGGGGAGTAGAGTGAGATGAGAGGGGAGAGGTAGGAGAGTGCGTGGAGGGGAGTAGAGTGAGATGAGAGGGGAGAGGTAGGAGAGTGAGTGGAGGGGAGTAGAGTGAGATGAGAGGGGAGAGGTAGGAGAGTGCGTGGAGGGGAGTAGAGTGAGATTAGAGCGGAGTGGTAGGAGAGTGCGTGGAGGGGAGCAGATTAAGATGAGAGGGGAGAGGCAGGAGAGTCGCGATCCCTTGGAGGTCGAGATGTAGATACACCTGTGCCTGAGCGCCAGGCCTCTGAATGAAGGTTGAGAGGAGGTGTGAGGAGGTGTGGCGAGATGGCAGTAGTCCTGTGTGAGTTCAGAGCGTGCGGGAGATAGCCACGCGCTGTGGTTATGGTTGTCGTTTTGGGTGTGACCGTGGCTAATGGTTGTGGCTGTGGCTGTGTTGAGCTAAGGCGGCTGGCTGTAATTGTTGGTGTGTGGCTCCTCTCCGTAAATGCCGAGACACCCCTCGTTACGATCGCGCCTGGAATCAAACGCGGCGCTTTGACGGCACACGCGAGGCTCTGCGGAATTGCAGCGGCACTCATCCATCTAGCGGCACGCGCTGACCACACACATCAGCGTTTCGTCCCTTGAAGCCGGCGGTGTGGGTGCTGAGGCTGACGACAACTCGTGCGTGCGATGCTGCACCCGTGGGCGTTTGTCGCTGTTGACAAAGCAAGCCGGTTTCATCCTCGCGATGATTCCCCCCCTCCCCGCCGCCGCCGCCGCCACCGCAAGACAAACGCGTAACGCCACGACAGTAATCCGTTACAACCGCGCGAGTGCTGATTGTTGTCGGCCGCTTGGCGGTTTGTGGGGGGTGGGTGGCGATGGTGACCAGAGCGTGGGCTTGACGCGAACTTCGCCGGCAGCGCTCTCGACGGCTTCCCCCTCCTACGCCGCGCGATGCTCATCAGCAGCACGCGGACGGCGCTGCCGCTTGCCGGGGCCGTGAGTCGAAGCCCCTCGCTGCTCGGTGCTGTCCGTCCCCCCTTGGTGTCGCGTCTGTTGACGGAGGGAGAGACAAAGAGGGTCGGGGCGGGAGGGTGCGCGTGGTGAGTGGATTTAGTGAGTGTGTGGTGAGTGATTGTAGTGAGTGTGTGGTGAGTGAGTGTGGTGAGTGAGTGATTGTAGTGAGTGTGTGGTGAGTGAGTGTGGTGAGTGAGTGGTTGTAGTGAGTATGGTGAGTGAGTGTGGTGAGTGAGTGGTTGTAGTGAGTGTGTGGTGAGTGAGTGTGGTGAGTGAGTGATTGTAGTGAGTGTGTGGTGAGTGAGTGTGGTGAGTGAGTGGTTGTAGTGAGTGTGTGGTGAGTGAGTGTGGTGAGTGAGTGATTGCAGTGAGTGTGTGGTGAGTGAGTGTGGTGAGTGAGTGATTGTAGTGAGTGTGTGGTGAGTGAGTGTGGTGAATGAGTGAGTGTGGTGAGTGTGGTGAGTGAGTGATTGTAGTGAGTGTGGTGAGTGAGTGTGGTGAGTGAGTGGTTGTAGTGAGTGTGGTGAGTGGTTGTAGTGAGTATGGTGAGTGAGTGATTGTAGTGAGTGTGGTGAGTGTAGTGAGTGAGTGGTTGTAGTGAGTGTGGTGAGTGAGTGGTTGTAGTGAGTGTGGTGAGTGAGTGTGGTGAGTGAGTGTGGTGAGTGAGTGATTGTAGTGAGTATCGTGAGTGAGTGTGGTGAGTGAGTGTGGTGGGTGTGGTGAGTGAGTGTGGTGAGAAAGTGTGGTAGGTGTGATGAGTGAGTGATTGTAGTGAGTGTGGTGAGTGAGTGTGGTAAGTGTGGTGAGTGAGTGGTTGTAGTGAGTGTGGTGAGTGAGTGTAGTGAGTGAGTAATTGTAGTGAGTGTGGTGAGTGGTTGTAGTGAGTGTGGTGAGTGTGGTGAGTGTGGTGAGTGAGTGGTTGTAGTGAGTGAGTGGTTGTAGTGAGTGAGTGGTTGTAGTGAGTGTAGTGAGTGTGGTGAGTGAGCGTGGTGAGTGAGTGTGGTGAGTGAGTGATTGTAGTGAGTGTGGTGAGTGTAGTGAGTGAGTGGTTGTAGTGAGTGTGGTGAGTGAGTGGTTGTAGTGAGTGTGGTGAGTGAGTGTGGTGAGTGAGTGTGGTGAGTGAGTGATTGTAGTGAGTATCGTGAGTGAGTGTGGTGAGTGAGTGTGGTGGGTGTGGTGAGTGAGTGTGGTGAGAAAGTGTGGTAGGTGTGATGAGTGAGTGATTGTAGTGAGTGTGGTGAGTGAGTGTGGTAAGTGTGGTGAGTGAGTGGTTGTAGTGAGTGTGGTGAGTGAGTGTAGTGAGTGAGTAATTGTAGTGAGTGTGGTGAGTGGTTGTAGTGAGTGTGGTGAGTGTGGTGAGTGTGGTGAGTGAGTGGTTGTAGTGAGTGAGTGGTTGTAGTGAGTGAGTGGTTGTAGTGAGTGTAGTGAGTGTGGTGAGTGAGTGTGGTGAGTGAGTGTGGTGAGTGAGTGGTTGTAGTGAGTGTAGTGAGTGTGGTGAGTGAGTGGTTGTAGTGAGTGTGGTGAGTGAGCGTGGTGAGTGAGTGCTGTACCTGCTCATGCATAGCTAATGGCAACACGCGGCCTCTGCAATATTCATCGTGCGGCTTGAGCCTCCACCTGCTGCCCTGGGGAGGGGGGGGGGCGGGTTGCGGGGGGCCGGAGGGGGGGGGGTCGGAGGGAGGGTTAATTTCCAGGTGCAGTGAGCGTCACGTGATGCCACCTGCAGCCCCCCCCACCCCCGCGCCCCACCTTGACACTCGCGCAGGGGGAGGCAGGTCAGCTGAGTGGGGTGTGCGGGTGACGCTGTGGCCAAGCTGTTGTGCGTGCTTTGCCCTTGCTGTGTTAGCCGTGATGTGTGGAGTGTGCTCTGGGGGTGTGCTGTGTTAGCCATGCTGTGGTCGCTGCGCTCTAAGCCGTATTGTGTTTGATTGTGCTATGCCAGGCGGTCTGTGTTAGCTTGTGCTGTTATTGGTAGCCGTGCTGTGTGTTGAGTGTGCTATGCCAGACGTGCTGTGTGAGTAGCCGTGCTGTGTGAGTAGCCGTGCTGTGTTAGTAGCCGTGCTGTGTGAGTAGCCGTGCTGTGTGTTGAATGTGCTATGCGAGTAGCCGTGCTGTGTTAGTAGCCGTGCTGTGTTAGTAGCCGTGCTATGCGAGTAGCCGTGCTGTGCGAGTAGCCGTGCTGTGTGTTGAGTGTGCGAGGCCAGGCGTGCTGTGTGAGTAGCCGTGCTGTGTTAGTAGCCGTGCTGTGTGAGTAGCCGTGCTGTGTGTTGAGTGTGCGAGGCCAGGCGTGCTGTGTGAGTAGCCGTGCTGTGTTAGTAGCCGTGCTGTGTGAGTAGCCGTGCTGTGTGTTGAATGTGCTATGCGAGTAGCCGTGCTGTGTTAGTAGCCGTGCTGTGTTAGTAGCCGTGCTATGCGAGTAGCCGTGCTGTGCGAGTAGCCGTGCTGTGTGTTGAGTGTGCGAGGCCAGGCGTGCTGTGTGAGTAGCCGTGCTGTGTTAGTAGCCGTGCTGTGTGAGTAGCCGTGCTGTGTGTTGAATGTGCGATGCCAGGCGTGCCGGGCTGTGATTGGTTCTGACAGGTGGTGCTGAAGCTGCTGCTGCTGCTGCTGCAGGACGCGTCATCTCTGGTCCCGACCCCCGTCTATCCCCGAGGGCGCCTGTCCGTCTCCCGGGCCCCCGGGGCCCCCTCTCGGGCCCCCTAGGGAGTAGGGACCCCCCCCCCCCAGCCCGTGCCATCACGTGTTTGTGTAACGTGATTTGCATGTTGATGCCTGGCTTGTTTGTGTTCACAAAGAGGTTGTTGGTGGTGGTGGTGTTGTTACACGGCTCACTGTCTCGAGGATGTTGATGTTGGTGGTGCTGGTGGTGGTGGTGACGATGAGAATAATCATTTAACCCCGACCGGTCGCTATGCACGGGAAACGCCGCTGCTGTTGCAGCCAAACTGCTTGCCCCCTAACCCGGACCCCACTCCCATCTCCAAACCTCCGGGTTAACTTCCCTCCATAGTTCATGATGATGATGATGAGCATTGCGTATAATCGATTCATGTTTGGCTTAAGCCACGTCATGGTCCGAATAAATGCGTGTCGTCAAGACCCTCCGCCACCCGACGCAGACAAACAAATGCAACGAGTCACGGCGCACGCAGCTTGCCCAAAGGTGGTCCCTCCACCAGTGGGAGCTCGGGAGAGAGAGAGAGAGGAGTCCTTGGCCTACTCTTCTACACTGGCCTCGCGTGTTGGGGGAGGAGGTGGGCTTACCCAATCTTTCCCCCTCCCTCCCTCCCACCGACGGGCTGCGGTGAGTCGCGTGGGGGGGAGGGGGAACGGTTCAGAAGATTGCTCCACTGCCGTGCCGGCAGATCGAGTCGCTCCAGCGCGCTAATGACCGGCACGCCGCTGTAGCGGCCGCATTCGTGTATCGTGTAAAAAGGGGTCAACAGGGCACGTTTATTGCTCGAGGCATTTATGCACGTGCATAAAACCGGTTTTTCGTGCGGTTCCCGGCAATGAAGCAACGTACAGCGTTTAGAAGAACCCGAATTGGTCCCGACGTACGATCGCGTGACCTCGTGCGACGTTGGCGAGCGACGTTGACAGTCGTGGCGTGACCGGACCGACGGCGAAGTTCAAGAGAATGCTGCTCGCTCGGTCAGTCAGGCGCCCCCGGTCTCCTCTTCAAGGGAGTTTCTGGACTCGAACTGTGGCCGGGCTGGGTGCACTTCGAGGCTATCGCGTGAAGCGTGGAAGGCGAAGTTCTGGGAGGAGGTGGAGGATGATGATGATGATGATGAGAAGGAGCAGCAGCGGTGACTGTGAGCGCAGCAGCGCCCCCCTAACCCCGCGGTGCCGCATGCCGGGGCCTCCACACCGCCCCCCCGCCCCCGCCCGCCCGCCCCCACCCCCTTGCGCGCATGTGCACGCGCACGCACGCGCACGCACGCGGCCCGTGCACGAATTTGCTCTTCCCTCTTGCGGTTGATGTTGGGATCCCCCCCTCCTCGGGAGCTTGAGCCACGGCGGTCGGGGGTTGGGGGCATGGAGGCAATGCCACACGCACGCACGACCACCCACCCACCCAAACCCCCCCCCCCCCCAACGACTCGTCTCACCTGTTCACTGTTCACCTGTTCACCCCCCCTCCCTTCCCTCCTATCCTCCACCCGCTCCGCATCACCCGCTCCGCAGGTGAACAACGCCACAGCGCGGGTGATGACGAACAAGAAGGCCGCGGCGTCGTTAAGCAACGGTGATGGCCGCGACCTTATCTCACCCGGCGAGCGGGCAGCATCCCGAGTTCGACTCCCGCTCACGACGAACGCCGGCGGCGAATGTCTGAACGGGTTCCGGGCCTCCCCCTAGGTCGACTCGGCCTTAAATGAGCGTTCGGTGCAGTTGTGGGAAAAATCAGCATTGGGGAGACAAAGGCGTGTCCGGCGTGGTGCTAACCACAGCGCCTCTTTTTGTGCGCCGTGCCGGCCTTTGTAGTTGCTCACTAACAGCACTTGCCCCGACAGTCCGTTCAGGCTACAGGGGGATCTTTGTCTTTGTGTGTCTTTATTAGTGATCGAAGTCAACCCATATAGCACGTGTGTCTGTCCCTCGCCCTGCCAGAGAGGCTTCCACACTTCGAAGTGCACCAAGCAGCCTCGGATGTTGTAGTTGCGTTTGTGTGTTCACATAGAAAGACCTCCCCCCCCCTCCTCTCCCCCATTCGGGTGTGGAGTTGTCGTAACCACACCCGGCCGCCTTTGTCTCTCCTGCGTTTATACTTACTGCACCAGGTACTCAAGGCTGAGTCGATCTAGAGGAGGCCAGAACCCGTTCAGTCATTCGCTACTGTTATTGGTCGTTATCGGGAATTGACACACACGGACACACAACACAAAGATCCCCCGTATAGCCTGAACAGACTGTTGGGGCAAGTGCTGTAAGCGAGCACCTATGAAGGCCAGAACGGTACAAGATGGTGTGGGTGGCCAGCACCACGCCCGGCCGCCTTTGTCTCCCCAGTGGCGATGCTTACACACCGCACCAGGTATTAATTTTAGGCCGAGTGGACCTAGGGGAGGCCCACGACCGGTTCAGAAAATCGTGACTATTGTTGGCCGTGAGCGGGAATTGAAATCGGGACGCCGGGTTCAAAGTGCAGCACAGTGCTAACCGCTACACTGCTGCTCCCTTAACAGACACACAACACGGACACAGACAAACACAACAACAACAACCGCCATTTGCCACTAAGTGGCGGTGACGTCACCACGGCGCTTGTGCCAGGCTATGTGCACCTTGAGGCCACGTGAAGTGTCGAACGCCCGCTGGCAGGAGGTCACGGGGCAGACCCAGCAGGTGCCACGGGTCGACTGACTGAGATGACTGGCTGATGCACCACCTGTGCCCCCTACTGTGCCAACTTGCTGAGCTTTAGCCACCCGGCGCTCCGCAGGAACACACAGATACAGGAAGACACACAGACACAAGAACACACACACAGGAACACACACAGGAACACACACACAGGAATACACACACAGACACAAGAACACACAAACACAGAAACACACACACACAGGAACACACAGACACAACACAGTCACCCCCCCCCACTTCCTCCTTGCTGGCTGCACGGGGAGATGCTGCGGCGCCATCTGTGCTGCACTCTCAATAATGAATACGCGAGTGAGTGAATAATGAATGAGTGAGTATATATGTGAATGAGTGAGTGAGAGTATGATCACGTCTGCGATTAATCCACATCATTCGCCATCACCCCACATCTCTAACCATTCCTTTCACCATCATCCCCACATCACCATGCCTGTCACCACCGCCACCATCACCCATATCAATACCACCATCACCCCCCGATCTCATCATTCCCATCACTCCCACCATCACCCCCATGATAACCTCCTATTACCAACATTCCACATCACCCCAACCACCCACCATCACCCATCACCGATCGCTGATGGTAGCAATGATCCGGGATGTCCCGGGACACCGGCACTTTTCAGGGCACTCCGCGTGCAACCGGCGCTGTCAGAACCGGTTTCTTTCATCCGAGATTCGGGTGTCTTCTTCTTTGGTTCTTTCGGTAAAGTCACGTAGAATGAGAATAAAATAATATTTTATTAATTTATTATTTTATTCTCATTCTACGTGACTTTTACCGAAAGAACCAAAGAAGATGAATCCTTGCAGTCACGAAAGCTTTAAATCGAAAAATTCGGGTGTCTCTTGCAGGTGGGAGTGTGTAAGTGCGTGAGTATGTGAGTGAGTGTGTGTGTGAGTGTGTGTAAGTGCGTGAGTATGTGAGTGTGTGAGTATGTGAGTGTGTGTGTATATGAGTGTGTGAGTATGTGATTGTGTATGTGAGTGTATGTGAGTGTGTGAGTATGTGAATGAGTGTGTGTGTATGTGAGTGTGTGAGTATGTGAGTGTGTGAGTGAGATTGTAAGTGTGTGAGTGAGAGTGTAAGTGTGTGAGTGAGAGTGTAAGTGTGTGAGTGAGAGTGTAAGTGTGTGAGTGAGAGTGTAAGTGTGAGAGTGAGAGTGTAAGTGTGTGAGTGAGAGTGTAAGTGTGTGAGTGAGAGTGTAAGTGTGAGAGTGAGAGTGTAAGTGTAAAGTGAGAGTGTAAGTGTGAGAGTGTAAGTGTGTGAGTGAGAGTGTAAGTGTGTGAGTGAGAGTGTAAGTGTGTGAGTGAGAGTGTAAGTGTGTGAGTGAGAGTGTAAGTGTGTGAGTGAGAGTCTAAGTGTGTGAGTGAGAGTGTAAGTGTGTGAGTGAGAGTGTAAGTGTGTGAGTGAGAGTGTAAGTGTGTGAGTGAGAGTGTAAGTGTGTGAGTGAGAGTGTAAGTGTGTGAGTGAGAGTGTGTGAGTGTGTGTGTAAGTGTGTGAGTGAGAGTGTGTGAGAGTGTAAGTGTGTGAGTGAGAGTGTAAGTGTGTGAGTGTAAGTGTGTGAGTGAGAGTGTAAGTGTGTGAGTGTAAGTGTGAGAGTGTAAGTGTGTGTGCAAGTGTGTGAGTGAGAGTGTAAGTGTGTGTGTAAGTGTGTGAGTGAGAGTGTAAGTGTGTGAGTGAGAGTGTAAGTGTGTGAGTGTGTGTGCAAGTGTGTGAGTGAGAGTGTAAGTGTGTAAGTGTGTGTGTAAGTGTGTGAGTGAGAGTGTCAGTGAACGTGGACTGCCGCTTCAGAACGTAGAGGCTCCACAGCGGCAATCCCACGTTTCCATGTCCACCAGTGCTGATCACCACTCGCGTGGTCACTGCCACCGACCCCGTGCCCCCCGCCCTGCCCCTGTGCCCCCCTACACCCGCCCAGGATGGAAAGGGAACCCAGTTGTGAGCGCGGTGTACGCGCCAGAGATCTACGCCGGTGAGTGAACTCGCACTCACGCCGCGGGCCGCTGGGCACCGCTTCAACCGGACCGGCCACCGACGCTGAATATTTGTCGCAGCGCATCACGTCGACATCAGCGCCGGGGAGACAAAGGCGGCCGGGTTACGGGCGTTGTTCCGGCCATCGTAGGCGCCGCTGCTCGCTGACAGCACTCGTCCCGACAGCTTGCGTGGGCTACACGGGAGGTCCTTTGTTTGTCGTGTGCTCTGCCCCGCACCCCCACACAGTGGCGGGGATCCCCTTCCCCGGGGCCGCCGCCGTCCCGGCCGCCGTCCCGGCCACGGCCGCGGCCGCCGCGGCCGCCGCCGCCGCCGCGTTCCGGGGAAACCACGCGAGGGGCAGGGCCCGGGCCGTGTTCAGCGCCCTTCGCGTGCCGCCCCCCTCCATGCCCGCATACGGGGGGTGAGCCGGGGTCTTCTCCGTCTCCATCATGGGTCATGGGGTCAAGGCCTGTTCATCTCACAGAGGGTTGTGGGGTCACGACCTATTAACCCCTTTAACGGGGTCGCAGCTTCCTGTCGTGTCTCCGTGTCCGAATCCCGCTCGCGGCCAACACCAGTGACGACTGTCTGAACCGGTGCTGGGCCTCTCCTAGGTCGACTCAGCCGTAAATTAGTACTTGGTACATTCGTCACCAGGGGGACAAAGGCGGCCTGGCGTGGTGTTGGCCACCCACCCCTTCGTGTGCTGTGCCGGCCTTTATAGGTGCTCGCTAACAGCACTTGGCCCCTACAGTCTGTTAAGGCTACAGGAGGATCTTTTGTCTGTGTGTAATGTCTTTGTGTGTGTGTCTGTGTGTAAATATCTGTGTGTGTAAATGTATGTGTGTGTGCGTGTAAATGTCTGTCCGTGTGTCTGGGTAAATGTCTGTGTGTGGATAAATGTCTGTGTGTATAAATGTCTGTGTGTGTGTGTAAATGTCTGTGTGTGTGTGTAAATGTCTGTGTGTGTGTGTTTATGTAAATGTTTGTGTGTGTGTGTAAATGTCTGTGTGTGTGTTTGTGTAAATGTCTGTGTGTCTGTGTAAATGTCTGTGTGTGTGTTTATGTAAATGTCTGTGTGTGTGTGTAAATGTCTGTGTGTGTGTTTGTGTAAATGTCTGTGTGTGTGTAAATGTCTGTGTGTGTGTTTGTGTAAATGTCTGTGTGTGTGTGTGTAAATGTCTGTGTGCGTGTGTCTGTGTAAATGTCGGTGTGTGTGTAAATGTATGTCTGTGTGTAAACGTCTGTGTAAATTTCTGTCTGTGTGTGTAAATGTCTGTCTGTGTGTGTGTGTAAATGTCTGTGTGTGTGTGTAAATGCCTGTGTGTGTGTAAACGTCTGTGTGTGTGTAAATGTCTGTGTGTCTGTCTGTGGGTGCAGAGTGGTCTACCAGGATGGGTTCTACGCGACCGACCTCTACGTGAGTCCCCGTGACATCGCACCGTTCTCTCCGGCTCCGCTGCCCCCTACCCTCTATCCATGCTGACCCTGCCCCCCCCCACCCGTGTGCCCCCCCCCCCATCCAGGGCGGCTATGCCACGTACCGCTACGCAGCCCCCGCCACGACCGCCTACAGCGACAGGTGAGGATCCACGCACGGAGCACGGTTCAGATGCAGTCGCGTTCGCACGCGCCGTGACCCCACGTAACGATAGCAATATAATCACTGGAATAATTCATAATGTATTACGATTGCAATGATTGATTGCAATGAATAAATAACATTGCATTTAATACTCGTTTGTGATCTAATAATACATTTATGCTGTGCATGGCGTGTGTGGTGCATGTGGTGTGTGTGTGCTGTGTATGGCGCGTGCGTGTGTGGTGTGTATGTGTTCTGTGTGTGGTGTGTTTGTGTGCTGTGTGTGGTGTGTATGTGTGCTGTGTGTGGTGCTTGTGTGGTGTGTATGTGTACTGTGCATGGTGTGTGTTGTGCTGTGTGTCAAAGATGGTGCTCTCAATTCCCGCTCGGGACGAATAACACATACAGCAATTGTTCACCTTAAATGAGTACCTGGTGTGGTGTCTAAACATCAGCACTCGGGAGACAAAGGCGGCCGGGCGTGGTGCTCCTCACCCACCCCTTCGCGTGCTGTGCCGGTCTTCATAGGTGCTTCGCGAACAGCACTTGCCCCTTGAGCCTGTTAAAGCTACACGGGGGATCTTTGTCTGTGTTGCGTGTCGCGGCAGCTACGGCCGCGTGTTCGCGCCGGCAGAGGCGTTCCACCCGGCGCTGGGTCCCGCCGCCACCTACGGGGTCAGCGCGATGGTGAGTGACCCCACGACCACACCTCAGTGACCTCAGTGACACCCCCACGCACAGCAGCAATAAAGAAACACAGCTGCCATTCGCCGCTCAGTGATGGCGTTGGCACCACGGCGCTTGTGTCATCCTGGGTGCACTTCGAGGCCACGTGGAAGTGTTGAGGGCCCGCTGGCAGGATGTCACGGGACAGACCCAGGTGCCATGGGTTGACTGACTGAGATGGCTGGCAGGTGCACCAACTGTGCTCCCCTACTGTGCCAACTCTATGTGCTTTAGCTGCCCGGCGCTCCGCTCGTCGTTGCGAGCGTCGGTTGCTTCTCTGCCCTCCGTTGTTCCTGGACGCACCACAAACCACAAACGCGCACCGCGCACGCACCAGGTCCGGCAGTCACGCTGATTCGCAACGGTGACGGCTCCTCCTAATAGCTGCACGGTGCCTGGAGCCTGCGCTCCAATCTGTCCCACAGCCGTGTCCCCTGACCTCGGACTCCCCCCCCCCCTCCTGTGCGCCCCCCCCTTCTCCCCTCTCCCCCCCCCCCCCTGTGTGGCCGCGTCGCAGGCGAGCCTATACCGTGGAGCCTACAGCCGCTTCACGCCCTACTGACCCAGTGGAGGGGGGGGGGCACTCTCCCTCAACATCACCCCAGCCCCCACCCCAACTCCCCCTTCTCCGGGGAGCAGCCATAGCAATACACCGCCCCCCCCCCAGCACCTCGATGGGAGGACGTTCCCATGACGGGGCCAAGTCCGGGAATAATCTTTCAACGTTGGGACTGAAAGTGAAGGCCACGAGGAGGGGGGAAGCGGTGCCCCCACCTCTCCCCCCCCCCACCACCTCTCCCAGCTCCGTCCTTCACGTGATGAACACGTGACCGGATTTTAATATTTAATTAATTGGGGCGACATCGTCATCCACCACGGCGGGGGTCACGGGGTCAGCACCGTGGTGGGGCGGGCGGGGGGGTCAAGAGAAGCAGCAGCAAGAGGAGCAGCAGCAGCTGCAGCGACAGCAGCGACACCAACACTGCAGCAGCAGCAACAGCAACAGCAGCAACAGCAGCGACACCAACACTGCAGCAACAGCAGCGACACCAACACTGCAGCAGCACCAACAGCAGCAACAGCAGCGACACCAACACTGCAGCAACAGCAGCGACACCAACACTGCAGCAGCAGCTACAGCAACAGCAGCGACACCAACACTGCAGCAGCAGCAACAGCAGCGACACCAACACTGCAGCAACAGCAGCTGCAGCAACAGCAGCGACACCAACACTGCAGCAACAGCAGCTGCAGCAACAGCAGCGACACCAACACCGCAGCAGCTGCAGCTGCAGTGTTGGTTCCCTCGGCCACCCCTTCACACCGAGGGGGTGGATTTTGGGAGCCCCCAAAGCTGGAGCCCCCCTGCACAGTCTCTCTCTCTCTCTGCGGGTGGCAGCACCATCCACCCGTCAATCACGACCCCCCCCTCCCCGCACTTCTGGCTCCGCATGCCGCTAATTAACTCGGGGCCGCGAAGGCATCTGTGCCATTAATTGGCTTCTCAGCCTCCTGATTAAATTAGTGTCCAGCCCTGCCACTGGGGGTGAGCCGGCGGGGGGGGGGGAGTGGTCGGGGTCTACACTGCCGGCACTTGGAAGGGTCCCACTTCCCTTTACACAAGAGTTTACTGAGCACAAGCATCTTGAGTTGCGCCAGGTTATTTATTAGCAGAGATTAGGGGAAAGAGACGATCGCTATGATGATGACGACGACGACGACGACGGGAGGAGGGAATTCCAGAGTGGAGCAGTGGGGAGGGTAGTCCCGGGGCGACCTCTAGGGTGGTGAGTGGGGTGAGTGTTTCAGTAAACGCTGGCTGCTGCTATCGGTTTGAAGACGTTCCGAAGCGGCTCTTCCACATCCCCACCGCGGAGTCGGGCGCGCGGCTGACGCCGGACAGACTTCACCGGCTCGCGACGCCGACGCTGCTGCTGCTGCTGCTGCTCCTCCTCCGTGCTTACGAAGAGGGAACGAGGAACGTGGGAGAAAGCGGGGAATCCGATGGACAGACGGGAGCAGAGAAGGATCTGCAATGTAAAGGAGGATTCTGCGGCACGAGCAGGCGACGTGTCTCCAGCTGGGGCGTGGGGGGGGTCCAGATGGGACAAAGCCTGGCTACGTCTACCCACGTGTAACCCCGTGGTGCCAAGTGACTAGGGATGAAAATAAGGGCCCCCAAGGCTCCCTGTGCCCCCCTGCCCCCCCCTCCCCATTATCCATAACTCCCCCCCCCCCCACCATCCGTCTCGACGCAGCATTATGCAATGGCCGTGTGTGGCAGGGCCCACACGCGTATTATCGATGCTTCCAGCCGCGCTGACGTTTCGCGTCGATGCCAAAGCGCGGGGCCTGTGCGTTTTTGTAATTCTCCCGCGACCCCCCCCCCCCCACGGACTCTCCTATAGAAGCACAGCCATGAAGCGGAGTGAGGGGGCTGTAGCCCCCCTGCGTACAGAGCCCCCCCCCGCCCCCACGTGTTCTGTGTTTGGGCTGCAGGCGCCGTCTCCGTCACGCGCGACACAGCAACAATGCAGCAGTGCAACAGCAGCAGCACAGCAGCAGCACAGCAGCAGCACAGCAGCAGCAGCACAGCAGCAGCACACAGCAGCACACAGCAGCACACAGCAGCAGCACAGCAGCAGCACAGCAGCAGTGCAACAGCAGCAGCACAGCAGCACAGCAGCAGCACAGCAGCAGTGCAACAGCAGCAGCACAGCAGCAGCACAGCAGCAGCACACAGCAGCAGCCCAGCAGCAGCCCAGCAGCAGCACACAGCAGCAGTGCAACAGCAGCAGCACAGCAGCAGCACACAGCAGCAGCACAGCAGCAGTGCAACAGCAGCAGCACACAGCAGCACATAGGAGCATAGCAACACACAGAACAGCACACATCAGGACAACAAAAACACAGCAACAATGCAGAGCAACAACACAACAGCAGCACACGACAGCACAGCAACAACACAACACACAGCACACAGCAGCACATAGCCGGTGTCCTCCAGTGTGAGCTCCCGTTCGCTACTCAATGTGCACGCCAGGGGCGGCTCCAGGTGGACGGGCAATGGGGGGCACCGTCCCACCCTCACCGCCCCTGCAGACTCCGTGAACTCGTCGGACATTGATATGTAGCAGGGAACATGCACTCAATATATTGTTTTGTATTAGTGGAGGAGGGGCGGGGGGAGGAGGGGTGAGAGTTCTTATAAGATCTTGACGTTTCGGGATCGCCCCCCAACCCCCCAGCACCCCCCCACCCCGGGAAATTTCAGGACCCGCCTCTGATGCCCCACGTTGAGCAGGGGAGGGAGGGCGTTGTTGGTACGTGGTGCGTTCCGCGCACACGACGCCCGCGGGTCCCCGGGAGGCCTCGCGATGGCGAGGGTCCTCCTGGCTACTGGCAGGCGGTGGCGCCGGTTTGCCCCGACAGCCGCGCGTTTCAACCCACCGAGCCTCTGCGAGTACACGTTTTGTTCTTGTTGTTTTTGTTGTCATTTTGGGCAAAACCATTTGGACCACGACGACCCGGGCACACAATGGCCGGCGCCTCTTTCAAATAGCGTCGCCGGATGCCGTGCGAGTGAAGCGGGCGGGGTGGTCACCCCCGCGGTGTTAATGCTGCAACGCCACGGTATTTACCAGGGCCGCCTGTCGAATTCCAACAGCAAAACTCCACGAGAGGTGAACGCGCTACCGCAGGCCCGTCTCACTGGTCACGGTGACCCATCCCCATCGTCAGGGTGTACTTGAGCGCGACAGGATTGGCGTGTAACGGATCATCGACGTAGCGAACTATGCACCCGGTGGAGCTGAGTTCGATTCCTGGACACGGCTCACATCAGTGGGGAGAGATATCTAAGCCAGCCCTGCCATCCTTCAAGCCGTACAGCCCAGCGTCCCCCGTAACCGAGACGAACGACGTGGGGAGGGCCTCCCGGGAGGGGCTCCCACCCTGGTTCCCGTGACCGGTCGCATCAATTCCACCCCCGCTCCCAGTGGGAACGCGAGCAGAGATTAACACAGGAAACGTGGGGAGAAGGGCTCCGGATCCCCCCCCCCAAACGAACCCCCCTCCCCTCCTCCCCGTGTACTATAGCCCATACCCCACATACCCCGTGTGTAACCACGTGTGATAAACCCCCAAAACGACTCCGCGTCGATGTAACCGGTTTACCGCAGGTGTTATATTACTACCGGTGCCTGCGTGATATCTGTATCATACCACCAAAGGCACCGACGTGGCTACCGGTAACATACCACAACAGGTACTACGCAGGTCCCATCACGCACGCGCACACGCGCGTACCCCTTGCACAGTCTACGAGGAGGCGCTGGTGCCTGCCCCGTTGCGGTGAGCGCGCTCGGTGCGGTGCCCGCGCTGACACGGAGAGGGCCATCGCCCAGCGGCCACGCTGACTCGCCGCGCAGCTCCAATGTCACCGCCACATTTTTCGCACTCCCGATGGTGGCAACCGCGTGGCAGTGCCCGGCATTTAGCAGAATATGCAATCGCCTAGGGCTCCAAATAGCTCGAGGCGGCCATGGAATCACGTAACAAGAAAACACAAGCAGGCGTTACAGCTCTGCCACATATCCGCCCACCGCCCCCCCCACGTAAAGGCATATAAAAAAGCTGTGCTTACGCATCCCATCAGCCGCACGGAGTGCTCAAATGGGAGCGCCTAATTTCAGATCTCTGGACTGGTTTTGACATGTATCGTCTCATCGGCGGTCCGGCTTGCCCAGATGTTTATAGGCAAGAGGGCCCTCTCTGTTAGAGAGGGCCCTTTTGTCAATAACCCTGTGTGGCCTTAAAAGGGGTAAAAATATGGACGACGTTTCGGGTAATGACCCTTATGGCACATACCACGAAATTAACATAGGCGCTCTGTAAATATAAGATAAAGATCAGAGTTTTCTAAAACACGAGTGACAAAATAATTAAGCGGACGAATCGCAATCTGAAAGGCAATGAAGCCCGACTCTGCTGATGAGATGATGATTGTTGAAACCCTTCCAGAGTTGTGTTTGTCGTGAGCCCAGAATGGATGCTGTTGCTATCGTGCACTCCCAGAAGGCAGTGTGGCTGAATGGGATGTGTAAAACGAGGCTTCTGTTTTACGCGGAGGGACAGATGTGTGAACGGGACGTGCGGTCCGATCTTTTATTTCGTGGGAGCTGCGTTCCGAGATCGTGGGTCACGTTCCCATCGTGTCGACCCATCGACTGGACCCCCGTCAGAGGTCAGTCTCCCCGTCCGGACACAACGCGTCGTGCCAGCCGTCGGTTCCGACAACGCGAACGACAGTTCGCTCATCAAAATGATGATCTGAGCTCATGTCCACCTCGGGCTGACGGGACAAGGAATGTTCATCAACGACGTGTGGATCTCCTTCTAGTCTTGAACGGACGTGGGGGGGGGGGGGGGTCTTACGTGACGCGCTGCGGTGGAAAAGTGCTGCCCCCAATCCAATTGGGGTCTGAGCCCCCAGACTGAGGGGGGAGTAATGAACGCAACATAGCCATGGGTGGAACACGCTGACGGGGTAGGATTACGGTTACGAGTTAGGGATAGGCTTATTGGGTAAGGAAATGGCTGGGGTTAGGGTAGAGGTTAGGGATAGGCTTAAGGGGTAAGGGTTAGGGCTGGGGTTAGCGATAGGGTAAGGATTAAAGGTTAAGGATAGGCACCGAGGGTAGGGTTATGGCTGAGTTAGGGTAGGGGTTAAGGTAAGGCTCAGGGAGTAGGGTTCTGGGTGAGATTAGGGATAGGTTAGGTTAGGAAGAAAACATTTTGGAGCAGAATTTTCGCACAACAGCGCCCCACGTGTTTGAGCCATTATAGCAGCATTAACAGCAGCATTAATTAAAGGAGCTCGTTTATCTTACTCGTGATTCCTGTCATCCCTGTGTCTGTGGTATCAATATCGCCATGCACAGCATAGCCCAAGCCTCACTCACCCAACAGCACGCGCAGGAGATACCATCACACCAGCGCACACCACACATGAAACGGTCTTAAACTATATTTTTCCCAGTGGCCACATAATAATAACAATAAAACCAGCATGTGCTGCATGGCGGTCCACGCGGCATCATATGCCACGTGCCGTCTTACATTCCTCCAAAGCACGGGTAGAACCATCAACAGCATCAGAACATCACCAGGCAACTGGGCACATCACCTTGCATAAATGGCACATTAAAGACACGAGCCACAGGAGTGCGATTGTGGCCATGCCCACCCGAACTATGGACCGCGTGTTAAACACGGAGACACGTCGAGATACACTAAAGGCAAGCCACATTGCGGGTGTCGCCATGCAAACCAAACTATGGACGGTATCGTCAACCACTGTAGTCTGTGTTCCTTCCATGCAGAAAGAACAGCACAACTACACGAACCCTCTCCTGAAGCCCTCTCGTGGCCAACAGACCTCGAAATTGGCATTTAAACTCCCGAACACATTGCCATCATACGCAAAAATGCAACCGAGTCACGTGCACAGATGTTTACGTCACAGGGCCTCCGCAATGACGGCGCGTGTGCCCACACCAAAACGTGACACGTGTTGCGTGTCAAATCGCGATGTCACCTGCATTCAAACTAACGCCACGCTGGTAATGGCTTCGTTATTGAAGGGAAGTCAAGGTCAACGCGAGTCTTGACATCGAGTACAGACAGAATCAGAGAGCTGCCCCCCCCCCCCCCCGCTGCCCCCCCCCCCCCTTTCCCCGCTCTCTCGTCGCCAGAGCGCCAGCCGGGGGCTGTCGGGACGAGCGCAGAGACGCGACGCTGCTGATGCGACATCGCCAATCACGGGCGGGGGGACTACGCGCGATTAACCAGCTCATTATGGAAATTAATTAGAACACCCGCTCACACGCGCCCCCCCACCCCACCCTCCCTCCCTCGTGAGGTCAGGGTAGAATGTGGCGTCAGCGGCTGGTTTTATATAGACGACGGTACAAGGCAGGGTCTATCCGCTGCTGGATGAACGCCTTCCCAGGCCCACACAATCTCTTAGGCTTCCCGTGACATTCCATCTCAGGAGCCCATCGCATCGCTCCGTTTCTCCCTCGCCATCCCTCAACATTTCTCGCTGGCCCGCGGCCCCACACCTTACACGCGATCGCGTAGCGCCCCCTCGTGCCGAGACAGCTGAGTCTGGGTCACCACTCGCCTACGACTATGACGAAGATTCCCACCCCCCCCGAGTAGCCTTGAACAGACTGTTGGGTGCGAATTGCTGTTAGCGAGCACCTATGAAGCCCGGAAGAGCACACTTGGTGGGTTGGTTGGCCAGCAACCAAGCCCGGCCGCCTTTGTCTCCCGAGTTTGCACGTCGCACCAGGAACTCATTTGAGGCTGAGTCGACCTAGGCGATGTCCAGGACCGGTTCAGATAATTAATCGTCACTGGTGTTGGCCGTGAGCGGGAATCGAACTGGGGCCGCCGGGTTTGTAGCGCAGCGCGCTACACGACCGCTCCCCACACTCTCACACACACTCTCACACACTCTCACACCAATTCGCGACACCAAACGGCATCCACGTCAGCCATGGATGCGAACTCGTGACTTCAGTTCCCGCTATGGCAACCGCAGCTGAATCCCAGAGCGAGGCGTGCACGTGTTTGGTGTTCGACTGCCGCTCACGGCCATCACCACCGGTGACGACTAATTATTAGCCTCCCCGTAGGTCGACTCAGCCTCAAATTAGGTTACCTGGTGCGGTGTGTAAACATCGCCACTCATGGAGACAAAGGCGGCCAGGCGTGGTGCTGGCTACCTGCCCCCTCGTGCGCTGCACCGACAACAGTCTATTGAGGCTGTACAGGGGATCTTTGTCTTTGTGTGTAGGTCGACTCAGCCTTAACAGAGCACCCGGTACGCATTAGCATTGGGGAGACAAAGGCGGTCGGGCGTGGTATTGGCCACCCCCCCCCCCTCGTGTGCCGTGCCGGCCTTCATCGACCCTCAGCACTTGCCCCAAACAGCCTGTCAGAGGCTATACGGGCGGGGGGAGGTGCCTTTGTCTTTGTCGTGCGTTTAAATTGGATTGCGTCGTCGACTCGAGCTGCACGTTAATCGATCCGCATCTCCCCGGACCGGATCCCGCCCCGGTCCCCCCCCCCCTCCTCCCGCCACCGATATTTAAATCCCCGCGGCCAAGGGTGGGGATCCAGGATTGCAGGAACTCGGCCCCGTCGAGCGTGGGGGGAGGTCAGCACCCCCGGGACACGCGGGGCCAAAAGCGACCGAGAGAGCGAGGGGGATCGGGAGGGTGACCGGGAGGGTACCAGGGGGGAGCGAGGGGGGTCACGTCGGGCATGGCGATGGGCGTGCTGAGCCTGCGTGAGTTCGCGACTGGGGCTGAGTTCTACGAGGAGTCGCGGAGAGCGGAGAGCTTCGCTGCGTCGGCCCGCGACGGGGGCTGGGATCCTGCGCAGGTGAGCGGGAGGGGAGGGAATGATGAGGGTGGAGCAGCGCGTGGATCCCACACAAAGGCAAAGATTCCACCCCCCCCCCCCCCACGTATAGCCTTAACAGACTCTTGGGGCAAGTGCTGTTGGCGAGCGGGCACCTAAGAAGGCCGGCACGGCACACGAAGGGGTGGGTGGCCAGCAACCACGCCCGGCCGCCTTTGTCTCCCGAGTGGCGATGTTTACACATCGCACCAGGTACCCATTTGAGGTTGAGTCGACCTAGGGACGGCCCAGGACTGGATCATCGTCATTGGTGTTGGCCGTGAACGAAAATCTAACTCGGGTTCGTCACCGGGTTCGTAGTGCAGCGCATTGATCGCTACCGCTCCACACAAACCGTGTAACACACACACACCCTGTACCACACACACACCATGTATCACACACACACACCCTGTACCACACACACACCCTGTACCACACACACACCCTGTGCCACACACACACACCCTGTACCACACACACACACCCTGTACCACACACACCAC
Source organism: Petromyzon marinus (assembly GCF_048934315.1). NCBI lineage: Eukaryota > Metazoa > Chordata > Hyperoartia > Petromyzontiformes > Petromyzontidae > Petromyzon > Petromyzon marinus. The sequence continues at coordinate 17,027,315 of NC_133703.1, read as the reverse complement.
ACACACACACACCACACACACACATCCTGTACCACACACACACCCTGTACCACACACACACACACACACCCTGTACCACACACACACACACACCCTGTACCACACACACCCTGTACCACACACACACACACCCTGTACGACACACACACACACCCTGTACCACACACACACACACCCTGTACCACACACACACACACACCCTGTACCACACACACACACACACCCTGTACCACACACACACCCTGTACCACACACACACACACCCTGTACCACACACACACCCTGTACCACACACACACCCTGTACCACACACACACACACCCTGTACCACACACACACACCCTGTACCACACACACACACACCCTGTATCACACACACACACCCTGTACCACACACACACACCCTGTACCACACACACACACCCTGTACCACACACACACACCCTGTACCACACACACACACCCTGTACCACACACACACACCCTGTATCACACACACACACACCTTGTACCACACACACACACACCCTGTACCACACACACACACACACCCTGTACCACACACACACACACACCCTGTACCACGCACACACACCCTGTACTACACACACACACACCCTGTACCACACACACACACCCTGTACCACACACACACACCCTGTATCACACACACACACACACACCCTGTATCACACACACACACACACCCTGTATCACACACACACACTCCCTGTACCACACACACACACCTTGTACCACACACACACACACCCTGTACCACACACACACACCCTGTATCACACACACACACACCCTGTATCACACACACACACACCCTGTACTACACACACACCCTGTACTACACACACACACCCTGTACCACACACACACACCCTGTATCACACACACACACACACCCTGTATCACACACACACACTCCCTGTACCACACACACACACCTTGTACCACACACACACACACCCTGTACCACACACACACACCCTGTATCACACACACACACACACCCTGTATCACACACACACACTCCCTGTACCACACACACACACCTTGTACCACACACACACACTCCCTGTACCACACACACACACCTTGTACCACACACACACACACACTGTACCACACACTCACCCTGCCCATCGCTGCGCGCCGTACAGATGGCTGCCGCCGGGTTCGTGTGCCTGGAGCAGCAGCAGCCGGGAGTCGACGTCACGGCGCGGTGCTTCTTCTGTCTGCTCGAGGTTCGAGGCTGGATCTCTGGGGACGATCCCAGGTGCGCCGAGACACACGAAGGGGCCCCCTAATCCCTCTGGGGTTGATCAAATGATTTAGCACTTTGGGGGGGGGGGTGGGGGGGGGGAGTCGCCAGCCACGAGACACTGACAACATCGAAGCCCTTGCTCGTCTCGGGGGCAGGCGAGACGGTGGGGGGGGGGGGGACACCAGGGAATATTCATGTAGAAGGACAGCGAGCATTTTGATTTTGTATCTGTCAATATAATTTATAAATGTTCAACCAGATTCTTAGAGAAATCGTGTTACTTTGTATTGGTTATTGCTCTGATTTAATAGGATCGTACAAGTATACAAAAATCGGTTTGAATTTGCAATTGTTGGTATCCGAGGCGAGCCCGCTACCTAGGACTGCTCGGCTTGTACTTGGCAGTGTTTAGAGCGTCGCAACATCACCTTTGCACAAGCCACCGCACCTGTCCACCCTCTCCCGCCCCCCCGCATCCCCTCTCCCCATCCCCCAGGCAGGTGCACGCGCTGCGCTCCCCCGCGTGCGCGTTCCTCGCTCTGCGCACACCGTACGCCATCCTCCCCGTCGAGGAGTTCCTGCGCCTGGAGCTTCAGCGCGCGCACAACTACGTGGTGAACGACGCAAGGAGCCACCCCCCCCCCTCCTCCTCCTCCTCTACGCAGGGGGGGTCCTGCGTTACCCAGCACTGTGGAGGCATTAGCGAGGATTGGTGGATCGCACACAGATGCGGTGACACTTCCCCATGGGGCACCGTGAAGTCTCGCCAGGAGGATGCGTTGCAGCAAATGTGCCCTCCACCTATCCAATCTCGTGACCCTATGACCCTGTGCCCCTATGACCCCGTTGTGACAGAGGGAGATGGAGCGCCGCTTCCTGCACGAGTTCATGGACAGCGCGGCCACCGTACGGCTCCACATGGAGCGGTTCATCCGCTAGGGGAGGGGGAGTGGGGGCAGGGGGGGGCACTTGGTCATAATCAGCACCCCTGTTCCACCGACTCTATAATCATTACTAACCTGATAACTAACCTTATAAACCTTACCCAGCTAAGCCTGTAATCATAACTCATACCCTGTGATCTTAACTCTGAATCTAGCTGTGTGATCCTAACCCCCTTAAGCCTCACTTCAACCCTAACTCTAACCACAACGCCAACACTTTATATCCATTATCTCCTAACTCAATGCCCCACAATATCTCTAATCCTAACCCTAACCCCAGCTCTATCTTACCCGATCACTAACCCCAACCCTGACCCTGCCCGCCTGCCCGCCCAGTGCTCGCGTGCTCCCACTCGTTCTTATTTGGGGTCCTAGACTGCCGTCCCCGTGACCCCGGGCCCCACTGTGACTGAGCCTATGGGCCCCAATAAAGTTTCTCTTGCACTGACATTCCTGCGTTTGCCACCTCTTACTAAAGCCCAACGGCAGTCCGCGACAATCTGCCTCCTTCCCGTGTCTGTCCCTCCACAGAAGAAACACACATGCAATTGCTTAGTTTAACAAGTAGGCTTTCACAACCGATATTATCCCTAATTTTTTGGGACATAGATCGCGTAAATATAAATGTATCATTCAACCCGCCACCACCCGACAGCCAATTCGTGAGGTTCCTCACGGAAACAACATGCCAATAAGTTATTAGTTGAACCCACAACATTTACATCCCATCAGCCACACGGTCGTTTGGGCGGGGGTGGAGACAGTGAAGCATTGGTTCAAGATACTTCTCAGACCTTGAAACCAGTGGTTCTTAACCGTTACTGCAGCCTTGCACCAATTTGGTCATCTCAATTCTTTAAAAAATGATGTTAATAAATGGATAAGTTTGATGAAACAAAGTAGTTGCACGTATGTGCCCGTGCTTAATTTGTGTTTCGATTATTTACCTTCTAAAAAAATCTGGCACGTCTTGCACCCCCAAAAATGGCGTCTTGCACCCCCAAAAAGGGCATCTCGCACCCCCAGGGTGTGCGTGCACCCCAGGTTTAGAAGAACCACTGCTCTAAACGAAGACAAACTCTCCTGAATTGAATCGGCCAAGAAACGCAATACAGGACCCTCGTGAAAAAAATCCTCGACTCGGCGAGAATGTTCTTGGTAAATGGCGTCATCCCAACAGATGGCAGCACTGAATGGGGATTCTTAAATCCATCTTTTTGTGGAGCCTTGAGTGTCGCCCCCCCCCCCCGTATGCCTGTGCGTGGTGCTGGGTTAGCTCTGGCTGTCTCCAAAGAGACCAAATAAAACAAACGCTGAAAGTTTCGAAATGTCCATATGCATAAAGGCCCTTCTGGAATAAATAAAAAAAGGATTGAGACTAGATGGAGGCTTCCGAAGGTAAAAGGGGTGTTGATTTTAAATCAAGACGCACCTCGCACATCAATGCAATGCCACGTACGGTTGCGAAATGCGTTCCATAGATCATCGCGCACCTCCGTTATTGTCAATCTCCTACCCATTGGATGAAGGCCTCCTCACGCCGTGTCCATACCGTGTCAACCCACAGGTTTAACCCGTATTAAATCTTGACTTAAAACTTTCGTGATTGCAGGAATTCATATTCTTGGGTCTTTCGGTAAATTCACGTAGATAGGTTCAAAGAAAATAACTAAAAACTATAATGTTTCGATCGCAACACAAGCAGTCATACACAGGAGAAATTATTTGAACCTATCTACGTGACTTTACCGAAAGACCAAAAAAATATGAATTCCTCCAGTCACGAAAGCTTTAAGTCAAAATTTAACCGCCTCTACGGGGAGAGTTTTCACACAACTATTAGATCTTTAAATAAACTTCGAGACAAGAAGGCTCATCTGATCGAGTCGCTCGCATTTCTGAAGAGATGCCGCGACGCTAAGGTAATACCGATCTCCTTTACACTGACATCTGCTGCTGACACTTCTCCCAAACCTTTTTACAAGGATTCATGTCTGCATTAACAACATTATCATAGTATGTTTTTTGTTTGCATTTTGACTGCAGGTATTGTGGTTAATGCAGGGATGAATCCTTGTAAAAAGGTTTCAGTTTTGTTACCATAAAAAAGGGGAAAAACCCTATTATTATATTTTGGTACTGGCAAAGGAGGTTCAAATCAGTAAAGATGAGCGCTTTGAGCTTTCGCAATTAAAAAAGAGAGATGATATGGTCATCCTCTCAGCCGACAAGGGCAATGCCACAGTCATCATGGACAAAACCATATACAATAACAAAATTCAGGACCTACTTGATGATGGTAGCTTTACCAAAATTAAAAGAGATCCCACCAACCGCCTCGTTACGAAAACCAACAATATCACTGATTCGACATCGTTGATCGAACCAACCAAGCGGTTTTCCTTAAAACCCTCTGCTGCTAGACCACCCAGATTGTATGGCTTACCAAAAATCCATAAAGAAGGGACACCCCTTCGTCCTATCGTCTCCACCATTGACTCACCCACCTACAAACTGGCCCAAATTATGTCTGAGATCTTACAACCATTCACTGGTATGACCACCTCAGCTGCACTCAACTTACTTGGTATCGTTAATTAAGGACATCTCACTATCTCCAGGTGATTTGCTCGTTAGTTTCGATGTGATCTCTGTTTACCAAAGTTCCTGTGATTGACACGATTGCAATCATTGAAGATTTGGTACAACAAGGACTGAATGCTGATGTACCGGCCCTGGTGAGACTGCCTCACCAACACTTACTGCACCTGGAATGGAACATTCTACAAACAAGTTGAAGGTACCCCAATGGGTTCTCCCTTATCTCCAGTTGTAGCCAGTGTTTTCATGGAAAACAATTTTGAGACAGATGCCATCCAGGCATCCACTCTACATCCGTCTTTGTCGAAGAGGTACATAGATGACACGTTCGTCATCTGGCCACATGGCTGACCAGCTCTGAACCAATTCCTCAACCACAACAATTCCATACACCCAGCCATCAAATTAACCAAGGAGTTGGAAAAGGATGGAAAGTTACCATTCTTGGATGTTTTAATTGAAAAGAGACCAGATGGCTCAATGGGATACTCTGTCTACAGGAAAGCTACCCATATGGATGCCTACCTAAAACCTGACTCCCACCACCATCTATCCCAGAAGAATTCCCTCATCAAAACTCTACACCATAGAGCTCGATGTATTTCCGACCGTTATCACCTAGCCCGTGAACTGGAACACGTACACCAAGCTCTCAAGATGAATGGATATTCAGACAACACAATCCGTAAATCTATCACCCCAACCGTTCGGTAATAACCATCTAAGGACCCAATCAAAACCATAACCTTGCCATACATAGCAGGGGTCACTACAAATGATTTCCAAAATCATGAGCAAACACAAAATCCAGGTTTGATTTAATACAGTACATACAATTCGTGATCTGATCCCATCTGTGAACGATGTGATCCCTGACATGCAATACCCCGGCGTCTGCAAACTAAGCTGTGTCTGTGGCAGTCGTTACATTGGAGAAAACTAAGCGACATGTCTCGAACCGTGTTCGTGAACACGGTCGGACCAATACCTTGGCCGTGGCTGACCATTGTTTTAATGTGGTGGGCTCACACGAAATTGATTTCTCTAAGATTAAGGTACTACCAACAGTGCAAGCCCACTGGCTATCAACAAAGATTCTTTCATGAAGCCATCCATAAATATACACACAGACACAATTTCAACCGAGAAGATGGGTACAATCATTGGAAGGACGTTATTAACCAGTTTAAGTCATAACTGGCTGTGATGTTTCCATCCTACCTTCCGATGTTAGTAGTTATTTTCGACTCTCTGGTTTTACATTAACAGGTCAAATGTCTTATTTACATTAACAGGTTAAATGTCTCACACTAACGCAGCCGCCGCTGCACGTTTTCCTCGATGTGGCGGTGGCTCTGCGATCTTACATTGACATGCTAATCTCTCACAATGCAATGGCCACCTCCGCGCCCTCGTCGTGAAGGTGGCTCTGCGATCTTACATTGACATGCAAATTTCTCGCTTTAACATCACAAGCCCCGCCCACTTCGTTTATGACCGCTTGGGCTACACCCATTTAAAACCTTTAAAAACAGCCTGCTTCGGCAGTTTTCCCAATGTTTTTTTTTCTCCTGATGACGATTGCTTGTGTTGCGATCGAAACGTCGGTAGTTTTTATTTTTATTTTCTTTGAACCTATCTACGTGACTTTACCGAAAGACCCAAAAATATTAACCCGTATTCTTGTACAGGGAAATTTAGTTTTTAGTTTCAATACGGGCAAATAAACAAACATTTATTTCTTTGTGTTTCTCCCTAGCGATGGGACTTTGTAGGATGAACGTTGAGATTTATAAGCGGCTCGGGGGTGATCAATAAGGATCTAAATTGTTATGTAATAAGCTAGGGGGGGCACTGATAATTTCAGGGCTTGACAGGTGTGCGTGTCTGTCGTGGGGGTTGTTTGACCATACTTCACCACCCCACCCTCACCCTTTCGGCCAATGCGTGCTGATGTGCAGCTCCGGGCTCTGTTATTCGCCCACAATCCCTTCCCCTGCACCAAATCTCGCCCGGGGTCGAGGTCCCCCCAGGGGGTCCCCTCAGGGGGGTCCCCCAGGGGGTCGCCTCGCGGGCAGGGAGGGGAGGGAGCGGCTGTTTACCTTCGCCCGGGGTAACGGCGTCGCTACCCCCCCACCATCCCTCCCCATCCCTCCCTCTGCTTCTCTCCACCCGCACGATCTCTCCGCTGTCTCCTCGGGTGCTCTCCACCCCTCCACTGCCATCATCATAATCATCATCATTCTCCCCACTCTTAATCTCGCTCGCCCGAGGACGAGAGGAGACGCAGCCATGCCGAGCAGCACCGGGGAGCCGGGCCGCGCGGTACTGAGGCAGCGCGGGCGGGCGGGCGCGCGGGCGGGCAGGCGGGGGGACCAGGCAATAGCGCAGGCTTCGTCTCGGCATAGGCCCAGCGGAGAGTGATGAGTTGTAGCGGCCGGGGTGCGGGGATGAGAGAGAGGAGTGTGAGGTGAGGAGAAGCGCGGGGGAGGGGAGGATGAGGTGAGGATGAGGTGAGAACTGCGCACGAGGAGACGGTGAGGGGAGAGAGATAAGAGTGAGATGAGGCTGAGTTGCGAGGCGTGTTGAGTGAGGCGAGATGAGTGGAGTGTGGTGAGTGTGGTGAGTTGTGGTGATGGTTAAGGTGAGGGCGAGGAGAGAGGGTTTAGCAGCGAGCGAGTCGGGCTCGCGTGTTGTGTTCGCCCGCCCGCAGGGAGACGTGGACCTGCAGTCTCTCGACTCGCGCTCCCCCTCGCCCGACCCCGCCACCAACTTGCGCCGAGCCTCCTTCAAGGTACAAGTCTCTGTGTGTGTCTGTGTGTCTGCCTGTGTGTCTGTCTGTGTGTCTGTCTGCCTGTGTGTCTGTCTGCCTGTCTGTGTGTCTGTCTGTGTGTCTGTCTGTCTGTGTGTCTGCCTGTGTGTCTGTCTGTGTGTCTGTCTGTGTGTCTGTCTGCCTGTGTGTCTGTCTGCCTGTCTGTGTGTCTGTCTGCCTGTGTGTCTGTCTGTCTGTGTGTCTGCCTGTGTGTCTGTCTGTGTGTCTGTCTGCCTGTGTGTCTGTCTGTGTGTGTGTCTGTCTGCCTGTGTGTCTGTCTGCCTGTCTGTCTGTCTGTGTGTCTGCCTGTGTGTCTGTCTGTCTGTGTGTCTGTCTGTCTGTGTGTCTGCCTGTGTGTCTGCCTGTGTGTCTGTCTGCCTGTGTGTCTGCCTGTGTGTCTGTCTGCCTGTGTGTCTGTCTGCCTGTCTGTCTGTGTGTCTGCCTGTGTGTCTGTCTGTCTGTGTGTCTGTCTGCCTGTGTGTCTCTCTGCCTGTGTGTCTGTCTACCTGTGTGTCTGCCTGTGTGTCTGTCTGCCTGTGTGTCTCTCTGCCTGTGTGTCTCTCTGCCTGTGTGTCTGTCTACCTGTGTGTCTGCCTGTGTGTCTCTCTGCCTGTGTGTCTGTCTACCTGTGTGTCTGCCTGTGTGTCTCTCTGCCTGTGTGTCTCTCCGCCTGTGTGTCTCTCTGGCTGTGTCTATCTGCCTGTGTGTCTGTCTGCCTGTGTGTCTCTCTGCCTGTGTGTCTCTCTGCCTGTGTGTCTCTCCGCCTGTGTGTCTCTCTGGCTGTGTCTATCTGCCTGTGTGTCTGACTGCCTGTGTGTCTGACTGCCTGTGTGTCTCTCTGTGTATCTCTGCCTATGTGTCTCTCTGTGTGTATCTCTGCCTGTGTCTCTCTGCCTGTGTGTCCTGTGTGTCTCTCTGCCTGTGTGTCTCTCTACCTGTGTGTATCTCTGCCTGTGTGTCTGACTGCCTGTGTGTCTCTCTGCCTGTGTCTCTCTGCCTGTGTGTCTGACTGCCTGTGTGTCTCTCTGCCTGTGTGTCTCTCTGGCTCTGTCTATCTGCCTGTGTGTCTGACTGCCTGTGTGTCTCTCTGCCTGTGTGTCTCTCTGGCTGTGTCTCTCTGGCTGTGTGTCTCTCTGCCTGTGTGTCTGTCTACCTGTGTGTCTGCCTGTGTGTCTCTCTGTCTGTGTGTCTGTCTGCCTGTGTGTCTCTCCGCCTGTGTGTCTCTCCGCCTGTGTGTCTCTCTGGCTGTGTCTATCTGCCTGTGTCTGTCTGCCTGTGTGTCTCTCTGCCTGTGTGTCTCTCTGCCTGTGTGTCTCTCCGCCTGTGTGTCTCTCTGGCTGTGTCTATCTGCCTGTGTGTATGTTTGCCTGTGTGTCTGTCTGCCTGTGTGTCTGACTGCCTGTGTGTCTGACTGCCTGTGTGTCTCTCTGTGTATCTCTGCCTATGTGTCTCTCTGTGTGTATCTCTGCCTGTGTCTCTCTGCCTGTGTGTCTCTCTGCCTGTGTGTCTGACTGCCTGTGTGTCTCTCTGCCTGTGTCTCTCTGCCTGTGTGTCTCTGCCTGTGTGTCTGACTGCCTGTGTGTCTCTCTACCTGTGTGTCTCTCTGGCTGTGTCTCTCTGGCTGTGTGTCTGACAGCCTGTGTGTCTCTCTGCCTGTGTGTCTCTCTGCCTGTGTATCTGACTGCCTGTGTGTCTCTCTGCCTGTGTGTCTCTCTGCCTGTGTGTCTGACTGCCTGTGTGTCTCTCTGCCTGTGTGTCTCTCTGCCTGTGTGTATCTCTGCCTGTGTCTCTCTGCCTGTGTGTCTCTCTGCCTGTGTATCTGACTGCCTGTGTGTCTCTCTGCCTGTGTGTCTATCTGCCTACGTGGGGAGTGGCGGTTTAGCGGCTAGAGTTACGCTGCGCCACGAACCCAGCATCCCGGGTTAAATTCTCGCTCATGGCCAACACCCAGTAACGATTATCTGAACTGGTCCCGGGCCTCCCCTAAGTCGACTCAAACTCAAATAAGTACCTGGTCCGGTGTGTAAATATCGCCACTGGGGAGACAAAGGCAGCCGTGCGTGGTGTTGGCCACCCACCCCCTCGTGTGCCGTGTTGGCCTTTATAGGCGCTCGCTAACAGCACTTGCCCCAACAGTCTGTTAAGGCTACACGGGGAGAATCTTAGTCTTTGTGTGTATCTCTCTAACTGCCTGCCTGTCTATCTGTAGGTGATGTCGAATGCTGACCACGAACTCTTCCTTTGCTACTTTTCAGAGCAAGAAGTCCACCAAGGGAAGCAAAAAGTTGTCCAAGTCCACCAGTAAGTTCCACCTGCGCCGCTCAGCCTGGTTGTCTCTCACTCTGCAAGGGCGTGTGTATGAAAAACAAAAGAACATACCCCGTGCTGGCTTTGCGCTCTTATGAGGAGGTGGTGTGGCCAGAACCACAGCCGCCTTTGTCTCCACAGTTTGGATGATCGCACGCTGCATCAGCTAAGACTTCATTGACCTTCAAGAGGTCAAGGGCTGGTCTAGATATTGGTTCGTTGATGGGAGTCTGCGTATGATTGTGTGCGTGTGTGAGTATGATTGTACGTGTGAATGGGTGTGTTTATGATTGTTGTGGGGAGTGGTGGTGCAGTGGTTAGTGCACTGCACTACGAACCTGACAACCCGAGTTCGATTCTCGATTATAAGTGTCAAATATCTGAACTGGTTCTGGGCCTTTCCTAGGTCGACTCGGCCTCAAATAAGTACCTGGTACGATGTGTAAACATCGCCACTTGGAAGATGAAGGCGGCCAGTTGTGGAGCTGGCCACCCACCCCTTCGTGTGCCGTACCAGCCTTTATAGGTGCTCGATAATAGTACTTGCCCCAAGAGTCCATTAAGGGCTGTATAGCGGATCTCTGTTTATGATTGCGCAGTGGTTATGGCACTGTACTATGATACCGGTGACACGAGTTCGATTCCTGCTCATGGCCAACATCAATCACAAATATATGTACCAGTCCTGGGCTTATATATCTGAACCAGAGGGGGCTAAACAGGCATGGCATCTACCAAAAAGATGGGCCAATGACTGGTACAAGTGGTGTCAAGATTGGCCTCTGTGGAGGAAGCTCATGAAGGACGCTACTGGGCAGTTAGAGACAGTCATCCTCTAACAACAGCGGAGGGCAGAGGGGCGACGCTCACAACAGCAAGCGGAGCACCGTGCAGATAAAACGCAGCAAGTTGGTAGTGGAAAGCACAGGTGGTGCATCTATCAATCATCTCAGTCAACCCACAATACCTGGGTCTGTCCTGTGACCTTTCAGCAGTGAGCCATTCACACTTCACGTCGCCTCAGGGTGCACCTAGCCTGGCACAGTTGCCATGGTGACATCATCTCCACTTGGCGGCAAATGGCGGTTGTTGTTCTGCCACGTATCTGCCGTTGCCACGCCGTCGTGAGGCGTGTCTTGTGTTGCTGGGTCGTTGTTGTTGTTGTTGTGGTTCAGGGTCCCCTTATGAGGGTGGAGTCCCTCGCGGCAGCGCCTGGCGCTCACTCCCCGGCTCGGTCACCGCGTACGCCGAGCCCATGGGGACCCGGACACCACGGCAGATGTGGCTGCACTCACTCCGCCAGGGCAATGGTGAGCCGGCCCACGGCGGCCCCTCTCCTGCTTGTCCCCTTACTAGTCCCCCTGCTAGTTCCCCTGCTTGTCCATATGATAGTCCTTACCATAGTTTACCTGCTAGCCCACCTGCTAGTCCACATCTGAGTCCACCTGCTTGTCTCCGTGCCAATCCCTCGGCTAACCCTCCTCCACGCTAACCCCTGGCTGGCATTGCCACCAGCCCGTCGTTCCCACAGACTGCACCGCGCGTGACAGCGATTGTGACGTGTGCGCACGTGTGACACACGCAGGGCTCACTCAGTCCCTGAAGAGGCCGGGCTTCGAGAGCGCGGGGGGCGCGGGGGGCACGGGGAGCGGAGTCCCTGACTACCTGAGAGAGGCGCTGGGCATGACTAGGCCCCGGCACGCGCGCTCTTCTCACACCGGTGGGCACCACGGCAGCGCTGTTGTGACACCGTCACACTGCTTGTCTGTCTTTGTGTGATATAGGGGATGTGGTGCAAACTGTGAGTGTGGTGTGTAGTGTGGCGTCTACACGTATGTATGTCTGTGTTTGTGTGCAAGTGTTTGTATGTCTCTATGTCTATCTGCCTCTGAGAGGCCACGGTGAGACTTAGATGGCCCTATAGGGATGAGTGCATGTGTGCGTGCGTGTGCGCAGGCTACGTGCCGGGAACCCCCGACTACAAGGAGCGTGAGGCGATGTACGACGAGATCCTGGAGCTGAAGAAGGCGCTGACAGCTGAGCGCGCGGCGCTGGAGACGACGCGCACGCGAGCCCGGCGCCTCGAGGCCGAGGGGGCACGCAAGGACAAGCAGCTGGAGCAGCTGCTGATGCCACAAGCGCAGGTCTGGAGGAGACTCGGTGACACGTGCACAGAGAGGGAGACGGGGAGAAGGAGAGAGGGAGACACAATTATAAGACGCATCCACACAGATACAAACAACAACAGCTGCCACCTGCCAGTGGTGTCACCACGATGCTTGTGCCAGGCTAGGTGCACTCTGAGGCTGTCACATGAAGTGTGCAAGGCTTGCTGCTGGCAGGATCTCATGGGACAGACCCAGGTGCTGTGGGTTGACTGACTGAGATGATTGACAGATGCACCACCTGTGCTCCCCACTGCCAAATTGCTGTGTTTTCGCCACAGTCACACACACACAACTACACACAGACACACACACACATGCAACTGCGCAAAGACGCAGGCAATTATGCACATACAATTAGATGCAGATACACAGACAACTATACACAGACACACACGTGCCTGTGCGTACGCACACACACAATCACATGCACAAACACACATAACACACACCCGCAGGTACACACGCGCACACGTGTGTACCTGTGGGTGCCCACACCTCCACTGACAAGTGTGCCGTGTGTGATGACCAGGGGTCGGAGTTCACCCGCAGCCTGGTTGACCGCAAGAGGGAGTCCGGAGCGGTGAGGCTGCCAGACACATCGTGCCCAATTAACGAAACCATTCAGTCGCACTCAGACGGTGGCCCTGCTCGAGTGGCCGAGTGTCACCTCGCCTGCCCCCTCTCCCTCCCCGTCTGTCCGTCTCCCAGGTGATTAACGGCCTCAAGCAGAGGGTGCTCAAGCTGGAGCAGCAGTGCAGGGAGAAGGACACGGCGCTGACGTGAGCAACATCGCCACGGCCACCACCGCCTCCTCCTCCTCCTCCCTCTACCAGCCACCCTCCCCTTCCCTCCCTCCTTCCCACCATCCTCTCCACTCAAATCCTCTGTGATTTATATTTGCTTCATTGCTGAACTTGTTATGCTATTGCTTTTGTCATTGTGGTAACCCAGGTCACTCTTGCAAATGAGAATCTATGCTGGTTTCTATAGTTCTCACCTGGTTACGCAAAATAAACTTGAAACTTGATCCCCTTCCTCCTGCACCCCTCCTACCTCATACCACCCCCCTACACCACCCCTTACACCCACCCCCCTACTCCCGCCCCCTTCTCTTCCCGCCTCCCTTGCACCTGTGTGGTGCCCATGCATGTGTCTTTGCCCATGTGTTTGCGTGTTTGTCTGCCCATGTGTGTGCGTGCGTGCGTGTGTGCTGGATGCTCATATGCTGGATGCGCGTGACCCAGGCGTCTGCGGGAGGATGTGCGCTGCACCAGCCTGGAGGAGATGCGCGTCGCAGCGGAGACCTACCTGCTGGAGGTCCCTCCCTCCCTCATTTTCTTGCACAAAATAAACAATTTATCTACCAATTAATTTGACATGAAATGCCGAATAAATTGGAGGACTCCATTCAGCAGCACGGGATTAAACATCGACTTAAAGGCTGTGACATATTCCTGCTTCCCCTCCCTCCCTCTCCTTCGCTCTGTCTTTCTTTTCGTCCTCCAATGGTGGTGAGCTTGCTGGTGTGGGGAGCGGTGGTGCAGCGGTTAGCACGCTGCGCTACAAACACGGCAACCCGGGGTTCAATTCCCGCTCACGGTCAACACCAGTGACGATTATTTGAATCGGTCTTGGGCCTCCCCTAGGTCCACTCGGGCTCAAATGAGTACCTGGTGCGGTGTGTAAACATCGCCACTGGGGAAACAATGGCAGCTGGGCGTGGTGCTGGCCACCCAGCCCATCGTGTGCCGTGCCTGCTTTCATTGGTGCTCGCTAACAGAACTTGCTCCTAAAATCTGTTAAGACTACACGGATGATCATCGGTGAAGATGAACATGCTGGTGATGGTGGTTAGGATGATGATGGTGGTGAGGATGGTTGAGGATGGGTGAGGATCGGTGCCCTCTCTCTGCAGATCGACCGGTTGAGGGAGGCGCTTGCTGCCGCGGCTCTGACCCCAGCAAAGTACGTACAGTGGGCGACGTGGCGAGATGGACGCATGCAGCGTGTGGTCCTCTGGGTCGTAGTTTTGGTGGTCGCGGCACTGGTGGTTGCAGTGATTGTTGTTGTTGTTGAGTTATTTTAGTGGTGGTTTCAGTTATTGTGGTTGATGGGCTTGTAGCAATTGTTTAGTTGTGGTCGTTGTAATTGTTGTTATTGGGTGTCAGAATCTTTTATCTTTATTTAGACTGGAGAGGAATCCGATAAGATATAAAACTCTGTTTCACAGATGTCCAGTAGGGGCGAGTCAGCAAGTTAAAGTGGAAGCGAGTAACTAAGTATGCAAGTAACTCAAAATAAATGTAAACAAAGTCGACAAGCTCATACATTCCTCATAATAAACGTTTTTGGGTTAGATCGCGTTATTTATAAATGTGTCGTAACCCTCCACCACCCGACACGGCCAATCAGCAAAAAAAGTTGACTACTTTAGCCCACCGGTGTGTTGAAGAGTGAATCCACAACATTTTCAATTTTTGAGTACGACGTTTCGCTGGTAATTACATCCAGCATCATCGGGCAATTTGCCAGAATGGTGAAGCCCTCCACTTGCTCCCGGTCTTTAAATAGAGCAGCAGGGTGACGTCACCATTCCTGCTAACTTTTCAACACTAAATGCAACCTTGCAGTTGTCGTGGTTGTATTGATTGATGAGCTATGGCAGTGGTATTGGTTACCGTGGCATTGTTGCCATGGCAACGATTGCTTGTGTTGGTTGTAGTAGGGAAGGAGGCGCTGCAGGGCGGCACAAGGAGGAGGCGTTGGGTGCCGCGCTGCGCCGCCTCTCGGAGAAGCACGCGCTGATGCAGCAGGACAACGCCCGACTGCGCTCCGAGCTCAGCATCGCACACGCAGCTCCGCCGCCAGTACCACCGCCAGCACGGCCACACGCGGGGACCAGTGGCAACACCGCACCGCAGCAGCAGCAGCAGCAGCCCGGTCAGGCCAGCACCACCCGGCATCACCGGCACCACCCGGCACCACCCAGTACAACCCAGCACAACCCAGCACCGCTCGGCACCGCTTAGCACCGCCCAGCACTGCTCAGCACTACATCACTGGCAGTCTTGATTGTTGTTAATGTTGTTGTTGTTGTTTCAGTGCCACGCGAAGCTGGGAACCGCACCGTATCGGCTCGCCGCGCGACAGTGCTTGAGGAGGTGACCCCGTCACTCGCCATGCTCACCGTGCTCACCACACTCACCACACTCTCCTTACTAAACATTCCACACTCACCACATTCTTTATTCTGGGTGGTTGAACAGGGTTCTTGGTCATCTCGGTCATTGCCAGACATCACGTGTGTGTGTGTGTATCTGTGTGTGTGTGTGTCTTTGATGGCTGTACCAGAGGAGAGAGTGGAGAGTTTTCCATGCCTGGGTAGTGTACTCATGGCCGGCTCCGGTTTGACAGCAGAGGTTTTACTCCACATCAGTCGAGTGGGATTATTATTTCATCAGCTGCGTAACGCTGTGTGGAAGCTCTCTGGTCTGTCGCTCCACACGAAGCTTCAGGTTTTGTCGGCCATGGCCATGCCCTCCCTTCTCTATCCTCTGCCTACGATCCATTCTGGGTTTAACCAGGCTGGATTGTGTGAGGAGCTCACAGATCCTTGAACGATCTGGACTAAGTCCCATCGGTGAGCTCCTCCGGCAGGCAAGGCTGTGTTCGCTGGGTCATGTAGCCCGCATGCCCAGCCACCGCATGCCCAAGCAGCTTCTGTTTGGCCACATAGAGGGGGCTAAACGGGCACTGCACAGGCTAGAGAAGAGATGGAGTGATGTGGTACAGGAGGATGTGGAGGTAAGTGGACTTGCCAATGGCTTGTACCAGTAGTGTTAAAATCGGCCTCTGGGGAGGAGGCTCATGAAGGATGCTATTGGACAGTTGGAGGCAGTCGCCCTCCAGCACCAACAGGCGGCAGAGGAGCAATGCACAGCAAGTTGGCACAGTAGAGGGCACAGGTGGTGCAGGAGCCAGTCATCTCAGTCAGGCAACACCTGGGTCTGTCCCGTGACCTCCTGCCAGCGGTCATTTGACCGTTCACGTGGCCTTAACATGCACATAGCCTGGCACAAGCGCTGTGGTGATGTCACCGCCACTTAGAGACGAATGGCGGGTATTGGTATTGGTCTCCATATGGAGCGGTGCCGCAGTGGTTAGTGCAGTGCGCCTTGAACCTGGCCAACCATAGCCAACATCGTAACGAATATTGAACTGGTCCTCGGTCTGCCTGCCCTAGGGCGACTCGGCCTTTAATGAGTACCTGGTGCGCTAAACATTAGCATTGGGAAAACAAAGGTGGCCGGGCATGGTTGCTGACCAGCCTTCATAGGTGCACGCTGACAGCACTTGCTCCAACAGTCTGTCAAGGCTATATGTGGGGGGGGGGTCTTTGTCTTTGTGTGTGCAGGGTGCTGCTGGTGCGGGTGGTGAGGACGGGCAGGACGCGGTGCGTCTGCATGGCGCCGTGCGGCGTCTCAAGGAGGACAGGCGTGCGCTGCAAGGAGAGCTCGCCCAGAGGGAGTACGTGTGCACAAAGACAAAGAAACCCCATGTAGCCTAACACACGCTGTTGGGGCGAGTGCTGTTAGCGAGCACCTATGAAGGCCCGGCACGGTGCAGACACACGGTGGGAGGTTGGTGTAGCCAACACCACGCGTGCCCACCTTTGTCTCCCCAGTGGCAATGTTTGCACACCTCACGAGGTACTAATTTAAGGCTGAGTCGCCATAGGGGAGGCCCAGGACCGGTTCAGATAATCGTCACCAATATTGGCCAATGCGAAGTGCACTAACCACTGCGCCACCACTTCCCATGTGTACACACACGTATTCACACACGCATGGACACACGTGAAAACATGTGTCCACACGTATATACACACACACGTATAGAAGTGTTCGTACACACGTACGAACCCTCATAGGTGCTCGCTAACAGCACATTGCCCCAACAGTTTGTTGAGGCTATATGGGGACTCTTTGTCTTTGACAGCAAGGAGATCCAGCAGCTGAGGCGGGCAACCTCTGATCTGGAAGTGGAAAATAAGCGACTGTCGGTGCGACACGCGGAGGAGCAAATGCGGTGAGAGGAGACACAGGGACGCGCGTAGGTAGGGTGTGTGGAGGGGCTGGTGCGTGTCTGTGTGTGTATGTGCGTGTACATGTGCGCGCTGTCCTCTGGCCTTGCACAGAGAGGAGGTGCGGGCTCTTCAAGAAAAGTTGCGGTGTGTGGAGCGGGAGCTTGAGGAGGAGCGGAGACGTGGGGAGGAGCGGAGACGTGGGGAGGAGCGGAAACACAGAGCGGTGTGTACTCAGCTCGGGACACAATGGCTGCTCAGAGTAACTCGCCACGTTACATTTGGTTTTTCACTCAAGAGCGGTGCAGCCCTCCCTCCGTGTGAGGGAGCGGCCCGCGGAAGTGAATATCACAGAGCTACCTCTGAGAGTCCTTATTCAAATGACCTCAGGTTCACAAACAGCCATGAAGGGAACGGGTGGGGGGGGAGACAGGTTCACGCCCCCTGACCCCACAGCGACATCACCCCCGGTTCGTTCGTCTCGCAGGAACGCGACCTAAGCCCCGCCACTGCTGGCACCGCGAGCCAATCCCGGCACAGCTCTTCAGACTCGCAGGGACGCAACGGCCAATCGAGGCAAAGCTCTACGGACTCGCGGAGACCGAGCGGCCAATCACGGCACAGCTCTCCACAGTCGGACAGGGGCAGCCGATCGCGGCCGGGCTCGGCGAGTCCCGAGCGAGGAAGTGGACGGAGCGGTGCCGCTCAGCGGGCGAGGAGAGCCGAGGCAGCTGTGGCAATCCAGCGGCAGTGGCGACGCCACCGCAATAAGGTGAGGGGGGGGACGCACTCTCACCATGGCACCATCGTCAGAGTAAAGCACGGGTGGGAGTGAGGCGCGGTTGGGAGTGAGGCGCGGGTGGGAGTGATGCACGGGTGGGGGTGATGCACGGGTGGAAGTGAGGCATGGGTGTGAGTGATGCACCGGTGGGGGTGAGGCGTGGGTGGGAGTGAAACGCGGGTGGGAGTGAGGCACGTGTGAGAGTGATGCACGGGTGGGAGTGAGGTGTGGCTGGAAGTGAGGCACGGGTGGGAGTGAGGCACGGGTGGAAGTGAGGCGCGCGTGGGAGTGAGGCGTGGGTGGAAGTGAGGCACGGGTGGGAGTGAGGCGTGGGTGGGAGTGAGGCGCGGGTGGGAGTGAGGTGTGGGTGGGAGTGAGGCGTGGGTGGGAGTGATGCACGGGTGGAAGTGAGGCACGGGTAGGAGTGAGCTGTGGGTGGGAGTGAGGCGTGGGTGGAAGTGAGGCACGGGTAGGAGTGAGGCGCGGGTGGGAGTTAGGTGTGGGTGGAGCTGGGGGTGTGCATTACTCATGCATGGCTCTCGCTTTGTGTTGCAGGAGAAGAGTGACGAGATCGACGAGGTGAGTGTGTGCATGTGTGCATGCAGTTTGTGTGTACACACATTCCGTGTGTGTGTTAATGCCTTGTGTGTGCATGCCTTGCGTGAACGCTCATGCCATGTGTGTATGTGTGCATCAGGCAGCACAGCTGATCCAGTCTGTGATGCGAAGCCACGGAACTCGACGCCGCCTCCTCATTGAGCAGGTAGCGGCACAAACACAAAGGTCCCCCGTGTAGCCTTTAGCGACCTGCACTTATAAAGACCAGCACGGCACACGAGGGGCTGGTGTGGCCAGAACCGCACTTCCCGGCCTCTTCATGCCTCGTGTAATGTTTGCATACTCCACCAGGTACTCGTTTCAGGCTGAGTCGACCTAGGGGAGGCCCCAAGACTGGTTCAGATAATCATGATATTTTTTTTTTGCCTGCGAGTGGAAATTTGTCTCGGGTCGCCGGGTTCACAGCGCAGCACACGAACCGCTGCACACGCCGGTGCGCACGAGACCCTCGCGCCGTTCTGACCACAGGAGGAGGCCCACGAGCGCGTGGGACGCCGATGCGTCCACGGGCACGGCCTCCCCGATGGCCTCTTGTCAACCGCGTGCTCGGCAAGTGGAGACCCTGCAGGCTCCGATGTTGTAATCCAAGTCGAAGTGATCTCCAATTGAGCAGTGAGGCATTGGTGCTCATCTCCCGTTTACGGCCCTGAGCCACTGGTGGAATTCCTCATTCCTGTGGCAGGGGTGAGTATGTCCGTAGGGCAATTCACTGTCGACTTACCCACAAAGTGGTACTTATTGTATCAACCCCGGAAGGATGATGGGCCGAGTCAACCCATAGCCAGGATGTGAACTCGCAGCATTCCGATTGCGAGCCGCTCGCTCTACCACTGAGCCACCGGGCCGGTTGTGTCCAGAGTCAACGCGCTGAATAGTGCCATAGCCGGAGTCTTCCCGTTGTTTTCGTTCTCGGGAGCTCAGACCAAGCCCCGCTTGGCTGTGATTGGCTGCGACGTGCAGGGATGAGAGGAGGGTCCCTCACGCACGGTCCGCTCCTCCTCTCTTCCAGGGCCCCGGCTACGCCGCAGAGGAGGGGGCAGACCCATCCATCATTCTCATCCAATCGGCTGTCAGGGCTCACATCGCAAGGCGTGCCCAGCTGGAAAACAGGTAGCCAATCAGGAGGCTTCCTGTGCCGTGCACCTTTCCCTTATGATGGTATGACGATGTCTTGTGTTGGTATTATGATGGTATGATGATGGTGGTGCTGATATGGTGATCGTATGATGATCCATTGTGTTGGTATGATGAGCCCTGCCCCGTCTGATCTCTCTGCACTCCTTTTCTTATGGACAGAGCCCAGGCCGAGCCGACCTCAAAATTCACACCGTCGCCAACCGGTGAGGAACACAACCACACCAACGATCCTTCCACCGTTTAACACTCACCAGTCGCTCACCGCTAACAAAGACCTCGCACTCATCCTGGACTCCCCATTACGCTGAGACGCGTGCTGTCTCCACGCACGCGCGCTCTCTCGCTCTCCGCACGCCCGGCAGGTGCGTGGGAGCAGCGTGGTGGGGTGTGCTGCGATATCGGAACCTGCTTTTCTTGCTATGCAGCGCACTTTGTCCTGTGCTGTGTACTATGCCAGGTGGTTTGCACTGCACTGTGCTATGTGGTGTGCTGTGCCGTGTGCAGGCTATGCAGTGGATACGGTGGGGACCACTGCGCGGCTGGCACTGTGAAGGCCATGCCCCCCCCCTCTGACCCCTTCCCCCGCTCCTCCCGTGTGTGAGGGCCCCCCCCCACTCTCTGGTGCAATAACCGCGGAGTCCTCGGTGAATTGGTGATGACGCCGATTGCGGGTGATGATTGGACAGGGTGTGTGATGCTGATCGGATTGCGTTTGCACTGGCGGTGAGAGTCACATTCCAAATAAATTGAGTTGGCTGTTTCCGCTCCTCTCGCTGCTCTCCGTGTGTGGATTGTGTCTTTCCCCTCTGGCTCTGTGGAGCTGCTGTCTCCTCCACAGAGTGAATCTGGACACGTGTTTCCCAGTCGGCCCTGGGCTATGGACACGGTGCAGTCCTGTGCAATAAAGTTCAATACAACACCGGTAGCAGATCTCGGCACAAACGAACTCCTGCCACCCGAACACAGATGCAAGGTCAAACACGGCCCGGTGGACACCCTAGTTAAACGTTTTAAGTCGAGTTTGTTTAACCAGGTGAGAAGTCAAGAGACCAGGATGAAGCTCATTTGCACGATAGATGTCGGGCATTCGTCTGCTACCAGACGTTGATTGCTGCTTTATAATCCCAATCGAGTAATCTGCGGCGTAAATTTTAAATTTGGCAAATTTGGACCCCAACGCCGGCACACAATAGCCTCCTCTTGCGAACGACATCACGGGATCTTTAACATCCGCTGTGAAGCGGGAAGTGCGCAGCATTACGACTATTACTGTGGCTATTACACCCACAGTAATAACCAGGAAGGCCTGTCAGATTCGAACCGTGAACCTCTGCAACAAGTGATCAATGCGTCACCGCTGAATCACGTCACCACCTTCGAGTGACTCAAACCATCATGCCTCCGAGGTCGATAAAAATGAGGTAGCACTTAAGTCAGTAGTGGTTGCCTATGCATAGACTCGCACCTGCCATAGGAATGTGAAATTTCACAATTGGTTCAGGGCTGTAGACAGAAAGAGGGGCACCATTTCCTCGATGCTTATTTGAGTAGGAGATCAACATCACCTTTATCCTGGCCACCTCTGTGACCTCCAAGCACATGGGGTTCAGATCGATGCTGTGATGGGTTATCCCCGAAGTGGGATGAGTGATGAGGAGTTTGTTCACTGATGAGGAGACCCGCGTGTGCTTCAATGAAGAGGGCGGTTTGTGAGCAGCTTGGGATCCACTGTTTTGGAGGCCAAGCGCCAGGCGGCCAGCAGCTAACAGCACCATCAAAGTTGTAATTTAAGCGAGTGTGGTAACTATTACAAGAGCTTGGGAAATTATGGAAGGGAATTCTAAAGTGGAGCAGTGCACGGGAAGAAGCAGAGAATCGAGGTGAGTGGGTGAATGAGTGCGTCGATGTGACCTGCAGTGTGGTGGTTGACCACAAGTGTGGATGAGACGAGGACTTGAGGACTTCCTGGGTAAATAAAAGTTATTCAATGTGCTGTGTAAAAAACCTGGGATTAGGACACCGCAAGAGGGCATGGTCAGTGATGAGTGATACGGAGTCAGAGATGAGTAGCGGTGGGTGATGTTTATCCTCGCACTGTATATAAACAGGTGACCCTCACGTCGATTGAGTAATGCGAATTAGCCTTGCGTTAAGAGGACATCGCAAGATAATCAGTAGGGGAGGGTGAGGGGGGGGTATGAGCAGAGCGCGAGGTCGAGTGGGGATCGGCCCCGTGCCCCCAGGGCTCCTGGTACAGGTATTGGGTTTCCTCGCCGCGTTGCTAGGCGATGCACTGTGCAGGTGAGGCGTTCACCTGCCCCTCCAATGCCGCCGAGGTGCGCGTCACAGCAGAACGCGGGGTTGACGGCCACCTCGACCCCCCTCCCCTCTGTCCTACAGTCTCAAATTCGCCCGCTGGCGGTCGGGGGAGGGGGGGAATGTGCAGGGCCGCAGGTTCCCCTTGGTTACCGTGGCTCAGCCCGGACCAAGAATAGAGTCTAATCCCCGGGGTGCCATATGGGGCGGCGGGTGCGCTGTCCCTGGTGCTGACACCGCTCGCGCTGCTGCGGAGGGCGCTGCTCTCCACCGGTTGCTGAAACTCGGTCCACGCACGCGTCCTCCGAGCGCTGCCGCGCACCGGGGGCCAGGATGAAGATCAACATACTCGACCAGAGCCAGCAGCACCGGCCTCGGCAGCATCACCTGGCCAAGGTACGCGACGCCACGCAGCCTCGACGCACTCGCAGACTCGGGGGCGCTGTGGGTTTTGGTCGGGCCTTTTGTCGCCGCTGCGGCCGCTGTGATTTGTGTGCAGGGGCGTGACCGTGTGCTCGTGCTCGCGTTCCGGTTGATCCTCACGCAGTCCCTTAACCCAAACGTGGAATTAGTCATTTTAAATATTTACCCAGGGAAGCGTCTCCGAGTCTCGGGACGAGTGTTCAGGCGAGCTCTGCGTGGGATTTGGCTTCAGGTGGCAGGAAACCAGAGAACGCGGAGAAAACCCGCCAAGGTGTGGACAAGGGGCTGCCACTTAAGACTACCATCTCCTGGCCACGCCACGAATAAAACGCCGGACAAACCTGGTGGTCACTCGGCCAAAGAACCAGGCTCAAGCCTGCTTGGCTTCTGAGACCGGTTGCTCAGGGTTGTTGACAAGGGTGGCACGTAACCATTCAACTAATTCAGTGAATCGCTAACAGGCGGTCAGTCACCTTCCCGTCACTCTTCTATCGCTACCACGATCCCGTTACCATAAACCCGTTGATTCCTCCGTCCATGTTGAGGACTCACTCGGTCTCCCAGACACCCGACTGTTTCGTCTCATCTACACTTTGTTCAGTCACCACACTGCGCGTCGCAACAACGAACTCACACAGTGTCACCTCACTTGGCTTTCTTCTTCCCCCAGACTGCCCCACTTCCCTCCTCCTATCGTCTTTCCCTAAGCATGACCGCATGAACCTTCCGCAACGTCGATAGCGCTGTCTGTTGCTGGCCGCTTGATGTCACGGGCCTGTGGGCCGATACTCAGACACCGTCAGCTTCCCAACCCCGCCGTGCTGCGTGACGGCCTCCAGGTGGCATGATCAGCGCCACGCAGACGGGTTGTGCAGCCCGCTCGGCGTGACACCGGCGGTCTGTGTAACGGAGCTGAGGGCGTTATCCCCTCGCGAGCAAACGTCTTGAGACTCGGCGAGGCTTCTGCCGTGCACACCAAGAGCACGATTATGACGACGATGACGATGATTGTTCGGCCCCATAAAACGCGGAGTGGAGTTTCTGTCTCGCTCGCGCGGATTCGCAGCGCCCATGAGGGTAGCGCCACAGGGAATTGGCGCGGTGGGGGGAGGGGTGGGGGCACGTCTGCGTGCTCGGATTGGAAGGGGGGCGAAGGCGTGCAGGGGTGGGTGGTGTGGAAAACGCTGTTGCTGTAGCTTCAGCACTGCGAAATTGAAACGCGAAGTCTCGCGAGCGAACATCATGGGGAATGGTCCGGTGTGGCGTGGCAGCTCGGCGCGTTGGTGACGCGCATGCAGGACTCGGAGCGCGGGGTGCCGATGAGAGACCAGCTGCTCAGCGACACAATCATCCCCGACGCCACCACTGGTCAGGGCACCCCCACGCACCGCCGCCCCCTCCCCAAACGCACGCCCCTACCCCCCCTTCCCCCGTCCCCCCACTGGATCACGTGACGAGGCGCGGGTCCTGCTGTGCGCCGCGTGCAGGACGCGACCTCGTGCAGTGGATGGAGCAGGGGCTCCACGTGACCGCGGACGGTGAGAGTCCCCCCCCACCAAACCCCCTCAAATCCCCCCCCCCCACCACTCCCTACCCCGCCAAACGTTCTCTCCGAGATCACTTTCTGGGGTAACGGACTGTGGTTGTACGATGATAGCCCCTGCCAGAGGAATGTAGAATTTAAACCCCCTGTCTCGCGGCTGTTAAACCGTGCCATGCTCACACAGGCGTGGGGGGGGGGGGGCACGAGGCGACTCCGCTCTGCTCCTTGCAGACGCCCGCAGTAGCTCCAATGTTGAACACCGCGCTAGACCTGTCGTGCAACCCGTGAGCAACTTGGGAGCAACTCAAACCCCGCAACCTCCCTATCTCCCCCCCCTTCTTCTCCACGCACCTCCCCCCGACCTTACCCGACCTCATCCGCCGGCACCCAAACCCCACCCCCCTTGCCCCCACCCTCCATTGCTCTCCTCCCATAGAGGCGCTGCACCTGAGCTGGCTGCTGGTCGCCTGTGGCTTCGTCTATCCGCTCTCTGAGCCGCGCAACCTCGCGCTGCGCCCCGATGGCTCCCTCTACCGCTTCCAGGTCACGCTGTGTGTGTGGGTCACGCTGTGTGTGGGTCACGCTGTGTGTGGGTCACGCTGTGTGTGTGGGTCACGCTGTGTGTGTGGGTCACGCTGTGTGTGGGTCACGCTGTGTGTGTGGGTCACGCTGTGTGTGGGTCACGCTGTGTGTGGGTCACGCTGTGTGTGTGGGTCACGCTGTGTGGGGGTCACGCTGTGTGTGTGGGTCACGCTGTGTGGGGGTCACGCTGTGTGTGTGGGTCACGCTGTGTGTGGGTCACGCTGTGTGTGTGGGTCACGCTGTGTGGGGGTCACGCTGTGTGTGTGGGTCACGCTGTGTGTGGGTCACGCTGTGTGTGTGGGTCACGATGTGGGTGTGGGTCACGCTGTGTGTGGGTCACGCTGTGTGTGGGTCACGCTGTGTGTGGGGGTCACGCTGTGTGTGTGGGTCACGCTGTGTGTGGGGGTCACGCTGTGTGTGGGTCACGCTGTGTGTGTGGGTCACTCTGTGTGTGGGGTCACGCTGTATGTGGGGTCACGCTGTGTATGTGGGTCACGCTGTGTGTGGGTCACGCTGTGTGGGGTCACGCTGTGTGTGTGGGTCACGCTGTGTGTGGGGATCAAGCTCTGTGTGGGTCACGCTGTGTGTGTGGGTCACGCTTTGTGTGGGTCACGCTGTGTGTGGGGGTCACGCTGTGTGTGGGGGTCACGCTGTGTGTATGGGTCACGCTGTGTGTGTGGGTCACGCTGTGTGTGGGTCACGCTGTGTGTGTGAGTCACGCTGTGTGTGGGTCACGCTGTGTGGGGGTCACGCTGTGTGTATGGGTCACGCTGTGTGTGTGGGTCACGCTGTGTGTGGCTCACGCTGTGTGTGGGTCACGCTGTGTGTGTGGGTCACGCTGTGTGTGTGGGTCACTCTGTGTGTGGGGTCACGCTGTATGTGGGGTCACGCTGTGTATGTGGGTCACGCTGTGTGTGGGTCACGCTGTGTGGGGTCACGCTGTGTGTGTGGGTCACGCTGTGTGTGGGGATCAAGCTCTGTGTGGGTCACGCTGTGTGTGTGGGTCACGCTTTGTGTGGGTCACGCTGTGTGTGGGGGTCACGCTGTGTGTGGGGGTCACGCTGTGTGTATGGGTCACGCTGTGTGTGTGGGTCACGCTGTGTGTGGGGGTCACGCTGTGTGTGGGTCACGCTGTGTGTGTGAGTCACGCTGTGTGTGGGTCACGCTGTGTGGGGGTCACGCTGTGTGTATGGGTCACGCTGTGTGTGGGGGTCACGCTGTGTGTGGGTCACGCTGTGTGTGTGAGTCACGCTGTGTGTGGGTCACGCTGTGTGTGGGTCACGCTGTGTGTGTGAGTCACGCTGTGTGTGAGTCACGCTGTGTGTGGTTCACGCTGTGTGGGGGTCACGTGTGTGCGTGGGTCACGTGTGTGTGGGGGTCACGTGTGTCTGTGGGTCACGTGTGCTCGTTCTCCTTCTGTCCGCAGGCCCCCTACTTCTGGCCACTTCATTACAGCCAGAGCGAGGACACGGACTACGGTGGGGGGCAACGCCGAGACGACGGGAACCCCCCCCCCACACTCGCCATCCTCTTACCCCCCCCACCCCCCCACACTCGCCATCCTCTTACCCCCCCCCACCCCCCCACACTCGCCATCCTCTTACCCCCCACCCCCTCACCGCCCTCTCTCTCACGCCTCCCCACTGCGTAGCTCCACTCCACTCGCACCCCACCCTCTTGTCACCCCTCCACCCCCCCCCCCACAACACCTCACCGCCCCCCCCCCCACAACACTTCACCGCCCCCCCCACAACACTTCACCGCCCCCCCCCCCACAACACCTCACCGCTCCCCGTGCCAGCTGTGCCCCTCCGTGTTTCCACAGCGATTTACCTGGCGCGGAAAAACATTCGCAGCAAGGGAGAACTGGACGAATACGAGAAGGTGCGATCAGAACCGGCATCATCATCAGCAGCAGCAGCATCATCAGCAGCAGCGGCAGCGGCGGCGGCATAATCAGCGTCATCGGCAGTTGCCGTGGTTCCTCACTCGCCCCCCACCCCCCCGTCCTTCTCTGCCCCCCTCCTCGTCCTCGCCCCCCCCCCCCGCCCTCACCAGGAGTTGTACTCCGCGCTGCACCAGAAGATCAACCACGAGTGGGATTTCGTGGTGTGCCAGGCCAAGGAGCAGTACAGGTGAAGGGCGCAGGTGGGGGGTGGGGTGCAGGTGAGGGAGGGAGGTGAGGGAGAGAGGTGAGGGAGAGAGGTGAGGGAGAGAGGTGAGGATGATGGAGTGATATAGGTGCTGTGGTGGGTCTGTCGAGGCGAGGTGCTGGCTGGGTGTGTATCCGTGTGTGTGTTTCTGTGTGGTTAGCGCGCTGCGCTACGAACCCGGCCACCCGAGTTCAATTCCCGCTCACGGCCAACACCGGTGACGATTATCTGAACCATTACCGGGCCTCCCCTAGGTCGACTTAGCCTCAAATAACTACCTGGCGCAGTGTGTACATATCAGCACTGGGGAGACAAAGGCCGCTGGGCGTGGTGCTGGCCACCCACCTCCTTGTGCGATGTGCCGACCTTCATCGGCGCTCGCTAACAGCACTTGCCCCGAGAGTGCGCGGCAGTTACACGGGGCGTCTTTGTCTTTGTTGTGCAGGAGCGGACGCGAGCGTCCCAAAGGCGACCGAGTGGTCCTCGAGTGCCAGGAGCGCGCCCACTGGCTCGTGCGGAGACCCCCGGTAGCCACACGCACCGCACGCGGTGGGGGGGGGGGGGCGCACCGGGCCCCCCATTGAGGGGGGCAGCGCTGGGTGGAGCTGGTTGTCCCGCGTTCATTGATTGTCTTTTTGACCCCCCCCCCCCCCTCCTCCACATCCCGTGCAGCCCGGTGCCTTGCATGCCCTGGACAGTGGACTCAACCGAGTGCTGGAGCCTGGCGCGGAGGAGGTGACACCCTGCGCCCAGCACCCTGCACACCACATCAAGTGCCCTGCACACAGCACCCCCGAACCTAGCACGGTGCATCCTCTAAGTGTCTGTCTCTCATTTTGCAGAAACCAACGGTGGAGCTTTACCGTCGCCAGGTGAGCTCCGCTCCACCTCGCTCCACCTCACCCCGCTCCGCTCCACCCCGCTCCACCTCACCCCGCTCCACCTCACCCCGCTCCGCTCCACCCCGCTCCACCTCACCCCGCTCCACACCACCTCGCTCCACCTCACCCCGCTCAACCCCACCCCGCTCAACCCCACCCCGGATGATCCGGCTCCACCCCACGCGTGTAAACACTTACGAATGAAGTTGGCCAA
The DNA here is from genome assembly GCF_048934315.1 of Petromyzon marinus. Classification (NCBI taxonomy): domain Eukaryota; kingdom Metazoa; phylum Chordata; class Hyperoartia; order Petromyzontiformes; family Petromyzontidae; genus Petromyzon; species Petromyzon marinus. The sequence continues at coordinate 16,999,473 of NC_133703.1, read as the reverse complement.
ACATACCACGATAGGACCACAGAGCTTGGGCAAGTTGTTGGCGGCGCCAATTTTGGCTGCATGGGATCACCCCTCCCTCCCCCCTCCCTCCCTCCCCCCTCCCTCCCTCCCCCCACCCGCGCCTCTGCACAACGGCGGCGCGCGATACAAACTCCCCAGCGCCGCCTGGATGTGCCCTTGGCACAAATGACGACGAAATACATATTAACAAAAAAACGTACATCACAAGCAACACGTGGCACACAAACTACGCGTGCGTCCCGTACACAGCGGTGTCGTCCTTTTGTGTTCAGCGTGTTGTCCTTCCGCCGCACCTCCGCGTTCGCAGCGTTGGCTACGTACGGTGAGAAAGAAGTTCAGTGTGCATGGATTCATGTTGCTGTGGGGCGGCGGGTGGGGGCGGGGGGGGGTTTCGTGTTGCTGACCTGGCCGTGAACCGTGTCCCCCAGGTCATGTACTACCAGCAGGCCGCGTTGCGTTCTCGTACCAAGTCCTCCGTCTCCCTCGGGAGGTGAGGCCTGACACGAAATTGGGGGGGGGGGGGGTGTGGGGGGTGCGAGGGGCGGGGGTACGCTAACCCATGACACTCCCCCCCCCCTTAGTCTGTTGAAGTTCACGGAGTCGTCCAGCGTGTACGACCCCCTACTCACCACGTGTCTCCCCAGCAACCCCTGGGTAACGGACGACACCATGTACTGGACCCTCAACTCCCCCAGGTGACAGTGCTCACGGGACGACATCCCCGTGACCATAACCATGGCCCTAGCCATAGGCCTGACCCTTCACCTAAAGCTCATCACAATCGTCAATAACGCAAGCATTATTTTATACGGGCAATGGAGAAGGGTCATTGCCCGAAACGTCGCCTATTATATATTTTTTCTGTCAAGGCTGCAGTGTTATTGATGGACGTGTTGAGTGTGTTAGTTTGTTAAGTGAACTTTGCGCGCCACTGCCAACGCAGCAGCAGCAGCATATCGTGTCAAATGAACACTCGCTCTGACCCCAACACTCATACTAGCCCCGCATACGTGATGTCTGTGTGTTGTGTACGCGTGGCTTGTGTTGCGTACACGTGTTGTCTTTGCGTGGTGTGTGCCGTGTACGCGTGGTGTGTGCACGTGTTGTGTATACGTGGTGTGTTGTGTGCATGTGTATACGTGGTGTGTGGTGTGTATACGTGGTGTGTACGTACACGTGTTGTGTACACGTGTTGTGTACACGTGGTGTGTGGTGTGTACACGTGGCGTGTGGTGTGTACACGTGGCGTGTGTTGTGTATACGTGCTGTGTGGTGTGTACACGTGGCGTGTGGTGTGTACACGTGGCGTGTGGTGTGTGCACGTGTTGTGTACACGTGGCGTGTGGTGTGTACACGTGGTGTGTGGTGTGTACACGTGGCGTGTGGTGTGTACACGTGTTGTGTACACATGGCGTGTGGTGTGTACACGTGGTGTGTGGTGTGTACACGTGGCGTGTGGTGTGTACACGTGGTGTGTACACGTGTTGTGTATACGTGCTGTGTGGTGTGTACACGTGGCATGTGGTGTGTACACGTGTTGTGTATACGTGCTGTGTGCTGTGTACACGTGGCGTGTGGTGTGTACACGTGTTGTGTATACGTGCTGTGTGGTGTGTACACGTGGCGTGTGGTGTGTACACGTGGCGTGTGGTGTGTACACGTGTTGTGTACACGTGGCGTGTGGTGTGTACACGTGTTGTGTATACGTGCTGTGTGGTGTGTACACGTGGCGTGTGGTGTGTACACGTGTTGTGTATACGTGCTGTGTGGTGTGTACACGTGGCGTGTGGTGTGTACACGTGTTGTGTATACGTGCTGTGTGGTGTGTACACGTGGCGTGTGGTGTGTACACGTGTTGTGCTCAGCGTGGAGGTGCCCACGCGGCTGCGTGTGGAGCGCTGGGCGTTCTCGTTCCGGGAGCTGCTCCGTGACCCGCGGGGCCGACGCGAGTTCCAGGCCTTCCTCAAGAAAGAGTTCAGCGGTGCGGGGGGGGGGGGTTGAGGGGGGCGGAGATGAGGGAGGGGGCACAGGTAGGGGGAGGCTGCCCCCCACATGGCCTCCGCATAACGGCTGGGACAGCGCAGCCCTCGACTGTGTGTGAAGAATGGATCTCAGAGGTAGCTCCGTGATATCCGCTTCCGCGGCCCGCTCTTTCACACGGAGCGAGGCCGGCACTGCTCTGCGAGGTTGTTGACTGTGTGCTCCATCACGTGACGGCGATAGCAACATCGGGGACACGCGTTTGGGGGTATGCGCTGTCGTGTAATGTGCGATGTTTGTGATGGCGCAGGGGAGAACCTTGCATTCTGGGAAGCCTGTGAGGACCTGAAGCATGGGGATCAGAGCAAAGCGAAGGAGAAGGCGGAGGAGATCTACAAGTGAGTGGCGGGGGTTTGGGTGCGCCTCTCTCCCCTCTCACTTACCTCTCCCGCTCTCGAATTCCAACTCTCATCCTTCTTCCCTCCCTGCTCACTCGGTTTCAGATGCCCTCCCGCACGCTTCTCCCTCTGCCTCTCGCTCGCTCTCTCATCTCTCCCCCACGCGCTCCCCCCCCCCCAGGCTGTTCCTGGCGCAGGGCGCGCGCCGTTGGATCAACATCGACGGGAAGACCATGGACATCACGGTGCGCGGCATCCAGTGCCCGCACCGCTACGTGCTGGACGCCGCGCAGACGCACATCTACATGCTCATGAAGAAGGTGGGGGGAAGCGCGCGGGGGGCTGGGGAGGGGGCGACTGGCGTGGCGGTGACATCACCACGGAGCTTGTGCCAGGCTATGTGCACCATTGACGACACCACGTGAAGTGTCGAACGCCCGCTCGCAGGAGGTCACGGGGCAGAGCCAGGTGCCATGGGTCGGCTGACTGAGATGACTGGCCGATGCACCACCTGTTGCCCCCTACCGTGCCAACTACAGCACGCAGCCTAGGGCAGCCACGTTTTCAGTTCTAGGTGTAAACTCGGACTTGTTTCTCAGGCACCCTGGCCCTATCAGCACTGCACAGTACCAGTGCAACGCCGGTACCACAGCTAAGGTACAAATCAATTCCTGTACCAGACACACAGACGCCAGGACTGCCTCGGACGATCTGGGGTCAGATCTAGACAAAGTGGCGACCCAAGAATTTACTGAGCCCATAATTTGCACGGGGGTTCATACAATGAGCACCGCCTTTGAGGGTTGAACAGTGGATGTCTGGGTCAAACCTGACTTCTCCTCTTGACCTTGATCCTGACCCCTGCCTCCAGGACACCTTCTACCGCTACCTCAAGTCGGACCTCTACAAGAGTCTCCTCGCCAAGGCCGTGGTGCCGCGTGAGACCGACAAGAAGTGAGAACCCCCTCCCCTCTACCCCCTTCCCAGGGCGATGCCCACCCCCCGCCACCCCCGAGATGGGCTGGGACTGGTCCCGCGAGAGGTAAGCGGTGGCCACACGGGGACCTGCGTGTCCGTTACTGCACGAGCGGAGGAGTGGAGGAGGAATGGATCCGCAAATCAGGAAGGAAACGAAAATCAGGCGCAAATCTTCTGGGACGGACACGGAATCGGCGACGAGGGAAAAGATACAATACTCATCGATGGCAATTCATCAGACACTTGGACGTGCAATAATAACGTGCTTACATGGCGATTACTTTTCTCCCCCTCTCTCCTACCACCCCCCCCCCCTCTTAGTGCCCGCTTCCCACGCCACGCGAGCCCCAGCCCAGTGGTCCTACGTGCGGCCGAGGAGGAGGCGCGAAAGGCCACGGCAACGGTGCCGCAGGTGGACCTCACACAGGTCATGAGCAAACTGGACAAGCGAAACCAGCCTCCCAAGTGACACACGGGCAGCACACACACGGACAGCACACACACACACACGCAGCACACACACACACACACGCAGCACACACACACACACACGCAGCACACACGAGCAACGAATACACGTGCAGCGCACACGCCACTACTGAACCCTGCACACAAATGCCTCGCACACAAAAACAATCGCTATTCTCGACGAAGTGGCAGTGACGTTACTTCCTCATTTATCAGGCTAGGTGCACTTTGAGGCCATGTGAAGTGTGGTATGAATTAACGGAATCAGTTGATTGGCAGATGCACCAGTCGTGCTCTCTCCTGAGCCACCTCGTTGTATTTTATCCGCCCGGTGCTCCGCTCGTTGTTGTGAGCGTCGCTCCTCCGCCCTCCGCTGTTGCTGGAGAGCGACTGTTTCCAACTGCCCTTCACGAGCCTCCACCACCGCTGGTACCAGTTCTCGGCAAGTCCACTCAGCTCCATATCCTCCTGAACCACATCACTCCATGTCCTCTCTTGCCCGTGCCACACCCATTTATGCCCCTCTATCTGGCCAGTCAAAAGCTGCTCGGGCACGTGGTGGCTGGGCATGTGAGCTACACAGTGAAATATCATGGTTATCATGATCCCTCCTGCAAAGAATGAAATGGATCGTAGGCACGACAGCCTGGATGTTATAATCCGGCACAGGTGTTCCTGAAAAGGGTCCACGTTTTGCAAGCATAAACACATGGATGGGGCATAATTGTCGCCGAGAAGACCCAACATTTAATGTGGAGCCTACAGGCCAGGTAGTTTCCGCACAGCGTTACGCAGCCAATAAAAAAAAGATTACGCTGCTCGACTGAGTTGGAGTGAGACCTCCGCTATCAAGTTGGAGCTCTCACGAGCATTCTGGCCAGGCAATCAAACCCCTCAATCCTTCTCTACCATTACCCTAGTACTGGTGGAGAATTTACGGGGGTGGGTGTTTCGTGACGTAGAATACCGAGACGAGTGTTCTGTGTTGTAAGGACTGATGGAAAGGCCCCATCTCGTGGTGGCACGCTCCAACTACAGTAGCAGAACTCCTGGAAGTGAGCAGCGGTAACCTGATCAATCAGCATTGCAGATTTGGTTGACCAATAAGGAGCCATCCCTTTACCGCACAAAGGCATCGCTCAAGCTGCCGCTGTATCTGCAGAAATTCCACTGGCACAGCCATGGAAAACTCCTCGAACTACGTGGTCAAACAAAGGTCCTGGATTCTGCAACATCCCCTTGCCAAGCAGCGTGCTGACAAGCTCGTGGACCCCCAGTGTGGTCTCAGGCCAGGGCGGTCCTGCAGACAGGAGAGGAGCTTCAGTAGGACATACAAGCACACACACACACATAATTACACACATACATAGAATTGCACACACACCTATACACACACGTACACAACGACACAGGTACACACACGACCACCGTTGGCATGTTTAGAAGGCGCAGGATGTCTCGAGGCAGCGGTACACCTTTATCGCGTGAACACGGAGCCATCCTGCTGTCTGCGCTTGCTATGATCCATCCGCTGTTGCTGTGCGTGGTTCACTATTATCATTCACGCTTGTTGTGTTGCGCGCCGTGTCGCTATCGGCGCCGAGCTGGTCAACCACACCGCTCACTCAAAAGTGATCCCCCCCACCCCGCCCTGCTCGCTTGAGCATTGAGGATTTGGTGCTCACATCTCCTGCTTACAGTCCCGAGTCAGCCGTTGGACAATCCACATTCCTATGACGGGGGTGAGCCCATCGTAGGAACCACCGTTGACCTCCAACACAAAACAGTACTCGCTTTGTCGACCTTGGAAGGATGATGGGATGAGCCAACCGCCCCAACCAGGATTTGAACTGGCAGACCTTCCGAGGCGAGCCGCTCGCTCCACCGCTGCTGTAGGCGCTCGCTCGTGGCTATGCGCGGCGCTTCTCTCTTGTTCACGAGCGCCTCGATTCTCCGCAAGCGTCCTCCGCGCTCGTTTCCATCGCCCGCGGTTGTCTCCGCGATGCCTCCGACGGACGTCGTTTCTCAGTTCTCCGCAAAATAACCGCGTCTCGTCATCACCGCCGCTCACCACACGGGGGCACTGCACGTCCAAGTGTCCCCCCGCTCTGCATGCCCCACTGCCTCCCTCTGCATGCCCCATGCCCCCCTCTGCATGCCCCACTGCCCTCCCACTGCATGCCCCATGCCCCCCTCTGCATGCCCCACTGCCCCCCTCTCCATGCCCCACTGCCCCCCCTCTGCATGCCCAAGTGGACCCCAAATCGGCATGCCTCCCCCCCCGCCCCCCATGCCTTCTGCGAATTCCGCCACCGTCCGCTCTCCGCGTGGGGTGCTGCCCCGCGCTGAGCCGCGTGTCTCCCCCCGCACAGGCCTCGAGCTCCCCGTGCCGCGCCGGGGTTTATACGGGCGGGGGGGCGCCCTCATCCCTGCTGCCCCTCTCCCGCGTGCCCCCCGGCGTTCGGCTCGCGCGGAGCCTCTCCTCCTCAACGAGCAGCGTGGCCCCCTCCTCCCCAGCTCCTCCGCGCGCTGCTCCCGGCTCCTCCGGCTCCTGATCCCCAGCTCTTGAGACCCTGATCCCACAAACCCATAGGCTCTGACCGTGAGTGCTGAGAGTCACCCTCTCGCGAGCCCCCCTCCTGCGCTTGTTTCTGCACCCCCCCCCCATCCTCCCCCACCCCCCCCCCCCCATCGTGCACACCGCCCCCCCCCCTCCCCTCGTGAATAGGTGATTACGAATAGGAGACATGAATAGAGTGTGACTAGCGTGTGAGTAGCGTGAGTAGTGGGTTCTGAATAGGGGGATTGTAAATAGAGGGGTTAGTGGATAGAGGAATGCGATTATATTATAGGACTGTGAATCGAGATTCGTATAGGAGTGAATAGATGAGCGTAAATAGAGGGCTGTGAATGAGAGCAGGCGAGTGTGTGTAGAGAGAGAGAGAAGGCGCGAGACCAGGAGGCGTTTGAGTCGTGGCAATAAAAGGCTTGTGAATAGACGAACGTGTGGCGTCGGTCTTGTTTCGTGATGCTGTTGGGGGTGCGCATAAGAGATCTGGGCACCACAGTCCCCTCCCCCGGCAGGCGAGGAGGTTGCGTTGGCTGGGTCACGTAGCCCGCATGCCCAAGCAGCTTCTGTTTGGCCCGATAGAGGTCGGATAAACGTGCAACGGCACGGGCTTAGAGAAGATGCGGCTGCTGGAGAATGTGGAGCTGTGCGGACTCGCCGAAGAATGGCAACCGACCGGTGTCAAGATCGGCCTCTGTGGAGGAGAGGCTCGTGAAGGACGCTGCTGCTACCGGGCAGCTGGGAGCCAGTCGCCCTCCAGCAACAGCGAAGGGCGAGAGGAGCGGAGGGCCGGGCAGATAAAACGCAGCGATCTGGCACAGTGGGTGGGTGGGGTGGGGGTCACAGGCGGTCCATCTGCCAAGTCATCTCAGTGAACCCATGGCACCTGGGTCTGTGCCGTGATGCCTCGCCGGCAGCGTCGAGACTTTCACGCTCCACGTGGTGTGGATGGCCGCGTGACGTCACGACAGTCCGCGGTTTCAATCGAACAGATGACGCGCGAAGGGTGTCGCCGCCCCCCACCCCACACACACACCCGCGTTGCCACGTGCGTGACGTCGTTTCGCGAGCGAGAGAACATGACGTCACCGCGGGCGTCAATGACGTCAAGGGGCCTCCAGTGTCCTGGAGACGATGGCGCCGCCGCCGTTGTCGCCACCACCACCACCGCCGCCGTCGTCGCGCGAGGCGAGGAAGGCGGAGGCCGCGGCTCAGCGGAGGCGACGCGAGGAGCGCGCCGAGAACGAGAAGCGGGTGAGGGGCGGGAGCCTTGCGGTGGTTGTGCAGGGCGTGCGTGCCGGTCTTCACAGGTGCTGCTCGCTAACAGCACTTGCCCCAGCAGGCTGTTACAGGCTACACGGGGCGTGTGTGGTGTGTGTAGTGTTAGTGGCGTGTATGGTGTGTGTAGTGTGTGGTGTGTGTAGTGTGTGTAGTGTTAGTGGTTTGTGTAGTGTGTGCAGTGTTAGTGGCGTGTGTGGTGTGTGCGGTGTTAGTAGTGTGTGTAGTGTGTGCATTGTGTGTAGTGTGTACAGTGTGTGTAGTGTGTGCAGTGTTAGTGGCGTGTGTGGTGTGTGTAGTGTTAGTGGCGTGTGTGGTGTGTGCAGTTTTAGTGTCGGGTTTGTGTAATCAGGGATGCCGAGTTGCTCTCCATTCACAGCGTGCGCGCGTCCACTGTTTTTCAACTTCACCTCAACACAAACCCCCCACCACCACCACCTCAACACAAACCCCCACCACCACCACCTCAACACAAACCCCCACCACCACCTCAACACAAACCCCCCACCACCACCACCTCAACACAAACCCCCCACCACCACCTCAACACAAACCCCCCCACTACCACCTCAACACAAACCCCCACCACCACCTCAACACAAACCCCCCACCACCACCACCTCAACACAAACCCCCCACCACCACCACCTCAACACAAACCCCCCACCACCACAACACAAACCCCCCACCACCACCACCTCAACACAAACCCCCCACCACCACCACCTCAACACAAACCCCCCACCACCTCAACACAAACCCCCCACCACCACCACCTCAACACAAACCCCCCACCACCACCACCTCAACACAAACCCCCCACCACCTCAACACAAACCCCCCACCACCACCACCTCAACACAAACCCCCCACCACCACCTCAACACAAACCCCCCCACCACCACCACCTCAACACAAACCCCCACCACCACCTCAACACAAACCCCCCACCACCACCACCTCAACACAAACCCCCCACCACCACCACCTCAACACAAACCCCCCACCACCACCACCGTCTCCATTCCTCTCTCCTCGCCCCTCCCCCGACGCTCGCCCCCGGCACGGAAACCTCGGCGCGAGTGGACCGCGAGATGTCCGTAAGCGTGTCGGGTGCTGCGACGTTGTTACACGTGTGTGTGTTACACGTGTGTGTGTGTGTGTTACACGTGTGTGTGTGTTACACGTGTGTGTGTGTGTTACACGTGTGTGTGTGTGTGTTACACGTGTGTGTGTGTGTGTTACACGTGTGTGTGTGTGTTACACGTGTGTGTGTGTGTGTGTTACACGTGTGTGTGTGTGTTACACGTGTGTGTGTGTGTTACACGTGTGTGTGTGTGTGTTACACGTGTGTGTGTGTGTGTGTTACACTTGTGTGTGTGTGTGTTACACGTGTGTGTGTGTGTGTTACACGTGTGTGTGTGTGTTACACTTGTGTGTGTGTGTGTTACACTTGTGTGTGTGTGTGTTGTGTGTGTGTGTGTTACACTTGTGTGTGTGTGTTACACTTGTGTGTGTGTGTTACACGTGTGTGTGTGTGTGTTACACGTGTGTGTGTGTGTGTTACACGTGTGTGTGTTACACGTGTGTGTGTGTGTGTTACACGTGTGTGTGTGTGTTACACGTGTGTGTGTGTGTTACACGTGTGTGTGTGTGTTACACGTGTGTGTGTGTGTTACACGTGTGTGTGTGTGTTACACGTGTGTGTGTGTGTTACACGTGTGTGTGTGTTACACGTGTGTGTGTGTGTTACACGTGTGTGTGTTACACGTGTGTGTGTTACACGTGTGTGTGTGTGTTACACGTGTGTGTGTGTGTGTGTTACACGTGTGTGTGTGTGTGTGTGTTACACGTGTGTGTGTGTTACACGAGTGTGTGTGTGTGTGTTACACGTGTGTGTGTGTTACACGAGTGTGTGTGTGTGTGTTACACGAGTGTGTGTGTGTTACACGAGTGTGTGTGTGTGTGTGTTACACGAGTGTGTGTGTGTGTGTTACACGAGTGTGTGTGTGTGTGTTACACGTGTGTGTGTGTGTGTTACACTTGTGTGTGTGTGTGTTACACTTGTGTGTGTGTGTGTGTGTTACACTTGTGTGTGTGTGTGTTACACGTGTGTGTGTGTGTGTGTTACACGTGTGTGTGTGTGTGTTACACGTGTGTGTTACACGTGTGTGTTACACGTGCGTGTTACACGTGTGTGTGTGTGTTACACGTGTGTGTTACACGTGTGTGTTACACGTGTGTGTTACACATGTGTGTTACACGTGTGTGTGTGTGTGTTACACGTGTGTGTTACACGTGTGTGTGTGTGTTACACGTGTGTGTTACACGTGTGTGTGTGTTAGTGTTACACGTGTGTGTGTGTGTGTGTTACACGTGTGTGTGTGTGTTACACGTGTGTGTGTGTGTGTGTTACACGTGTGTGTGTGTGTGTGTTACACGTGTGTGTGTGTGTGTTACACGTGTGTGTGTTACACGTGTGTGTGTGTGTGTTACACGTGTGTGTGTGTTACACGTGTGTGTTACACGTGTGTGTGTGTTACACGTGTGTGTGTGTGTTACACGTGTGTGTGTGTGTGTGTTATACGTGTGTGTGTGTGTGTGTGTTATACGTGTGTGTGTGTGTGTTACACGTGTGTGTGTGTGTGTTACACGTGTGTGTGTGTGTGTTACACGTGTGTGTGTGTGTGTTACACGTGTGTGTGTGTGTGTTACACGTGTGTGTGTGTGTGTTACACGTGTGTGTGTGTGTGTTACACGTGTGTGTGTGTGTTACACTTGTGTGTGTTACACGTGTGTGTGTTACACTTGTGTGTGTGTGTGTGTTACACTTATGTGTGTGTGTTGTGTGTGTGTGTGTTACACTTGTGTGTGTGTGTTACACTTGTGTGTGTGTGTTACACGTGTGTGTGTGTTACACGTGTGTGTGTGTGTGTTACACGTGTGTGTGTGTGTGTTACACGTGTGTGTGTGTGTGTTACACGTGTGTGTGTGTGTGTGTGTTACACGTGTGTGTGTGTTACACGTGTATGTGTGTGTGTGTTACACGTGTGTGTGTGTGTTACACGTGTGTGTGTGTGTTACACGTGTGTGTGTGTGTGTGTTACACGTGTGTGTGTGTGTTACACGTGTGTGTGTGTGTGTGTTACACGTGTGTGTGTGTGTGTGTTACACGTGTGTGTGTGTGTTACACGTGTGTGTGTGTGTGTGTGTTACACGTGTGTGTGTGTGTTACACGTGTGTGTGTGTGTGTTACACGTGTGTGTGTGTGTGTGTTACACGTGTGTGTGTGTGTGTTACACGTGTGTGTGTGTGTTACACGAGTGTGTGTGTGTGTGTTACACGAGTGTGTGTGTGTGTTACACGAGTGTGTGTGTGTGTGTTACACGAGTGTGTGTGTGTGTGTTACACGAGTGTGTGTGTGTGTTACACGAGTGTGTGTGTGTGTTACACTTGTGTGTGTGTGTGTTACACTTGTGTGTGTGTGTGTTACACGAGTGTGTGTGTTACACTGTGTGTGTGTTACACTTGTGTGTGTGTGTTACACGTGTGTGTGTGTGTGTTACACGTGTGTGTGTGTGTGTGTTACACGTGTGTGTGTGTGTGTTACACGTGTGTGTGTGTGTGTTACACGTGTGTGTGTGTGTGTTACACTTGTGTGTGTGTGTGTGTGTTACACGTGTGTGTGTGTGTGTGTGTTACACGTGTGTGTGTGTTACACGTGTGTGTGTGTGTTACACGTGTGTGTGTGTGTGTTACACGTGTGTGTTACACGTGTGTGTTACACGTGTGTGTGTGTGTTAGTGTTACACGTGTGTGTGTGTGTTAGTGTTACACGTGTGTGTGTGTGTGTTACACGTGTGTGTGTGTGTTACGTGTGTGTGTGTGTGTGTTGTGTGTGTGTGTGTTACACTTGTGTGTGTGTGTTACACGTGTGTGTGTGTGTGTGTTACACGTGTGTGTGTGTGTGTTACACGTGTGTGTGTGTGTGTGTTACACGTGTGTGTGTGTTACACGTGTGTGTGTTACACGTGTGTGTGTGTGTGTTACACGTGTGTGTGTGTGTTACACGTGTGTGTGTGTGTGTTACACTTGTGTGTGTGTGTGTGTGTTACACGTGTGTGTGTGTGTGTGTTACACGTGTGTGTGTGTTACACGTGTGTGTGTGTGTTACACGTGTGTGTGTGTGTTACACGTGTGTGTTACACGTGTGTGTTACACGTGTGTGTGTGTGTTAGTGTTACACGTGTGTGTGTGTGTGTTACACGTGTGTGTGTGTGTTACGTGTGTGTGTGTGTGTGTGTTGTGTGTGTGTGTGTGTGTTACACTTGTGTGTGTGTGTGTTACACGTGTGTGTGTGTGTGTGTTACACGTGTGTGTGTGTGTGTTACACGTGTGTGTGTGTGTGTGTTACACGTGTGTGTGTGTTACACGTGTGTGTGTTACACGTGTGTGTGTGTGTGTTACACGTGTGTGTGTGTGTTACACGTGTGTGTGTGTGTGTTACACGTGTGTGTGTGTGTGTGTTACACGTGTGTGTTACACGTGTGTGTGTGTGTGTGTTGCACGTGTGTGTGTGTGTTACACGTGTGTGTGTGTGTGTGTTACACGTGTGTGTGTGTGTGTGTGTTACACGTGTGTGTGTGTGTTACACGTGTGTGTGTGTGTTACACGTGTGTGTGTGTGTTACACGTGTGTGTGTGTGTTACATGTGTGTGTGTGTGTTACACGTGTGTGTGTGTGTGTGTGTTACACGTGTGTGTGTGTGTGTTACACGTGTGTGTGTGTTACACGTGTGTGTGTTACACGTGTGTGTTACACGTGTGTGTGTTACACGTGTGTGTTACACGTGTGTGTGTGTGTGTTACACGTGTGTGTGTGTGTTACACGTGTGTTACACGTGTGTGTGTGTTACACGTGTGTGTGTGTGTTACACGTGTGTGTTTGTGTTACACGTGTGTGTGTGTTACACGTGTGTGTGTGTTACACGTGTGTGTGTGTGTGTTACACGTGTGTGTGTGTGTTACACGTGTGTGTGTTACACGTGTGTGTGTGTTACACGTGTGTGTGTTACACGTACGTGTGTGTTACACGTGTGTGTGTGTGTGTTACACGTGTGTGTGTGTGTGTGTGTTACACGTGTGTGTGTGTGTGTTACACGTGTGTGTGTTACACGTGTGTGTGTGTGTTACACGTGTGTGTTGTGTGTGTTACACGTGTGTGTGTGTTACACGTGTGTGTGTGTGTGTGTTACACGTGTGTGTGTGTGTTACACGTGTGTGTGTGTGTTACACGTGTGTGTGTGTGTGTTACACGTGTGTGTGTGTGTGTGTTACACGTGTGTGTGTGTGTGTTACACGTGTGTGTGTGTGTGTTACACGTGTGTGTTGTGTGTGTTACACGTGTGTGTGTGTTACACGTGTGTGTGTGTGTGTGTTACACGTGTGTGTGTGTGTGTGTTACACGTGTGTGTGTGTGTTACACGTGTGTGTGTGTGTGTTACACGTGTGTGTGTGTTACACGTGTGTGTGTGTTACACGTGTGTGTGTGTTACACGTGTGTGTGTGTTACACGTGTGTGTGTGTTACACGTGTGTGTTACGCGCGTGTCTGTGTGTTACGCGCGTGTCTGTGTGTTACGCGCGCGTGTGTGTGTGTGTGGAGTCTATGGTGTATGCCTAGGGGGGCGGTTACCAGGCTGCGCTATGAACCCAGCGGCCCGAGTTAAGATTCCCGCTGCGGTGTGTGTGGGTGTCGCCCATGCTGTGTGTGTGTAGTCCATGCTGTGTGTGTGTAGTCCATGCTGTGTGTGTGTAGTCCATGCTGTGTGTATGTAGTCCATGATGTTTGTGTGTAGTCCATGCATTGTGTATAGTGTGTACATGGCGTGTATGTAGACCATGCATTGTGAGTAGTGTGTACATGGTGTGTATGTAAACAATGCATTGTGTATAGCATGTACATGGTGTGTATGTATACCATGCAGTGTGTATGTATACCATGCATTGTGTATAGCGTGTACATGGTGTGTATGTAGACCATGCATTGTGTATAGCGTGTACATGGTGTGTGGAGTCCATGCTGTGTGTGTATTCCATGCTGTGTGTGTATTCCATGCTGTGTGTGTATTCCATGCTGTGTGTGTATTCCATGCTGTGTGTGTGCGTGTGGTGTAGCTGCGGACCGTAGTGACGAGGTGCCCCTCGTCGTGGTCCCCTGCTGAGCACGCTGCTCTCTCCGCATGCCCCGAGCTCTGGCAGCGATTGAGGAGACGCGAGGAGCGCACCCGAGCCGTGCGGGGCCGCTCCGACGAGGTACGGGGTGGGGGGGGAGACACCTCACCGCGAGCACCGCGTCACCTCACCTCTTCGCTCACACCTCACAGATACACCCCTCCTCGCTCACGACGCACGGCATGTCCGTGCGCGCAGAGACACGAGTCTGCCGAGGAACTGCAGCGCAAGGTGTTTCTCCTGGCGGAGGCCGTGCGTGGGGCCCGCTTCCTCATCGCCTACACGGGAGCCGGCATCAGCACGGTGGGGGCCGCTCCCCTCCCCACCCCACCCTCTCCTCTCCCCTGGCTCTCCACCTTCCCAAAGATCCCCGTGCTCACTGTAACCATCACCCATTTTCACAGCTCACTAACGCACACCTCACGAACACACTCGTCACTCTCACCTCGTCATTCGCCTCTCTGGGCCGTGTGCCTGTGGCGCAGGCCGCCGCCATCCCGGACTATCGGGGCCCGCGTGGGGTGTGGACGCTCCTGAAGAGGGGACAGAGCGTTGGGTAAGTCGGGGGGAGATGCGGGAGTGCTTGCTATGTGGAACGAGCTTCTGTGTGTGTGTGTGTGTGGCGTGGATGTACGTGTTGCGAAACGAGGACCCTTCTCAAGAAGAAACATCTGCACCCACTTGGGTCTGCTCCGTAGTGACTTCCTGCTAGCAGTGAGCCTTCCACACTTTCATTGGCCTCAAAGCGCACGAAGCGTGATGGTGGCATCGTCCGCCACTTAATGGCTAAAATGGCAATGGGCTATGTTGTGTGTGTGGAATTCTTTCCCCCTGCCCGTGTGTGTGTGTGTGTGCAGGATGGTGGAGCTGAGCGACGCTGAGCCCACGCTCACACACATGTGTCTCGCACAGCTGCATCGCGAGGGGCTGGTGAGCACCCCACTTAGGATTTAGCCCCCTTGCCACTCACATCCCCCAAACTTCCACACCACTCGCCACGCAAATCACACCCACACGCAGTCGCAACAGCGAAGGGTGGAGGAATGAGCGGAGCGCCGGGCAGATAAAACGCAGCCATGTGGGAGAGCGAGAAGCACCGCTGGTGCATCTGCCAGTCATCTGAGTTAATTCTGCTCTGTGACATGCTGAGACTAGCCTGGTGCAAGCACCTCTCAATTAGCGGTGCATGGCAGCCATTGTTATCTTTAAGGGTTCACGTGTGTGTGTATCTGTGTATGAGCGGTAGTGTAGCGGTTAGCGTGCTGCGCTACGAACCTGGCGACCCGTTCACGACCAACACAAGTGACGATTATCTGAACCGGTTCTGGGCCTCAACGTAGGTTCGACTCAGCCTCAAATGAGTACCTGGTGCAGTGTGTAAACATCGCCACTAGGGAGACAAAGGCAGCTGGCCGTGGTCTTGGCCACCCACCCCCTCAAGTGCTGTGCTGGCCTTCAAAGGTGCTCACTTAACAGCACTTGCCCCAACAGTCTGTTAAGGCTGTACGGGGATCTCTGTCCTTTGTATATGTGTATCTGTATCTTTCTTTGTGTCTGCATGTGTCTGTGTGTCTGTGTGTAATGAAGGAATAGTAATAAAGTGGTTCAATTCCCACTCACGGCCAAAATCAGTGACGAAAATTTGTGTAGACATCACCACTCAAGAGACAAAGGTGGCCCGGCATTTTGCTGGCCACCCACTCTTTCGTTTGCCATGCTGGCCTCCATAGGTGTTCACTGCAATCTGAATCAGAACATTTATTTCTACACATGTCCAGTATTTTGACAGATGTCAAGCAGCACACGGGGGTCGTGTGTGTGCGGCAGGTGCAGCACGTGGTGTCGCAGAACTGTGACGGGCTGCATGTGCGAAGCGGTCTCGCCCCCAACGCACTCAGCGAGCTGCACGGCAACATGTACATGGAGGTTAGCACCAACTCACCACTCACCCCACTCCCTCACCTACTTACTCACCCACCTACTAACCCACCTACTAACCCACCTACTAACCCACCTACTAACCCACCTACTAACCCATTCACTCACCCACTGACTAACCACTCATCAACTTACTCTCCCACTCCTCCACTTAACCATGCACTTACTGACCCACTTACTCCAGTTGTAAGACACTGCCCGTGATGTGTGCTAAAGCCTCTGCTTCCCTTCTGTCTGTAGTTGTGAGATCACACGTCTCTCTCTCTCTCTTCTCCGTGCGTGCGTCTCTCCCCCGTCTCTCCCTCTGCCCGCGTCTCTCTCGCCGTCGCCCGCCGCGGCTCCGCTTGCCCGCGCAGGCGTGCTCGATGTGCGGGCGCCAAGTCGTGCGGCTCTTCGACGTCACCGAGCGCACGGGGGTGCGGCGGCACGAGACGGGGCGCGCGTGCGAAGGGCCGGCCGGCTGCGGAGGGCCCCTGCGCGACACCATCGTGCACTTCGGGGAGCGCGGGACGCTGGAGCGCCCCCTCAACTGGGCGGGCGCGGCGGGGGCCGCGCGGAAGGCAGACGCCATCCTGTGCCTGGGCAGCAGCCTGAAGGTGAGACGCGTCCCGCTTGCGCTGTCCTGCACCCGCCACGACGCTCGCCACCCAACTCGCCACCCACTCACTCTCGCCGCTCGCCAACGATTCGCCAATCGCTCCATCGCCAACCGTCAGTCGCCACGCCCCCCCCCCCCCCCCCGCTACTTCACCACGCGCGTCCGCGTGGGTGCAGGTGCTGAGGAGGTACCCGTGCCTGTGGGGGATGGAGCGGCCCCCTGCTCAGCGACCCAAGCTCTACATCGTCAACCTGCAGGTGGGGGCGCGGGGAATCTGCGTGTTGGGGGGGGGGGGGCGCGCTTGTTCGCGTGTCTCTGCTGCCGCCGCTCATAATTAACGCGCGTGCATCCACGTGCCTCCACGTGCCTCCACGTGCCTCCACGTGCCTCCACGTGCCTCCACGTGCCTCCACGTGCGTCCCTGCGCGCATCCCAGTGGACGCCCAAGGACGCGGCGGCGGAGCTGAAGATCCACGCGGCCTGCGACGAAGTTCTGCGCCTCCTCATGCAGCAGCTGGGCCTGGGCATCCCGGCCTACAGCAGGTGAGCCACCTGTCCGAGTGACCCAGACAGCCCGGGGATTGGTATCGCGTTCAGAATTTATTTGTGCAGAGATCTGCTACCGGCGTTGCATTCAACTTTATTGCAGTCGACTGCACAAATTTGATAGACCTGGTTTCAAAATTATTCGGGGTCTGTGGAAAAGTTGACTGCCCTCGGGTGTGGGGGTGTGTGGTGGTGCGGGAGTGTGGTGGTGTGGATGTGAAGTTCACTTAGCAACAGTTACCCCAAAGTTAGTCGAGGCTGCACTTGGGATCAGCAAATGTGCATGTGCTTTCTTTTTCAAACACATCGCATGGGCACGTGAATGTGCACGTTGGGGTGAGCCGTGCGCGTGCTGTGTGTGTCGCTGTCTGCCCCGTGTCGTCGCGTACGGCAGGGATACCGACCCCATCTTCCTCATGGCCACTCCGCTGAGCCCCGGGGAAGAGGGCAGCCACTCTCGCCGACCCATCGCCCCGGCCGCCACGTTGGCAGCGGTGGGGCCGGAGCCGCTCTGTGTCATTGCGCAGCGATCCGCGGGGGCCTTCGCGGCAGGAGAGGAGGCCGCTCGCCCGAAGGGCGAGAGGACGGGACTGGCGGCGGCCCCTGTGGAGGAGTGCGAGCTTCCGTACGGCACTGGGGAGGATGTGGCGAGGGCTGGAGGGGGAGGAAAGGTGGCAGTGGCGGGGAGCCTGGCGGCGCCGGGTTGGTTCGGAAAAGGCCTCGCGAAATCGCGGCGCGTGAAGCGGCGCAAGCGCTGAGCGGTTTTGGAGAGGGACGAAGCTCCGCCGAGCCACATTGAGTCGTCAGGACCCGTTCGCAGAAGGTTCATGTACTGGGCTGTTTGGCGATGCCTAAGTGGCACGTGGAGAGGAAACCAGATTTTCCGGAGCAAACTCGCACACATATACGAGGGAGGAGCGCTCAGAGCTCCGTTCAGATAAGATCCAGGAATCCGGTGCTATACAGCTGTCTTCTAGCCCACCTCAAGACCAAACCTACAGGCCCTGATATTTCCTGGCACCTTCCCTTGAGAGTACTAACCGGGCTCAACCCTCGTTAGAGATTTGGGCAGATTTGGTCTGTGCTGGGCTGAGTTTATGGGACTGGTAGGAGCTTTGCAGTTGAAGCCCCAGGGCTGTCCTGGTTAATACTGTGATGGTGCATTAACCGTAAACTTTGCACCATCTTTTTGACAATGGACATGAGGGATTCGTGACATCGTTCGACAAACAGCAGGCCGTCGTGTGTCGGCATCACGCTCCAAATTTGCCAGATTAAAAAAAAGTAACAAATTGGGAAAACCGATAATAACATCGCCTCCTGATAATAGACTTAAAGTCCACTTGCAGGATAGTGCTGCGTTCGCCTAATACCGCACAGGGACGGCAGCCATCGGAGGGTCCCCCAGGCTACAACTATGGCCGAGCATCGGAATGGTCGAGATGAAGATGTGCGATACGAGGCGTTTTGAGTTGGCGAGGCATTCATGCGAGCACTACTGCACTCGCCACAGTCCCTCCCATCGCCGTTACCGGACACCAATGCCAGTGCAGTAGCCGTGCAGCGAGGTATATGCAACAACTGCATTTATTAGGAGTGTCACAGGAGCCACGGTCCCGGCCAATGCATCATGGCGCATATTGCTACAAGTCACGATCACTCTGCAGGTGCTTTAGTTGTGGGTGCGCAGTAATCAACAACGATTTCACAGTCTTCTAATCGGCTACATTTCATTTTGCGAGTAAACATTCGTGAGAGAAATTTATAGTTATATTTACGGACCGCGGGCCTGCCGCGCAACTGAGTCTAGTACGGGGTCTCGCTGGGGGCCGGGGTCCCGGGTAGCGGTGTGTCCCCTTCCCCGTGCTGGACCCCCGCCCGCCCCACGACGTCCCTCGCGGGCCCCGTCCCCAAGCGGGCCCCCTGCGGCGGACCCCCCTCGTCGCCGTGGCGCTGGTACGCCAGGTTAATCACACCGCCCAGGCAGGAGGTGCGACCGCGTGCCACGCGGTGCCGCCCGGCCTCGCCGCCCTTGGAAGTGGCCTTCACCTGCTTGGCCAGGAAGGCCCGGTCACGGCCCACCTACACGGGGTACGGTTTGGGGAGGGCATGGGAGACGCACGGGGGTCACGCAGGGACCATGGACAGGGACCAGACACGGGGAACAGAGGCAAGCGTGTGAGTGGGTTGGGTGAGTGCATGTGAGTGAGTGCGTGTGTAAGCCTCCGAGTGAGTGTGCGGGTGAGCAGCCAGGCAGGGAGTTGGTGTGGAGGCTCACCATGGCCAGCTCGTCTCTTAGTTGATTGATGACGCGCGCGTGCGCATTGTTAAGCGTGGTCATGTAGAACAGGAAGAGGCTGTCAAGTCATCACACACACACACACAAGCATGCGATATCAACACAAGCAAAGACAGGCCCCCTATAGCCTTGAACAGGCTGTCCGGGTGAGTGCCGTTAGGGAGCATCTATTTAAGACTGACACGGCACAAGGGGTGGGTGGCCCGAACCATGCCTCGTCGCCTTTGTCTCCCAAGTGGTGATGTTTACAGGCTAAGTCGACCTAATGGAGGCCTAGAACTTGGTCATATATATGTGTCACTGATGTTTGTCGTTATCGGAAATAAAATTTGGGTTGCACATAATGGCCTACTCTTTGCCGAGTCCATAGCGCAGTGCGCTAACCACTGCAACTCTCCACACCTGCACTACATCCACACACGTCACATCAACACAACCACAACCGCCGCTCACCACTGAGGGTGTGACATGATCTCGTTTCAGCGTGGTTGTTTGCCAAGGTTCCATACTCTTTGGTTCTCTTCGGTAAAGTCATGTTTTTTACGTGACTTTACCGAATAGAACCAAAGAGTATGGATCCTTGCAGTCACGAAAGCTTTAAATCTAGAATTGTTTGCCAAGGTGATTTTCAAGGTGGAGGGAGGGGTTAAAACAAATACACCGTACAACGGATTGTAACACGTACCTCCCCCCCCCCCATCGCTCACCTGGAGAGCACGACCAGGATGATTGCGAAGAGCAGCGAGGCAAAGAACTCGAGGATGGAGTCGAGCCAGTGTGGCAGGGCCTGCACTGCTGTCACCAACACCGCCCAGGGCAGCCGCTGGCCTGTGAACGGTCCGCACGCCTGCGACGGGCGGATGCTGCACTCACAGGGGCACCCGGGACACCACGGCAGCTACTCGCCAACACCACTCGCCTCGCTGTTCCTTTTACCACCACCGCCGCCACTCGCCGTGACCCACCACGACTGCCGCTCGCTATTACTGCTACTCGCCCCTGGGGCAGCCTGTTTGTCTGCGCGGGCACTTTGCTGTGTGCACGTGGCGCAGCGTGGCGAGGTGGAGGCAGTTAAGCAATGGATTCTTAAATCCATCTGTGGAGTGTTGCGAGTGTCGTAATGCGCGGTGCTGGGTTATCTCCCGAGTTCCTGCCACACGAAGCCAAACGCTCGTGCCTGGAATTGCTGTAATTGCCCCCACACAATGGCGGCAGCAGCACACACCCTGGGGTTTGTGATGTTGGTGTTGTGGGACAGGTGTTGTGGCGTGGGTGTTGTTGTGGCGTGGCTGTTGTTGTGGCACACACCCGCCGATGGTGTAGATGGCCGGCACCCAGGAGAGCAGGAGCCCGAGCAGCAGCACGATGAAGAAGAAGAACATGGAGCTGGAGGCGCGGTACGGGCGCGTTGCTGGCCGGCAGTTCAGCATCAGCGACAGCTGTGAGACACAGCCAGCGGCAGAAGCGGTGGTGCACGCGGCGGTCACGGGCGACGCGTGTCGGCGATGCGCGCACAGAATACGCGAGGGCGCTAACAGACGTGCGAATGTTATTCCTATTTCTTTTTTTTTCCCATGGTAATGTGGACTTTCCACCATTGGCTCAGGGCTGTGAACAGGAGATGAGCACCGCCTCATTGCCGTTTTGCTCGTCCACCCAGGAAGACGGTTTCAGGAGGGTCCTGCTACTTTTTCGCAGAAGGGGGTGAATGTTGCGTCTGTGATCCCAGTTGAGTAATTTGCACGTCACTTTTCAGTATTGGTATGTTTGGCCAATACCGGTTCAATTGAGTTTTTGTTTTTATATTTGGGAGGAACCTGGTGAATCCATTTGGTACTGGGGGAGAACACTCCACATGGAAGGCACTCAAGTCAGGAATCGAACCCAGGAACTACTTTCTGCAAGGCACCAGTAGAGTTGCCACTGCGCCACCTGCCACCCAGTCCGACTTAACGGATGTGCAAGCGCGTGAGAGAGTCAAGACGCGCACGTGTCGTGGTCGTAGTGTGGTGGTGGTGGCGGCGGTAGTGACAGTGCGGTTGTGGCGGGGATGGCGTGGCCTGCCTTCTTGCTGTAGAAGAAGATGGTGTACTTGATGGCTGCGAGCAAGGGCAGCAGCGGGCAGTAGATGGTGCCCACCCAGCACACGGTCTGGCCGTACACGATGTGCAGCACCTGGTCGGGGATGGAGAACTCCTGCTCGCCCATCCAGCGCGCCAGCCCGCACCCGCAGTGCGTCACGATCATCCTGGGAGACACGTGGACGTCACGCTCGCCACCATGCCATGCGAGGACTGGGTGTGCGGTGGGCGAGTGAGTGGGCGAGGAGCGTGGCGAGCGGCGGTGCCGTTGGCCGCGCGAGTTCACTTACTTGCGCGGGAACTCCACGAGTAGGACGCTGACGAGGGAGGTGATCAGGTCGAAGATGGTGAGTTTGTACATCTCCTGTCCCACGCGCGTTTCCCAGCACTAAACGGGTGGGGGAGGGGGGGTTAGCGGTGGTTGAGCGTGAATTGCGAGGGTTGGTGATCTTCTGTGAGGGTAGTGGGTGAGTGAGTGCGGCATGGGGGTGAAGGCGAGTGTTGGTGAATGAGAGTGAGCGTTCTGGACCTTACCGGGTAATTTATGTTGTACCCACACTGCTGGCAGTCACTGATGCTGCTGTTGCTGGTGATGCTGATGCTGTTGTTGTTGTTGCACGTGATCCGAGACCAGAGCGTCACGAGCAGCACGGCCACGCTTGCCAGACGCAGACTCACGTACCTGCGGCATGGCACGGCACGGCCCACGTCGGGGTTAGCGCAGGTGTGTGTCCGTGTGTTTGCCTTTGTGTCCGTGTGCGTGTCCGTGCCACCACTGACCGGAGCAGTGAGAGCCGAATCTCGAAACCGGGGGAGTAGTCCTCCCAAACGATAGTCATCCCAAAGATGAGCGGCAGCAGGAAGTTGGCGAGCGTGATGACGATGGACGGGAGGTACTGCACCAAGAAGTCCACACCACCCTGGACGCTCCCGGCGTTCAGATCCTGGGAAGACGCGTCGCACAGCAAATTCGTCCGTTTCACAAGTCTCGCCTTTCAGAGAGTAGCCACAGCAGGACATATTTACTCAACTCCTCCTTCTGAACAGCACCTGCCACACAACAGCCTGTGCAGGCTGTCGGGGGATCGTCGTCTTTGTTGACGTGTGCGCACGGGGGGGTGGGGGGGGGTGGGGGGGGGGTGGGGTAGGGGTGGCGTACTCCCGCTTTGTAGCCCTGCGAGTAGGTGGTCGCCCAGTAGATGCAGTAGAAGCCTGCCCCGAGCAGTGCCAGCACCAGCACGTTGAGCAGCACGCGCACCACGTACACGCGCGCCTTCTGTGCGCGCGTGCGCTCGGCGATCCTCTTGCGGGAACGCTCCTCGCCCAGGTCCGTCTGCACTCGCGCACGCAAAGACAAAGATCCCCCCCCCCCGTGTAGCCTTTGGTGGACTGTTCGGGCGGGTGCTGTTTAGCGAGCACCTCACCAAGGCCGGCACGGCACACGAGGGGGTGGGTGGCCGGCCGGCACCACGCACCGGCCGCCCTTGTTTTCCAAGGTGCTGATGTTTACAAATCGTGCCAGGTACTCATTTTGAGGGCCCAGGACCAGTTCAGAGAATCGTCACCGGTATTGGAGCCGGAATCGAGCTCAGGTCGCCGGGTTCGTAGAGCAGTGCGCCGACCGCTCTGCACGCGCACACGGGAGGGCGTGCGTACACACGTAAACACGGCTCCTGGAACACGCCTCTCACTGCCGCGCGTGTGTGTGTGTATACCCCCACGTGCGTGTGCGCGTGAGCCCGCCCCCCCCCCCCAATGCGCACCAGCAGCTGGTAGGCCAGGCTGCTGTGCTTGAGCATAGCCGAGTTGGCGTCTCGCAGGCTGTGGTCCCACCCGGAGAAGACCTGCGGTGAGTAGTGCAGCCCGCTCGCCTCGCTCTGCAATGCGCCAAGCTTCCAGCCCTGCGCGGAGCTGGGCAGGGAGACGCAGAGAACCGCGTTATTTACGACGTCTCACCTGGAGCACCTCGCTTACGCGGGCGTAGTGTCACGTGACACAAATAACAGACGCAAAGATCCCCTGCGTAGCCTTAGTAGGTTGTTAGGCGAGCGCCTATGAAGGGATGGCACACGAGGGAGTGGGTGGCCAGCGCCATGCCCGGCCGCCTTTGTCCCCCCAGTGGCGATGTTTACACACCGCACCAGGTACTGTACTCATTTAAGGCCGAGTCGACCAAGAGGAGGCCCAGTACCAGTTCAGATATTCGCCACTCTTCGCAGGATTTGAGCCCGGGCCGCCGGGGTCGCAGCGCAGTGCGCTAACCACTGCACCACCACTCCCCACTACGTGCACATATACCTATCCAATACCCGCCATTCGCCACTAAGTGACGGTGACCTCACAGACCCAGGTGCCATGGCTTGGCTGATTGAGATGACCGTTAGATGCACCAGCCGTACCCCCCCTACGGTCCCAACTGCACACACAGACACTCGCATACACGTTACACTGGTCCACACACGTGCGCATCGAGTGCCGCACGAGGACACGTGTGCTGCCTAAGCGTGCGTTCGCGCACGAGGACGATCCGCGCGGCGTCCACGTGCGCAGGGGCCGCGGGGGGGGGGGGGGGGGTACCCACCGCCTGACGACCCAGAGCAGCGACACGAACAGCACGGCGATGCTGGAGAGGAGGTAGGCGAGGGGCAGCGAGTAGGCCCATTTCAGCGACCCCACCGTCGTGCTCGGGTAGAACCCGTAGAAGAGGTACGTCTTCTCCAGGAAACCCTGGAACGCGGCGCACACGCACAGAGACAAAGATCCCCCCCCCCCGTGTGGCCTTAACACACCGATTTGACAGGCGCTGTTAGCGAGTAGCGCCAATGAAGGCCGGCACGGCACACGAGGGCACGGGTGGCCAGCGTGATGCCCCGCCGCGTTTGCCTCTACAGTGTTGATGTTTATACACCACACCAGCTACTCATTTGTCACCGATGTTTGCCGTGAGCGGGAATCGAACTCGGGTCACCGGGTTCGTAGCACAGCATGCTAACCGCGCTACACTACCGCTCCCCATTGTTGGTGAACTTGGCTTAAAATTTGTAGCGGGTGCGGTGTGTAAACACTACCAGGGAGACCATGGTGGCCGGGCGTGTTGCTGGCCACCTCACCCCCTCGTGTTCCGTGCCAGCCTTCATAAGTGCTTCTCGCTAACAGCAGTTGCCCCAGCATTCTGTTAAGGCTACGCAGGGGATCTTTGTTGACATGTACATACACGCACGTACTTACACGTGGAAACGTGCGATGGGTGCTGAGGGGTGGAGATGGTGCGTGGTTGCGTGGTATCGAGAATTGTGGGGCGAGTGATTGCACTGGTGTGGCGAGTAGCTGGCGAGTATTTGTGTAGTGACATAGCGCTGACTGTTAGACAGCAGCTGCAACTGCAGGTGGGCACTTAGCGCACACGCCGTTGAGCACGTACACGGTGTGTGTGTGCCGGCAGGGCGGAGGAACTGGGGCAAGGGTCACGGTAGACCTCGTGGAGAAGCCCCTGGAACCCTCTGGTGGGTTCGAGAAGGGAGGCGCGGCTAGGGCGGAGCCAGGCCGCGCCGAGGGGAATAAAAGCAGCGGAGCGCGAGAGCTCCGGGCTGCCGGTTCTGGGATTAGACTCGTCTCGTCGTCGCTGTCGTCATAGCCGCCTTCATCACCGCCGCCGCCTTCGCCCGGGCATTGCGCGGCCGGACAGTGGTTGGCTGTCCCGGTGGACGCCGTCGGTGCAACGCGGGCAGGGTCGTGTCTGGGACGGGTCGTGCGGCAGCGTGGTCGTGAGAGAGAGGGAGGGGCCCGAGTGGTGGCGTGAACTCAACGACAATAAAAGGGGAGGACGGTGCCTCCTGCGACCACCTCGTCTCCGATAGAGTGCGTGTGTGCGACGCACGCCACCCGCACACACACACAAGCCTCGAGCGAGAAGGAAGAAATAGATCTACGACACTACATTTGTACTTATGTGGTGAGTGGCCAGTAAGTGATGGTACCGTGAGTGATCATGAGCGTTGTATGCGGGGATGCACTCACCGTGCCTGATAGTGCATCAAGCACATATTCGTAGAAGTAGCCGAGAGGGCGCAGCGGGAGATTGTCCACCAAGCATTCTGAGAGGCAGAGACACGGGCAGCGGCGTGAGGCACGGAGACAGCCTATCCCCTGTGTGCTGTGTGAGAGTGGTGTGTACACTGTGAGTGTCGTGTGCACTGTGTGTGCTGTGTGAGTGCTGTGTGCGCTGTGTTGTATGCTGTGAGTGGTGTCTGCTGTGTGAGTGTTGTGTGCTGGGTGTGTGCTGTGTGAGTGGTGTGTGCTGTGTGAGTGGTGTGTGCTGTGTGAGTGGTGTGTGCTGTGTGAGTGTTGTGTGCTGTGTGAGTGGTGTGTGCCATGCGTCGCTCACTACTGTTGCTTGTTGAGCTGGTGGCCGTGGGGGCAGGCGTGGTGGCCACGGGTGAAGGCGTGATGGCCACGGGGGCAGGCGTGGTGGCCACCCCGAGGTGTTCGTTCACGATGGTGGGGATGACCACGAAGGAGAACATGATGAGGAAGAGGCAGACGTTGAGCAGCACGAGGAAGCGCATGAACGAGAAGTAGGACTGGATGGCCGATCCGAAGCGACCTGCGTCCCCGCACGGGATCCACAAAGGCGCCAGCGTCATGGCGAGGGCAGGTGAAACACGAGGCAGAGACGCCGCTGTTGTGCTGCGTGCGGCAATGGGGGGCGGCGCCCTCCACCCTGGGTACTTCCACGCGGTGCCCTGGCACTTAAAAATGCACGGCTAGATCTCGGTTTCGTCGGCGGGTGACGATGTTGTGAGACTAAAAATACTCGACCTTCCCCTGGGATTGTGGCCCGATCGGGCGAGCCCCATTGCTCTGCGGTTTTGTTGCCGCCTGAATGATGCCCGTCCCTCTCGGGAACGCGACTCGTGACGGTTCTGTAGAAGCGAGCGCTCGTTGAGCGGACGATCGTGCCGGGAGGTCGAGGCAGACGAGCGCGCCGATCTTGACCGCCGCTGAACCGAGCTTCATTCCTCCTCGCCGATCCAAATGCAGCCTCTCGACCATCAGACGCTTTGGCCGAGGACAAAGCACTGGCTGGCCTAACGAGATCGTCACGTGGCGCGCGTGGTACGGTGCGCGTGTGTGGCGTGGTGCACGTGTGTGGTGCCCGCTGTGCCAGGCTAGGTGCCCCACGCCACGGGGCGTGCGATCGTGGCCCACCTGCGATCTCCTTGAGGCTGCCGCTCCACAGGGCCGTGCTCTTGAGGGCCCCGTGGGCCCCGGCTCGCGACCTGCGCATTCGGGTGCTCATGCTCCTGCGCCACGACTCCCAGTGAGAGAGCAGCGGCGCATCCCGCGCCATAAGCGCCCTGCAGCACCAAAAAGATTCCCCGTAGAGCCTTAACAGACTGTTGGGGCAAGTGCTGCTAAGCGAGCACCTGCAGCACCACACACCCACACACATGGCGCGTGGTGTACCTGACCTGACACGAAGACAACCCGAGGACAGGGGCCACACGCCGGACACCAATAACCCTTGGGGTTATTACGATGGGCGACCCTGCCACAAACAGCCCGGGATCTGCTGGCGATACTCCTTGCCGCAGCCAATCTCAGCAATACCCCAACCCTACCACCAGCTCCTATCCCCAACCCTAACCGTAACCCCGACACCCTATCCAAATGTAGT
Source organism: Petromyzon marinus (assembly GCF_048934315.1). Classification (NCBI taxonomy): domain Eukaryota; kingdom Metazoa; phylum Chordata; class Hyperoartia; order Petromyzontiformes; family Petromyzontidae; genus Petromyzon; species Petromyzon marinus. The sequence continues at coordinate 16,972,410 of NC_133703.1, read as the reverse complement.
GACATCAGGGATGTCACTGTATAGTGCTGGCCCGGGAGGGTCGTCAGTGGCGATGTTCCTATGTCGCGGACAGCACTGGGTGGGTTGCTGTGTGATGCCGGCTTTACTATAGCACGGCGTGCGATGCACCGTCATCGCGTACACCCCGTAGATGGGTGTAGTACCAGCTGGGATAGCGCGGGCACCGCGCATAGCGTGTGGTGGGGGCTCCCACAAGGGGGAGCGGGAGCGTGTCAGCCCAGGGACAGGGTTGCCCCAGGCCATGGCACTCTGGGTGACCCTGTAGACACGTGATCCGGAGTGTCCACAGAGATGGCCCCAGGTGGGGGGGGGGGCTAGGGGGTGATCACGTGTCCGGGAGAGCTCTTGAGGGGGATCGAGAGGGAGCTCGAACGCTCGAGAAGGCGGGCGGGGCCTGTGCGGAGCCAGCCCCGACCCAGGGGGATATAAGGTGGGTCCCTGAGAGGGACTGAGGTCGCTTCGTTCAACAATCTGGAAGCTCCACGTCCTACACGCTGGAAGCTCCACGTCCTAGAAGCTGGAAGCTCCACGTCCTACAAGCTGGAAGCTCCACGTTCTACACGCTGGAAGCTCCACGTCCTACAAGCTGGAAGCTCCACGTTCTACAAGCTGGAAGCTCCACGTCCTACACGCTGGAAGCTCCACGTCCTACACGCTGGAAGCTCCACGTCCTACACGCTGGAAGCTCCACGTCCTACAAGCTGGAAGCTCCACGTCCTACAAGCTGGAAGCTCCACGTTCTACACGCTGGAAGCTCCACGTCCTACAAGCTGGAAGCTCCACGTTCTACACGCTGGAAGCTCCACGTCCTACACGCTGGAAGCTCCACGTCCTACACGCTGGAAGCTCCACGTCCTACAAGCTGGAAGCTCCACGTCCTAAAAGCTGGAAGCTCCACGTCCTACAAGCTGGAAGCTCCACGTCCTACAAGCTGGAAGCTCCACGTCCTAGACGCTGGAAGCTCCACGTCCTACAAGCTGGAAGCTCCACGTCCTACAAGCTGGAAGCTCCACGTCCTACACGCTGGAAGCTCCACGTCCTACACGCTGGAAGCTCCACGTCCTACAAGCTGGAAGCTCCACGTCCTACACGCTGGAAGCTCCACGTCCTACAAGCTGGAAGCTCCACGTCCTACACGCTGGAAGCTCCACGTTCTACACGCTGGAAGCTCCACCCAGCCCCTCCCCACCCTCCCCACCCAGTCCCTCCTCACCCTCCCCTCTCCACCCCTCCCATTGTCAGATTTATTTATCCTCTTTGGTTCTTTCGGTAAAGTCACGTAGAATTAGAATAAAATAATACATTGATAAAATAAAATAACACAATAATATTCTCACGACGTTTCGGCCACAACACAAGCAGCCTTCATCAGGTGAAGGGACGAGACTTTCACTCCAGCGCTGTCCTCCAGACAGTCTCGTCCCTTCACCTGATGAAGGCCACTTGTGTTGTGGCCGAAACGTCGTGAGAATATTATTGTGTTATTTTATTTTATCAATTTATTATTTTATTCTCATTCTACGTGACTTTACCGAAAGAACCAAAGAAGATGAATCCTTGCAGTCACGAAAGCTTTAAATCGAGATTAATTTATTTTCAATGTATTTCTTTTGGTATAGCCCTGTGAGCCATTCGGCTCTTGAATCGAGTGCAACCGCAACAAACAAAAAAAAACAAAAACACGAACGAGAAAACATCTTAATGCACGACGGACGGACGGACACAATAATCCCCTGTGGGCTGGTGTAACCAGGAGGTTCCTACCAGTATAAATGTGTTGCCTCGAAAGAATAACGTCTGCGACTCAGTTGGACCCACTTCACAAAAACCCAGCTCAGTCCATAACCCTGTTCTTACCCCCCCCCCCCCTGCTCATGTCCCCCACCACGCGAGAGGGGAACCTCGCCCTGTGGAGGTGGGGCCAGAGCGAAGCGAGGGGTCAGGAGGATGGGGGGGGCGTTGTGCAAGGCGGGGGAGTCGAACGAAATTTGTTTACGGGCCCGACGCGGAGTCTCCGAACAAACACGGAAACAGAGAGACACCTGTCCCGTGAGAGACACGGGGAAACAGAGAGACACCTGTCCCGTGAGAGACACGGGGACACAAAGAGACACCTGTCCCGTGAGAGACACGGGGACACAGAGAGACACGGGGACACAGAGAGACACGTGGACACAGAGAGACACGGGGACACAGAGAGACACGTGGACACAGAGAGACACGGGAACACAGAGAGACGCCTGTCCCGTGAGAGACACGGGGACACAGAGAGACACCTGTCCCGTGAGAGACACGGGGACATAGAGAGACACCTGTCCCGTGAGAGACACGGGGACACAGAGAGACACGGGGACACAGAGAGACACCTGTCCCGTGAGAGACACGGGGACACAGAGAGACACGGGGACACAGAGAGACACGGGGACACAGAGAGACACCTGTCCCGTGAGAGACACGGGGACACAGAGAGACACCTGTCCCGTGAGAGACACGGGGACACAGAGAGACACGGGGACACAGAGAGACACCTGTCCCGTGAGAGACACGGGGACACAGAGAGACACCTGTCCCGTGAGAGACACGGGGACACAGAGAGACACCTGTCCCGTGAGAGACACGGGGACACAGAGAGACACCTGTCCCGTGAGAGACACGGGGACATAGAGAGACACCTGTCCCGTGAGAGACACGGGGACACAGAGAGACACGGGGACACAGAGAGACACCTGTCCCGTGAGAGACACGGGGACACAGAGAGACACGGGGACACAGAGAGACACGGGGACACAGAGAGACACCTGTCCCGTGAGAGACACGGGGACACAGAGAGACACCTGTCCCGTGAGAGACACGGGGACACAGAGAGACACGGGGACACAGAGAGACACGGGGACACAGAGAGACGCCTGTCCCTTGAGAGACACGGGGACACAGAGAGACACCTGTCCCGTGAGAGACACCGGGACACAGAGAGACACCTGTCCCGTGAGAGACACCGGGACACAGAGAGACACCTGTCCCGTGAGAGACACGGGGACACAGAGAGACACGGGGACACAGAGAGACACGGGGACACAGAGAGACACCTGTCCCGTGAGAGACACGGGGACACAGAGACACCTGTCCCGTGAGAGACACGGGGACACAGAGAGACACGGTGACACAGAGAGACACCTGTCCCGTGAGAGACACGGGGACACAGAGAGACACTTGTCCCGTGAGAGACACGGTGACACAGAGAGACACCTGTCCCGTGAGAGACACGGGGACACAGAGAGACACCTGTCCCGTGAGACACACGGAGACACAGAGAGACACCTGTCCCGTGAGAGACACGGGGACACAGAGAGACACGGGGACACAGAGAGACACGGGGACACAGAGAGACACGGGGACACAGAGAGACGCCTGTCCCGTGAGAGACACGGGGACACAGAGAGACACCTGTCCCGTGAGAGACACGGGACACAGAGAAACACGGTGACACAGAGAGACGCCTGTCCCGTGAGAGACACGGGGACACAGAGAGACACCTGTCCCGTGAGAGACACGGGGACACAGAGAGACACCTGTCCCGTGAGAGACACGGGGACATAGAGAGACACCTGTCCCGTGAGAGACACGGGGACACAGAGAGACACGGGGACACAGAGAGACACCTGTCCCGTGAGAGACACGGGGACACAGAGAGACACGGGGACACAGAGAGACACCTGTCCCGTGAGAGACACGGGGACACAGAGAGACACCTGTCCCGTGAGAGACACGGGACACAGAGAAACACGGTGACACAGAGAGACGCCTGTCCCGTGAGAGACACGGGACACAGAGAAACACGGTGACACAGAGAGACGCCTGTCCCGTGAGAGACACGGGGACACAGAGAGACACCTCTCTCGTGAGAGAGACGGGGACACAGAGAGGCACCTGTCCCGTGAGAGACACGGGGACACAGAGAGACACGGGGACACAGAGAGACGCCGGTCCCGTGAGAGACACGGGGACACAGAGAGACACCTGTCCCGTGAGAGACACGGGGGCACAGAGAGACACCTGTCCCGTGAGAGACACGGGGACACAGAGAGACACCTCTCTCGTGAGAGAGACGGGGACACAGAGAGGCACCTGTCCCGTGAGAGACACGGGGACACAGAGAGACACGGGGACACAGAGAGACGCCGGTCCCGTGAGAGACACGGGGACACAGAGAGACACCTGTCCCGTGAGAGACACGGGGACACAGAGAGACACGGGGACACAGAGAGACACGGGGACACAGAGAGACACGGGGACACAGAGAGACACGGGGACACAGAGAGACGCCTGTCCCGTGAGAGACACGGGGACACAGAGAGACACCTGTCCCATGAGAGACATGGGGACACAGAGAGACACGGGGACACAGAGAGACACCTGTCCCGTGAGAGACACGGGGACACAGAGAGACACCTGTCTCGTGAGAGACACGGGGACACAGAGAGACACGGGGACACAGAGAGACACGGGGACACAGAGAGACACCTGTCCCGTGAGAGACACGGGGGCACAGAGAGACACCTGTCCGTGAGAGACACGGGGACACAGAGAGACACCGGTCCCGTGAGAGACACGGGGACACAGAGAGACACGGAGACAGAGAGACACGGGGACACAGAGAGACACCTGTCCCATGAGAGACACGGGGACACAGAGAGACACCTGTCCAAAGACTGCCTCCGTGTTCCATTAGTCGGGGGATGGGATGAATGAGAATCAGAGAGGGCTCGTAGGGGTATCAAGATTCGGGAGGAATCGTAGAGGGATCAGAGAGGGATCAGAGAGGGGTCAAAGGGGTGGGGGGGGGTCATAGTAGGATCCGGGAAGGGCCATTGGGGGGGTCAGAGAGAGGGGGGTCAGAGAGGGGGGGGGGGTCTACCCTTACATGATGCGCTTCTTCTCCTCCAGCCTCAGCGTCTGCTCCCTGAGGGGGGTCGCGTCCTCCTCACTCGCCTCCATCCCCAGGGCGCTGGCAAGGCCATCGGGGGCATCAGCGTAGCTCATGGCCACGCAGCAACAACAGCAACAACAGCAGCAGCAGCGACTACGAGACGGAAGCGACTGGCCTCTTTGAGTGGGCGCGGGGTGCCCGGCGCAGGGACGGGGGGAGGGGTGCAGGTGAGGGAGGGAGGTGGGAGGGAGGGGAGGGGCAGGGGGAGGGAAGAAGGAGGGGAGGGAGGGGGTGGTGCAGGTGAGGGAGGGGATAAGAGGAGGGAGGGGATGGAGGGTGAAGTGGTAGGGGAGGGGGTGGGGGAGGGGGTGGAGTGGAGGTAGGGGTGGGGGATGGAGGTAGGGGTAGGGGGTGGAGGTAGGGGTGGGGGTAGGGTGGGGGTGGGGGGGTAGGGGAGGGGTCCTCTCCGGCATTGTGCAAGTGGCGCTGCGTGACGCGCTGGGGGGGACTTGCGTGGCCGTGGTCATGACGACGGCCGCGGCGGCGGCGGCGGTGATGGTGGTGGTGGGAGCGGTGGTGCAGCGGTTAGCGCGCTGCACCACGCACCCGACGCGCCCGAGTTCGACTCTGGCATATGGCCAACACCAGTGATGATTATCTGAACCGGTCCTGGGCCTCCCCTAGGTCGACTCAGCCTCAAAATGAGCACCTGGTGCGGTGTGTGGTGAACATCGCCACCGGGGGAGACAAAGGCGGCCGGGCGTGGTGTGGGCCACCCACCCCCTCGTGTGTCTCAGTGCCGGCCTTCACAGGTGCTGCTCGCTAACAGCACTTGCCCCTACAGTCTCTGTTAAGGCTACACGGGGGATCTTTGTCTTTGATGGCTGGGAAAGGTGACAGTCCAAATGTCGGAAGTGGTTGTAGTTGATGGTCGTGACGTGAACGCGGGACCGCGGGTCCGTGTGTGGTGATGTCCCTCTGGGACCGTCCATAAATGACGTCACGAGATTTGCGACGATGTTTAACCCCCCCCCCCGCCTCTCGTCACACGACGTCACAAAAAGTGAGACCCCCCCCCCTCGAATATGACGTCACAAAGCTCTGCCCCACCCCCCCCCCCCCCACAAAAAAACCCCATATTTCCATTTTGAAAACAAAACATGCTTCAAATCGCTTTAAACTATTGTCATTGATAGTGTGTATTTAATGTGGCGCTGCACTCTGATGTTGTTAGGAGGAAACATTTATTAAAAAGTATATTTAATTTAGTAGAACGTGTTGTCTATATTTATTTAAAGTTGCGCATTTTGATGTGACGTCACATTTCTCACCCCCCCCCCCCTCGTCACACATCTTCACAAATATCTGACCGCCCCCCCTCCCTCTCCCTAGGTGCGTGACGTCATTTATGGACGGCCCCAAAGCAGTTCGGTGCTAACTCGCTAACAGCACTTGCCCCATCGGTCTGTGAAAGACTATAGGGAGTCTTTGTCTTTTGTTTTGTACTATCGGTAAGTACCCGGCGCTGCCCGGGTTCTTTGGGGCGATATTTTGTGAATGTCGAAGTGGCTGTCTCGTCGCTGTGATCAGGAGGAAGAGGAGGAGGATGAGGATGAGGCTCAGTGGGAGTTACAGAAACACCCGATGATGATTGCTTGTCTTGCAATCGAAACGTCCTGAGAATTGTATTATTTTAGTTGCATTATTTTATTGTTTCCCGTCGACGTGACTTTACCGAAAAGAACCAAGAATGTGAATCCCTGCAGTCACGAAAGCTTTAAATCGAAAAGTTACGGAAATTGTTAAGATTTTGTCGTGACATGGGGCCTGCAACCAATGTGAAATGAACTCGGAGCAACGAACTTACTGGGAGCTTACATTTTGACCGAAAACTTTCGTGACCGCAGCAATTCATATTCTTTTGGTTGTTTCGGTAAAAAAGTCACGTAGATAGAAAAATAATAATAAAAAAATAAAGTGAATAAAAATAATACAAATTTAACTACTAATGTAGACTGTAGCCTGGTTCTTAATCTGAGTAAGTGGACCTGTTTTGTTCCAAGACAAAAAGGAGGAAAACCTATCCTCATATTTTGTTACTGGCAAAGGAGGTCCCATGATGTAGCTGCTCACGCCGAGACAATGCCACTATCAGTACTCTGATAGTGGCATTGTCTTTGTGCTGTTCGCCTTTTGGCGTCCTCTGGTCTCACAACGTTTTGAGACGAGGCTCAAAAGAAAGCTGTCTCTGGTGTGGACCAATCAGTTTCAAAGACAATGCATAATATATGATCAGAGAATGTTTTTTTGTTTGCATTCTGGCCACAAGTATTGTGGTTAATGCAGACACGATTCCTTGTGTCAGTTTGGTGTTTTAACATCTCAACACAGCTCTGTTTTGTTGCCAGAAAAAAAGGGGGAGAACCTAGTCTCATGTACTGGCAGTCTATAATGTAGACTGTAGCAATGGTTATTAAGTTTGGTGAGTGTACTGGCAGTCTATAATGTAGACTGTAGCCTCGTTATTAAGTTTGGTGAGTGTACTGGCGGTCTATAATGTAGACTGTAGCCTCGTTATTAAGTTTGGTGAGTGTACTGGCAGTCTATAATGTAGACTGTAGCAATGGTTATTAAGTTTGATGAGTGTACTGGCAGTCTATAATATAGACTGTAGCCTCGTTATTAAGTTTGGTGAGTGTACTGGCGGTCTATAATGTAGACTGTAGCCTGGTTATTAAGTTTGGTGAGTGTACTGGCAGTCTATAATGTAGACTGTAGCCTCGTTGTTAAGTTTGGTGAGTGTACTGGCAGTCTATAATGTAGACTGTAGCCTGGTTATTACGCTGAGTGAGTGTACTGGCAGTCTATAATGTAGACTGTAGCCTCGTTATTAAGTTTGGTGAGTGTACTGGCAGTCTATGTTGACTGTAGCCTCGTTATTAAGTTTGGTGAGTATACTGGCAGTCTATAATGTAGACTGTAGCCTCGTTATTAAGTTTGGTGAGTGTACTGGCAGTCTATAATGTAGGCTGTAGCCTCGTTATTAAGTTTGGTGAGTGTACTGGCAGTCTATAATGTTGACTGTAGCCTCGTAATTAAGTTTGGTGAGTGTACTGACAGTCTATAATGTAGACTGTAGCAATAGTTATTAAGTATGGTGAGTGTACTGGCAGTCTATAATGTAGACTGTAGCAATGGTTATTAAGTTTGGTGAGTTTGGTGAGTGTACTGGCGGTCTATAATGTAGACTGTAGCCTCGTTATTGAGTTTGGTGAGTGTACTGGCAGTCTATAATGTAGACTGTAGCCTGGTTATTAAGTTTGGTGAGTGTACTGGCAGTCTATAATGTAGACTGTAGCCTGGTTATTAACCTGAGTGAGTGTACTGACAGTCTATAATGTAGACTGTAGCCTGGTTATTAAGTTTGGTGAGTGTACTGGCAGTCTATAATGTAAACTGTAGCCTGGTTATTAAGTTTGGTGAGTGTACTGGTAGTCTATAATATAGACTGTAGCCTGGTTATTAGTGTTCTGACAGTCTATAATGTAGACTGTAGCCTGGTTATTAAGTTTGGTGAGTGTACTGGCAGTCTATAATGTAGACTGTAGCCTGGTTATTAACCTGAGTGAGTGTACTGACAGTCTATAATGTAGACTGTAGCCTGGTTATTAAGTTTGGTGAGTGTACTGGCAGTCTATAATATAGACTGTAGCCTGGTTATTAAGTTTGGTGAGCGTACTGGCAGGTGAGTGTACTGGCAGTCTATAATGTAGACTGTAGCCTGGTTATTAACCTGAGTGAGTGTACTGACAGTCTATAATGTAGACTGTAGCCTGGTTATTAAGTTTGGTGAGTGTACTGGCAGTCTATAATATAGACTGTAGCCTGGTTATTAAGTTTGGTGAGCGTACTGGCAGTCTATAATGTAGATTGTAGCCTAGTTATTAAGTTTGGTGAGTGTACTGGCGGTCTATAATGTAGACTGTAGCCTGGTTTTTAAGCTTGGTGAGTGTACTGACAGTTTATAATGTAGACTGTAGTCTGGTTTTTAAGCTTGGTGAGCGTATTGGCAGTCTATAATGTAGACTGTAGCAATGGTTATTAAACTGAGTGAGCGTACTGGCAGTCTATAATGTAGACTGGAGCCTGGTCTTAACCTGAGTGAGCGTATGCTCAGCAGTAGCTGACAAAACCACGTGCAAAATATCTAAGCTTGTGCCGGAGGCCCCGGAGTGTCAGATGTCTATGACGTCACCCAGCCAAACCACATTTGGCAGAGCCAGGAGACCCCCCCCCCCAAACTCACCCCTCCCCCCACGCCCCCCCCCCTCGGGGTCCCCCCAGAACCAGCAGAAAACCACTGCAAATGGTCACGCGGCATGCGCTCGAACGCTCATTGGAGAGGAGAGGCTGCCATGTGTCTGTTCGGGAGCTGGACTGGTACCCTCTAGACCTCTGTGGAATGCAGTGCAGGATGTCCAGTTGGCTCATCCTGGCTCCAGTCATCCCGAGGGATGAACAGTCCTCTGGGACAGGAAGCTTCCAACAACATCATGAAGGGGACGTTTAGAGCATGGAGGTGAGGTGCGAGAAGATGCGCGTACCTGGCTGTTGTGGTCTCACCTTCCCATCAACAGGAAGCGAGGAATGGTGGTGGTGACTTGCACCGATGAATCCGACGACCCCAGATTGATTCTCGCTCAAAGGCAGCACCAGGGAGTGATCCTGGGCGTCGCCCAGGTTGACTCTAGCCTCAAATGAGCACCGGGTGAAATTTGTAAGCATAAGCACAGGGAATACAAAGGCGGCCGGGTGGGGCACTGCCCAACACCACTCCAAAATGTGACGTGCCGGCCTTCACAGGTGCTTGTTAACAGCACTTGCCCCTAACAGGCTGTGCAGGCCACACACGGGATCTTTATCAGTACAAGACGGTGAGAGAACGAGGAGCCTGGACCCGGTCAGCGGAGGCGGTGGTGGGGTGGGGGGAGGGTGTGAGCAATGAATGAGAGGTTGTGAGGAGGATGAGGTGGGTGAGGATGAGGAGGTGGATGAGGTGGCAACCCTGTGTGCGCTGGTAACTGATGTGCGATGCCGTGCGAGACAGAGCGAGACGGACGCGGTGATTGAGGGGGGGCAACGTTTATTGAGCCACACTCGGCTACAGCAGCAGGATCCTCTAGTTGATGGTCACCTCCACCGGGAAATGGTCGCTCACCTCCTTGGCCTGGGGCGGGGAGGAGGAACAGACACGGGGTCAGGGGGGCGGATAGGAGATCCAGGAGTCAACGGTGAAACCAGCAGCCACGGGGACCGCCACGGGACCGCCACGGGGACCCCACGAGACCTCCACGGGACCTCCACGGGACCACCAAGGGACCACCACGGGACCGCCACGGCTACCACCACGGGGACCGCCACGGGGACCGCTCACGGGACCGCTCACCTTCTCCAGGCTCAGGCCATACATGGACTGGAAATTGAGGATGCGAGCAGAGCCGGAAGCAACGGCCCCTTGGAGCGCGCTCCCAGCCACCACGATCCTGCGCACGAGAGGGAGAAGGGCACTCTGAGACGAGAACCCTCACCCCATACGGAACCCTACCCCCTCCGAGACCCCGACCGCACCGAGGACCCAGAACCCCAGCGGGTCCCCAACCTGAAGGCCACCATCCGCACACCTGTCATAGGCGCAGTTGGTGGTGCCCACGGTGGTGTCCACCTCGTCGCCGATGAGCCAGGAGAAGCGCGAGTCCGAGCGCAGGCGGATGCGCCCCCAGTCGGACGCTGTCACGTAGCTGCAGTCGGCGTTCAGATCCCCAAGGAGCATGACGTTCTGTTGGGGGAGCGAACACGGCGCTCTGAGGAACGGGGGCAAGTGCGGAGGCCACGTCGCTGTGTCAAAAAAATGCGGCGGTGTCGGGAGCGCAGAGCCCCCGGGGGGGGGGGGGGGAGGCGGCCTCACGTCCGTGCCCCAGCGCTGGCGCACGTCCGCGTACACGTCGAAGAGCGCGTCGATCTCCATCACCGCCAGGTCGGGAGACGTGTGCTGTGGCACGAGCACGAGCTGCGGCACAGCTGCAATCACACAGGCACCACACTCCGTCACCACCACACTCCGTCACCACCACCACACTCCGTCACCACCACACTCCGTCACCACCACCACCACACTCCGTCACCACCACACTCCGTCACCACCACCACCACACTCCGTCACCACCACCACCACCACACTCCGTCACCACCACACTCCGTCACCACCACCACCACACTCCGTCACCACCACACTCCGTCACCACCACCACCACCACACTCCGTCACCACCACCACACTCCGTCACCACCACCACCACCACACTCCGTCACCACCACACTCCGTCACCACCACCACCACACTCCGTCACCACCACCACCACACTCCGTCACCACCACCACCACCACACTCCGTCACCACCACCACACTCCGTCACCACCACCACCACACTCCGTCACCACCACCACCACCACACTCCGTCACCACCACACTCCGTCACCACCACCACCACACTCCGTCACCACCACCACACTCCGTCACCACCACCACACTCCGTCACCACCACCACCACACTCCGTCACCACCACCACCACACTCCGTCACCACCACCACCACACTCCGTTACCACCACCGCCACACTCCGTCACCACCACCACACTCCGTCACCACCACCACCACCACACTCCGTCACCACCACCACACTCCGTCACCACCACCACCACACTCCGTTACCACCACCGCCACACTCCGTCACCACCACCACACTCCGTCACCACCACCACCACCACACTCCGTCACCACCACCACACTCCGTCACCACCACCACCACACTCCGTCACCACCACCACACTCCGTCACCACAACCACCACACTCCGTCACCACAACCACCACACTCCCTCACCACCACCACACTCCGTCACCACCACCACCACCACCACCACACTCCGTCACCACCACCACACTCCGTCACCACCACCACCACACTCCGTCACCACCACCACACTCCGTCACCACCACCACCACCACACTCCGTCACCACCAACACCACCACCACACTCCGTCACCACCACCACCACACTCCGTCACCACCACCACACTCCGTCACCACCACCTCCACACTCCGTCACCACCACCACCACCACACTCCGTCACCACCTCCACCACCACCACACTCGGTCACCACCACCACCACACTCCGTCACCACCTCCACCACCACACTCCGTCACCACCACCACACTCCATCACCACCACCACACTCCGTCACCACCACCACCACCACACTCCGTCACCACCACCACACTCCGTCACCACCACCACCACCACACTCCGTCACCACCATCACACTCCGTCACCACAACCACCACACTCCCTCACCACCACCACACTCCGTCACCACCACCACCACCACACTCCGTCACCACCACCACACTCCGTCACCACCACAACACTCCGTCACCACCACCACACTCCGTCACCACCACCACCACCACACTCCGTCACCACCACCACACTCCGTCACCACCACCACCACACTCCGTCACCACCACCACACTCCGTCACCACAACCACCACACTCCCTCACCACCACCACACTCCGTCACCACCACCACCACCACACTCCGTCACCACCACCACACTCCGTCACCACCACCACACTCCGTCACCACCACCACACTCCGTCACCACCACCACCACCACACTCCGTCACCACCAACACCACCACCACACTCCGTCACCACCACCACCACACTCCGTCACCACCACCACACTCCGTCACCACCACCTCCACACTCCGTCACCACCACCACCACCACACTCCGTCACCACCTCCACCACCACCACACTCGGTCACCACCACCACCACACTCCGTCACCACCTCCACCACCACACTCCGTCACCACCACCACACTCCGTCACCACCACCACACTCCGTCACCACCACCACACTCCGTCACCACCACCACCACCACACTCCGTCACCACCACACTCCGTCACCACCACCACCACCACACTCCGTCACCACCACCACCACCACCACACTCCGTCACCACCACCACCACACTCCGTCACCACCACCACCACCACACTCCGTCACCACCACCACCACCACACTCCGTCACCACCACCACACTCCGTCACCACCACCACACTCCGTCACCACCACCACCACCACACTCCGTCACCACCACCACCACCACACTCCGTCACCACCACCACCACCACCACCACACTCCGTCACCACCACCACCACACTCCGTCACCACCACCACCACCACCACACTCCGTCACCACCACCACACTCCATCACCACCACCACACTCCGTCACCACCACCACCACCACCACACTCCGTCACCACCACCACACTCCGTCACCACCACCACCACCACACTCCGTCACCACCATCACACTCCGTCACCACAACCACCACACTCCCTCACCACCACCACACTCCCTCACCACCACCACCACCACACTCCGTCACCACCACCACACTCCGTCACCACCACAACACTCCGTCACCACCACCACACTCCGTCACCACCACCACCACCACACTCCGTCACCACCACCACCACACTCCGTCACCACCACCACCACACTCCGTCACCACCACCACCACCACACTCCGTCACCATCACCACACTCCGTCACCACCACCACCACACTCCGTCACCACCACCACCACCACCACACTCCGTCACCACCACAACCACACTCCGTCACCACCACCACACTCCGTCACCACCGCCACACTCCGTCACCACCACCACACTCCGTCACCACCACCACCACCACACTCCGTCACCACCACCACCACCACACTCCGTTACCACCACCGCCACACTCCATCACCACCACCACACTCCGTCACCACCACCACCACCACACTCCGTCACCACTACCACACTCCGTCACCACAACCACCACACTCCCTCACCACCACCACACTCCGTCACCACCACCACCACCACACTCCGTCACCACCACCACACTCCGTCACCACCACCACCACACTCCGTCACCACCACCACCACACTCCGTCACCACCACCACCACCACACTCCGTCACCACCACCACCACCACACTCCGTCACCACCACCACCACCACACTCCGCCACCACCACCACCACCACACTCTGTCACCACCACCACCACACTCCGTCACCACCACCACCACCACACTCCGTCACCACCACCACCACCACACTCCGTCACCACCACCACACTCCGTCACCACCGCCACACTCCGTCACCACCACCACACTCCGTCACCACCACCACCACCACACTCCGTCACCACCACCACCACCACACTCCGTCACCACCACCACCACACTCCGTCACCACCACCACCGCCGCCGCCACCACCACCACCACACTCCGTCACCACCACCACACTCCGTCACCACCACCACCACACTCCGTCACCACCACCACACTCTGCCACCACCACCACACTCCGTCACCACCACCACCACCGCCGCCGCCACGCTCTCACGAGAATACAGCAAAAAGACAAAGATTCCCGAAAGGATTTAACCGACTGTTGAGGCAAGTGCTTTTAGCGAGCTTCTGTGAAGGCGGGCACGGCACACGAGGGTGGGTGGGTCGCCAGCAGCACGCCCGGCCGCCTTTGTCTCCCCAGTGGCGATGTTTACACACCGCACCAGGTACTCATTTGAGGCTGAGTCGACATAGGAGAGGCCCAGGACCGGTTCAGATAATTATCGTCACTGGTGTTGGCCGTGAGCGGGAATCGAACCCGGGTTGTCGAGTTGGTAGCGCAGCGCGCTAACCGCCACACCACCGCTCGTCAAAATACACCACCGCACGCTACCACACACCACCACTCTCACCACCACACTCACCACCACACTCTTCACCACCACACACACATCCTCTACACCCAACTCACCACCCCACGTCACCACACCTCACATCCCAACGAAACCATGTTGCAGTGTTGCAGTACACACACCGTGCAGAAGCAGTGATCACCCTCACTCTCACCGAGGACATGCAAACCTTTCCCGCTGTAGGCAAAACCCAGACGTGTTTCTCGGCCACCCTAGGTCTATCAACACCGTGCAGAATCTGAAATGAAGTTCAATGCAGCAAGACCGGTACCAGATCTCGAGTACAAATCCATTCCTGGCGCCCACCCGAACGGGGATCACGCCAATCCCAAACGGTCCGACCAGATCAAACCCAGACGGGTGGCGACCACACTCCAGCCCTGGTCCTGAAATTCACTCCGGCCACTGCCCTGCCCGCCAGCGTTGCCGGACCCTCACCGCTGCTGGGGATGTTGAACCTGACCAGGAAGGGCTCGCGACTGAACGTGTCGGTGCCGCACGACTCGCAGCCATCGTCGTAGTGGTAGCTGCTGGAGACAGACACGACCTTGTCCCTGTGGAGACAAGAGACACGACCTTGTCCCTGTGGAGAGCAGCAGCAGCAGCACTGTTGCAGCTAGATGACGGCATATTTTATTTGAGAGAAAGGGCTTCGAAAATGCAAAGTGTGGAATGTGTTTACAAAAATTTCTGATGAGAAGGTTCGATGCTCAAGAGAAAACACATCTCTAGATAATACCTTCTAGGACCACGTGGAGATGACCTATAAGGGTAGGGCAGTCCAGTCCAGCTTTGCTGCGGTACATGCACTGCTGCGTGTCACCTGTAGATGTTTCTGTAGCTGCGTATTACCTATACGTATCTCCTGCAAGTGGGTGTCACTTGTAGCTACGTTTACCACCTGTAGGTGTCACCTGTAGGTGAATGTCACATGTAGCTGCGTGTCACCTGTAGTTGGGTGTTACCTGTAGATGTAGACGTAGCGCTCTGTGTAGGTGGAGCTGCCGAGCTGATCGCTGGCCAAGTATTCGTAGTGATGGGCTGAGGCACTGTAGCACATGTGCAGAATGAGCCCAGGTGAGACAAATACAGCGGTGATACCCTGACTCGCATCCCTGCTATCTTCTCGAGTCCTATCTACAAATCCCTCGAATCCCTCACATCCTTCAGATCACGCCATCTGGCGTTTATGACCAGGCCTCAGCGAAAACACAGGACGCCAACTCGAAAGGCTTCCGGGAAAATTAACATCTCTCGTTCTGTACTTTCACAGTCCCAATTAGATATTTATTCCGATCGCTCCATCGCGACCTACTCCTCCCCGCGACCTCCCCCCACGTGAAGTCTTCTCACCGTGACCTCTCCTCACCGTGACACCGGTCCTCTCACCTGTTGAGCTGGCTCATGAGCAGCTTGACGGCGCTGAGGTCCGAGTCCCGGACCTCTTGCACGACGACGATGTCAAAGAGGCTGATGACCTGAGGAAGAGACAGATTTCTGGAATTTGGTGAAGAGATGACCGCGTTGTACCAGCTTTGGTGCTCGTTATTGGGAGCTGTACTCCTTCCCAGCGACCGCTGCGATAGGCCCGGGATTGGCGAATAGCTTGACACTGGGGGTGAACAAGCTGGCACAAAGGGCTAATGATCTCCATCCATGGATCTCATTATCTCATACCTGGTGAACAGACAGATTACTTGGTATCTTGGAAAGATATCTGTTATCTGTAAATAGAGATTATGTGACGGTAGAGGCAGATTATCTCATGTATCAACAGAGTTATCTGGTAGATACAGAAGAACTGATCTCTGGGGAAGAGATTTTTATTATCCGGCCGGGTGGCTCAGCGTTGAGAGTGAGCAGCTTGCAAACAGAAGTTTAAATCCTTGTTGGGAGATTGACTTGGCCCATCATGCCTTCGGGGTCAGTAAAATAGATACCACTTTGTGGGGAAGCCATATTGGTTGTCCAATTAATAGACTTGCCTCCTTCATAGAAATGTGGAATGGTCACCACTGGCTCAGGGCGGCAAGTGGGATGAGCCCAGCCTCAAAGTTCATCAGAGCAGCGATCTGTCGTTTGGAGAAGCGATGGATTGGCATCTGGTATAATGGTAGACAGGCATTCGGGACCGGTGAGGGCATGGCGAGGACAAGGAGGCATTTACATCCACGATGACCTTCGCCACGTCGGGCTTGGACATCTTGGCATCGCCGAACGTCTGGATGTTGAAGGCGGCGATGCGTATCGACTCGGCCATTCCCATCGCGACTGCGAGCAGCGTTGCGGCGAGCAGGAGCTTCATGGTTGCAAACTTGGATCAAACCTGCACCGAGACACCAGACGGACGTGGCTGGACACACCACCCAGGCCGCCCGCCTGACCCCACACCACGCGGCCTCGCGTCGCACTACCTCCGCCACTTGTCTTCACGGATGAAGATCGTCGTCGCAGTAGCTACAAGGCATGAGAAGGGTACGGCATCGGACTGGCGGCAGGGACAGGCATTAACGACAGCCGAAATTGCTCTTAAGGTATATATGGGCGACACGCCTCACACATTGTGGAAATTCACCGACTTGGGTGATATTGATAAACGCTCTAATTTCACAAGCATCAAGCCTCAAAGAGGCGGGCTCACACCCTCATCAAAGACATAAACATAGCATTGGCAAAACCGTCCAATCCACTTGAACAGCTGGCCAGCCAGCACGTGCAAATGTCCGGAACAAGCCGTAGCCAAAATATCGTAGAGCTACTGTGGACCAAGGCTTGAGCCAGGAGACCATTGAGGATCATCTACGCAAAGACATAGCCCAGGACGAGTTCAGAAGGAAACTCGCACGCACGAGGAGTGAGACGCTCCAGCAACCCCAGCGCACGCCACAGCAGAGCACGGCGCTCCTTTGTGGGCCGATAATTATAGCCACACAACTGCGCAGAACTTATGTTTATCAGTTGCACAGCAGAAGACAAAATATCCAAAACACCTAGCAGCCAGCAACAAACACGATTACATTTTGTAACAGATAAAGTTCATACAAGAGGTGAGTCAATGGCGACACTCAACTCCTGCACTGTGCCGCCCTGAACTCTTATGTAAATCTGTGGAAATCTATGAGTCTTATCAGTCTCTGTGGGTTCACATATTAGTGAACTACTGGCAACCGCGAAAATTGGAGGTTCTGAAACAATTCACCCTCAACTGAAGCGATTTCCAGGCAAACAAGTGTGGACGCAGGCTTCTAAGTTTCCAATCATCCAGCCATGCCCAGGAGAGACGCGACAGGAACAGCATTCGGGAGCATTAACAGCACTGCTATTGTGAGCTTACCTCCAGTCCTGACCTGCCCTCCAGCAGTCCCGCTCGTAGAACTTATATACGAGCGCACACACACAGACATTCCTCCCACGTCAGGCGGGACCCAGAGCCTCCGTTTGGGCATTTATCTTATCTTGTGAGCACCGCCTGGCCACTTCCCAGCGCCGGCATGAGTACACTCACCTTTGCACGCAACATGGGCTCTCGCAGAGCACCTGGGAATGTTCCAGGCGGTGGCTCACGATAGCCAAGGCTTGAGAATGCACCGCTCACAGGAGGGTCTCGCAGCTCCTCCACTCCTCCCACCGAAACCCCCTTCCCCTCACCAGATCCCGCACATTCCTTGGGCCCCACGCCCCCAGTTCCTGGCATGAACAGGAGTGACGCGGGCACGCGGCAAGCCGGAGAACCCAACGCTGCTCACCCAAGTGTGGCCGCGTCAACTGAACGGGAAAAAAATAAAAGCCGCTCTTTGTCCGGCCTGAACGTCAGGTTGGATACTGTCACTCTCTGAATGACAAGTGGCTTGGAGCTGCGGAAGGCAAGACCCACGGGGAGCGGGACTCTGCGCCCCCACCTCATGGGAGCCGAACCATGCCGAGACACCTGCACGGCTGCCACTTTTACCCTTTAGGGCGGCAATTGCGGTCACCAATTGATCGGCTACCGCAGGCGTAAACACACATCCACTTAAGGTTTCAAAAGAACACTTTATTGATGCAAAATATGACGAGGACACATACGGTTGCATTTTGTCGGAATCCCTCAAGCATCCGGCAAGACAATCTACCCCCCCACCTCCTTCTCCGCGGTGGCTTCAAACCCCTCTCACTGCATGGCCACCCTTCGTCCAAGTGCTCACGTTCTGGTGATGCAAATCGCGAGTCAACCGGGAACTCTCACTTTTCTCAGGGCCACAAAAACACGCTGCGAATGTTCATCGCGGCCTTCGACTATGATCGCCGCTCGCTCTCCCCACCCCCCTGGGGACCCACGTGCCAGCGCCGCTACTCCAGCACCACGAGGCCCCCCGCGGCCTCCAGTGCGGCCTTGAGCTGGTTGGCCTCTTCCTTGGGGACGTTGGCCTTGATCTCCTGCGGCAGCGATTCCACCAGCTTCTTGGCCTAAAGCACAACGTTCAGCAACGATGTGCACGGTGTGGTAAGCCGACGGCAATATATTTTTTTCTTGGGCCAAGTAAATATCTGGCCAAATTTTGTGCCGTTAAGACCCTCCACCACCCGACACAGCCAAACAAATTAAATTGTCACGCGGTGTACGAGCATTTAAGGTGCCAATTGTTTCAGCTCACTCACACGGCGAGGTGAAGAACAATTCTTACAACTAAAACAGGAAAGCCTGAGCGAGTCTCAACACAATTACAGGGAGATCCTGCATTTGGATGTTTGACCAGCTCTTTGAGATTCGATGAGACACGTGGCTTGTGGAAGGAAACTGGGGAACCCCGCAGAAAACCCACCAAATAATGAGGGGACAAGACTCAATGATTAACAACAGATTTAACAGACAGATATTTTTCTGCACCGCCATCTCCTGGTCACCTCACCATCCCAGCCTGCAAGATACGGCATTCCCAGGTAGTCTCCCATTCTAGTATTATACTAACCAGGTTCAGCTCTGCTTAGCTTCTGAGATCCAATGAGACGAGTGGGGCTTGAGGGTGATTCGTGTGTTTTTGATTGAGTGTGATGTTCACTATCTCATCAACTCTTGCCTTTGTGTGCGTGTGTTGGTTCGTTGCAGTTGTGGGTGTTAGTGGTGGGAGTATGGGGAGCGGTAGTGTAGCGGTTAGCGTGCTGCACAATGAACCTGGTGATCCGGTTTCGATTCCTGCTCACAGCCAACACCAGTCATGATTATCTGTAGCTGGTCCTAGATCTCCCCTAGCTCGACTCGGCCTCAAATAAGTACCTGGTGCAGTGTGTAAACAATACCACTAGCGAGACAAAGGCAGCCGGATGTGGTGCTGGCCACCCATCCCCTCGTTTACCGTGCCGGCCTTCATAGGTGCTCGCTAACGGCAATTGCTCCTACAGTTTGTTACAGGCTATAGGGTGATCTTTGTCTTTGATGTTCACTACATTAATTCCCAATGTACAAGTTATCGATTTTAACTTTTGTTTATGTGTCATTACGCGTTGTTACGTGCTTGCTGTGCCAGTGTACACACGTGTGTTTTGAAGGTCTGCATCACCTGACCTTCTGGACACCCTGGCAAATGAGACGTTCCTTCTGAGGTTAAATCCAGATGAATACTTGAAGAGATAAGGAGATTTGGCTGTCGGCGTGTGATTGTTATTGCTCACTGCGGCACGCTGTGCGGCCGGGCAAAGCGCTCACCTGCACGAGGTTGAGCCCGGGTATGCAGGCCTTCACCTCCTTGATGAGCTTCACCTTGTCGGAGCCACGCACCTCCGTGAGGCGAACCACGAAGTGAGTCTTCTCCTTCTTGACCGGAGCGTCCTCCTCCTGAACGGCATGCACAGGAGGGGCGAGCAGTGAGGAGCGGGTGGTGAGGAACGGACGGGGAGGAGGAACGAGCAGTGAGGAGTAAGTGGTGAGGAGCAAGCGATAAGGAGAAGCGAGCGGGTGAGGGGCTAGCGATGAGCAATCAAGGGTGAGAAGGAATCAGCGGCGAGGAGAAGCCAGCGGTCAGAAGCGAGTGTTGAGAAGCGCGCAGTGAGGAGCGAGCAGCGAGGAATGGGCGGTGAGGAGTGAATGGTGAGGAGGAACGAGTGGTTGCATGCGAGCGGCGAGCAGGTGTGAGCTTGTGCACGTGTGGAGCTGCAGGCAGGCCGAGCGGGCAGCGTGCAATGAGAAGTCACGGGAGATGTCGCCACTCACCGCCTCGGCAGGCGCTGCGGCTGAGGTGGCAGCAGCCATCGGCATAAACCCCACGTCCTGGATGTCCAGAGTTTTCTGCGAGGGCACGACAAGCGACGCGTGAATGCGCGGACATCATCTCAAGGCGCGGACGCCATCATCTCAAGGCGGCAGTGGAGGGCGCGGCGTACCTTGAGCAGCTTGTTCAGGTCCGCCACCTCGAGGAGGCTGAGGCTCGTGATGTCGCTCACGAGCTGCTGGACCTTGGGCGAGAATTTGTGAGGGTCCGCGTCCAGGGGCGGCGCCGCGAGCGCGTCCGCGGGTCGCAGAGACGAGGTGCCCAGGCAGCGCAGGGCGCAGGGAACCCCTCCCTGCCTGCGGAAACAGCACGTCTTTAACCATGGCCCAGTGTCTGTGTCTCACTCCGGCCCAGTCTTTTACCATGGCCCAGTGTCTGTGTCTAACCCCAGTCCAGCCTCTCGCCATGGCCCAGTGTCTGTGTCTCACCCCGGCCCAGTGTCTCACCCCGGCCCAGTGTCTCACCCCGGCCCAGTGTCTCACCCCGGCCCAGTGTCTGTGTCTCACCCCGGCCCAGTGTCTCACCCCGGCCCAGTGGCTGTGTCTAACCCCGGCCCAGTGTCTCGCCATGGCCCAGTGTCTGTGTCTAACCCCGGCCCAGTCTCTCGCCATGGCCCAGTGTCTGTGTCTAATCCCGGCCCAGTCTCTAGCCATGGCCCAGTGTCTGTGTCTAACCCCAGCCCAGTGTCTCGCCATGGCCCAGTGTCTGTGTCTAACCCCAGCCCAGTCTCTCGCCATGGCCTGTGTCTGTGTCTAACCACGGCCCAGTCTCTCGCCATGGCCCAGTGTCTGTGTCTAACCCCGGCCCAGTGTCTCACCCCGGCCCAGTGTCTGTGTCTAACCCTGGCCCAGTCTCTAGCCATGGCCCAGTGTCTGTGTCTAACCCCGGCCCAGTGTCTCGCCATGGCCCAGTGTCTGTGTCTAGCCCCAGCCCAGTCTCTCGCCATGGCCTGTGTCTGTGTCTAACCCCGGCCCAGTCTCTCGCCATGGCCCAGTGTCTGTGTCTAACCCCGGCCCAGTGTCTCACCCCGGCCCAGTGTCTGTGTCTAACCCTGGCCCAGTCTCTAGCCATGGCCCAGTGTCTGTGTCTAACCCCGGCCCAGTGTCTCGCCATGGCCCAGTGTCTGTGTCTAGCCCCAGCCCAGTCTCTCGCCATGGCCCAGTGTCTGTGTCTAACCCCGGCCCAGTCTCTAGCCATGGCCCAGTGTCTGTGTCTAACCCCGGCCTAGTCTCTCGCCATGGCCCAGTGTCTGTGTCTAACCCCGGCCCAGTCTCTAGCCATGGCTCAGTGTCTGTGTCTAACCCTGGCTCAGTCTCTAGCCATGGCCCAGTGTCTGTGTCTAACCCCGGCCCAGTGTCTCGCCATGGCCCAGTGTCTGTGTCTAACCCCGGCCCAGTGTCTCGCCATGGCCCAGTGTCTGTGTCTCACCCCGGCCCAGTCTCTCGCCATGGCCCAGTGTCTGTGTCTAACCCCGGCCTAGTCTCTCGCCATGGCCCAGTGTCTGTGTCTCACCCCGGCCCAGTGTCTCACCCCGGCCCAGTGTCTGTGTTTCACCCCAGCCCAGTCTCCAGCCATGGCCCAGTGTCTGTGTCTAACCCCAGCCCAGTCTCTAGCCATGGCCCAGTGTCTGTGTTTCACCCCAGCCCAGTCTCCAGCCATGGCCCAGTGTCTGTGTCTAACCCCAGCCCAGTCTCTAGCCATGGCCCAATGTCTGTGTCTCACCCCGACCCAGTCTCTCGCCATGGCCCAGTGTCTGACCCCGGCCCAGTCTCTAGCCATGGCCCAGTGTCTGTGTCTAACCCCGGCCCAGTCTCTAGCCATGGCCCAGTGTCTGTGTCTCACCCCGACCCAGTCTCTCGCCATGGCCCAGTGTCTGTGTCTCACCCCGGCCCAGTCTCTCGCCATGGCCCAGTGTCTGTGTCTAACCCCGGCCCAGTCTCTCGCCATGGCCCAGTGTCTGTGTCTAACCCCGGCCCAGTCTCTCGCCATGGCCCAGTGTCTGTGTCTAACCCCAGCCCAGTGTCTCACCCCGGCCCAGTCTCTCGCCGCGTACCCTTCATTACCTGCTCAGCTGGCGGCACAAGCGCAGCGCCCCCAGCATCGTGCGGCGAGACCGGTGACGGAGAGAGAGAGAGGAGAGGAAGACACTGGACGGGTCCCTGGTCTTAGTCCGGCTTGGAGTACCGCGCCCGGCCTCGGCACTCTCCTCCAGCAGCACCACCACCACGAGCAGCACCACCAGCTAGACCTCCACCACCACCACCACGAGCAGCAGCACCACCACCACCACGAGTAGCAACAACAACCACGCTCTCGCCTCTCTTCCTCCTCCTCCTCGCTGCTGCTGCTGCTCGGGCAACCACGCGACACGGGACGCGACCTCTGCACGCGCAAACCACGCCGCCCCCCACAAGCACCCGCGAGAAGCACCTCCACCACATCCGGGTCAAGGGGGGCGCGACTCCGTGACGTCGTCAAACAGACCCACGACCGGACGTTGCGGCCATGTTGGTCAGGTCAGCATCTTCGCGGGCGCTGGTGATGGTGAGACTTCTCCTGCGGTCTCGTCGTAGTGTGGCGCGGCGTCTCTCGTGGCGTCTGTCTTGTGAGTGGAATGTCCCTCCCCCCCCCCGCGACCTCAAAGGCATCTCGGGGTGCGCTTTCCGTTGCCTTGCGCCTTTGCGGGAGAGAGTTCGCGTCGTTTCGATGGTCCGTTGACGGAGCGCGTTCGTATGTACAGTAACTGTATCAGAAAACTAAATTTCCCCGTACAAGAATACGGGCTAAACCGTATGGGTTGACACGGTATGTCTCTACGAGTCTCGAATGAGGCGTTTGTTCCGGACGTCCGCGTTGCTCCACGCCGTCAGCCATCGGGGTTTTTTTTTGTGTCCCAATCCGGAACGTGGGTTGAGATTATGGGACGGTGACCGCAAACAGGGCGCGATCCCACAAGGCGACATCGTCCAGACACCGCTTGGCCGACGGGTCGGTGGTCCTCTTAGGCAAATAAAACATGTCAACGCCCTCGCGGTTTGCGAGTTTTCCGCGGATATTTTGGTGAGAATGCTCGCCATGTCGGGGTTAGGGACATTGGTTGCGGTGCTCCGGTTATGATTGCGTTTCCCGTTATTCTCAAGCTACGTGCATCTACCGAGGAGATCGGTGCAATACGGGGGTAGTTTGCAGTAGGTCAGCCGAGGCGCCCGATGTTGTTCCTGCAAAATTGCTGAAGCAGTGATTCTTGATTTGAAAGTCAGGCTTCTATCCACGGAAACGCGTAAAGTGTATGTTTAAATCCATTCGCACGGCACGTAGCCAACCGTACAAATCTTGGGGTGGGGTCATAGCGGACTGGGTTTACCACACGCCGCATCAAGGGTGGCAATGTGCCGTGCGATTGTTGCGGTGGGAAGTGCTTGTGGGTGGTTTCTAGGCTATGGTCAGATTCTCCAGCTTACAGAAAGAAACAAGGCTGTGTTCTAGATGTGTGAGCCCTGTGCAGCAAGGACTATGTCATCTGCACGTATGAATTTGCGAGATGATGTACATGGCAGGTCACTTTGGCTTTGTGTTTGGCAACTCTTGAGATAAATTAAGTTGATTTGAGTGAGACAGGGTGAGTAGGCAGTATATAGGTTAGGGGCCGTCCATAAATGACGTCACGTGATTTGACGCTTTTGACCCCCCCCTTTCGTCACATAACGTCACAAAGTCAGACCCCCCTCAAATGACGTCACAAAGCTCTGCCCCCCCCCCCAAATTTGTTTTTAACATGCTTCAAATCGCTTTAAACTATTGATATTGTAGTGCGTATTTATTGTGGCGCTGCACTCTGATGTTGTAGGAGAAAACATTTATTAAAAAGTATATTTAAGTAGAACGTGTTGTCTATATTTATTTAAAGTTGCGCATTTTGATGTGACGTCACATTTCTCAACCCCCCCCCCCTCCAGGTGCGTCACGTAATTTATGGACGGCCCTTTATTATGTTTAACTTCTTTCGCACCATACATTGCCAAAAAGTGCTAATAGGAGGGTTCAAGCAGTGAAATATTTTCTGAAAACTCGAAGAAAAACAAAGAAACCGAAACCCAATAATCTGAGCGGTGAAGCCAAGAATCTGAGGCAGAGAAACATTGAAGACATTGAAGGTTACACAGGCAAGGGGAATTCCATTCTCGGAAAGACGTGGGGCGGGGTTGAGTAAATACAGTATTTATATCATCTTATTTCGATCTTGGCTTACAAGAGCTTGTATTACTGCATCAATTCGTACAAAGTCAAATAACTTTTCTCACAGCAGTCGATTAGGTAAATTGGAAGGAACAAATCCCAATGCATCGAATTGGGGTCGGCAGCCGAAATAACAAGACGAGACATTTGTTTCTAATTCGGTAAAAAAAAGTTTTTAAAGAGAAGCAATACATGCGATTACGAAGAGACGCTCTTTAATAAAGCGTCACGAAGCAGTCCTTAAAGGGCCGCATGCGACCACTGGCCTGGAAGATAAAAACGATTAAGATGGATTTCGCGGTCGTCACTACTTTATGTAATTAATTAACTTATACAGTACGAGAATGGTAGTGCACAGCTTCACCTGACACTTCATTTTTGATCAATCCTTCTGACTTGTGCAAAATATTATAGAATGCTATTGTTGAGTATTAAATGTTCATTATGTAAGACAAATAGGCAAATGGTTAATTTGAGGCCTAAATTTGGGATACATAACAAAAGGTTTGCTTCAACCACTTAATGAATTACGGATCACTTTTAAATAAAAATGTGAAACAGTTGTATAAACCAGGAGCGTAAGTTACAGCCACACGCTCGTCTAAAGCCATCCTGCTACATCGGCAAGTCAGTATCAGTCAGCGAGTCCAATGCAAATAATACAACACAGTTTCAGTCGCTAAGTGCTCGTCGGAACATTCGATTGAGGGGCACATTGATTCACCCACACCCCAGCGACTTAATTTTCGCGATTCGGGGCCACAATTCATTTCAAGAAGGGATTAATTTTGGCCAAATTTTTCAACTTTTATTTCTTCTGTCGTTTGTACAGTTTTGTTTGTTTCATCAGCTTAAATGTAACAGCATATAATTTAAGTGAATATAAAAGCATAAATTACCATATGAATAAATGCATAGGCCTTCAAAATGGATATTAATTGATGAAACAGTGTTTGGTCACACCGCTACTCGGAAGCCAAACCTGGGTGGGCGATGGTGGGTGTGACAGGATGAGCACGTGATAGTCATCCTTCTGTGACAGGGTCAGCTGGTGGTGGTCGTTCAGACAACATTGTATTTGTTCGTGTGTCTAGCTGCATCTGATCTCTGAGGGTGATCAGAAGTCATTATCGCTCTCAGGGAGAGGATTAGGTTTCCTAGGTGTGGGGTCTCCACGCCCACGGGGGCGGAGGGGGCCGTGCTCCACACCAGCAATACCACCCATATCCTCAACATCATCGTCATCTTCATCTCCCTCGTCTTCCTCATCCTCTTCACTGTTGCTGATGGTGCCACTGTCATCCTGTAAAGAACGAGGGCACGCATCTCATTACTAAAACCGTCGATCGATCACTGCACTCTGCTGCCATCCCTTCTCATCACTACGAACTGGGAGGTTTTTGCGCATCAAATTCACAATGCCTTGGTTATTTTCGGAGGGTGGTCCTGGCTTTCTGCATCTCAAATTCATACGTTGATGACAGCACAGCTGTAGGTTGGGGCCGCACAGATCTGCATGTACATCATTAGACCTCCTTTGCCAGTACCAAAATGTAATAATAGGGTTTTTTCCCCTTTTTTCTGGCAACAAAACTGAAACCTTTTTACAAGGATTCATGTCTGCATTAACCACAATACCTACAGTCAAAATGCAAAAAAAAACATGCTATGATAATATGATGCATTGTCCTTGAAACTGATTGGTCCACACCAAGGGACGGCTTTCTTTTGAGCCTCGACCCAATTGGTGCTCGACCAGATGACGCCAGAATAATAATACGCCTATTATTAGATCTGCAGATTAGATTCAATGCAGAGCTCATAAAATGTAAATAAAAAAGAAGCCAAGCAGAATAGGTAAGATGGCACATTACAAGCAGCTTGATTTCCAGTGCATTCATTGCCAATGGGAGTTTTAAAGTGCATTCACAACCAATGAAAATGAGTGGCGGTGGGTGGCTGGACCAAAGTCAGCGAGCAGAATTCGTGCTGGTGGACATGACAGGGTGGGTAGGTGGGTGACGGTGCGTGGGTGTGACATGATGGGTGGGCGATCTCTTAGACTGTGGTTGGGATTTTCTTTTGCAATTGTTCGAGTGTATCGTTGCATCTGATCTCTCTGAGAGGTCAGATCACTTGCACACACCTGGGCGCTGCCCTCCTTGGGCCGAAGTACCTTTCTGCCGGCGAACAGGGAAGGCTTGGACAGAGAGAGTGCAACCGAGGACAACCAGAGCATGAACATTGCGGACAGAGACAAAACCACATGCCGAATTGCATGTCCCCTTCCGCTTAACGGCGTACCACACCGTTAAGCAATGATGGGGTTAGGTTTGCGCCAATGATGTAGTTTTGCTGAGAGGTGGTGCGTGGGCATGGTAACGATTCAACATCAACGATTCAATCAAATAGCCCGATTACAGATTGCTATTCAAATCAAGAATCAATTATTATCTTATTATTTATCTGTTTTGTGCCTTGTTTATACAGATTTGTCCCGTAAACCTTGTCACATTTAGCATATCATTTGAATGATATGTTAATTGTCACATTCGCATTTTTACGTAATTTGCGTTGAGCCTAATAGAATATCACTTTCAAGATTTTATACGTGTTTTGCGGGCGTAAGAATGTTTGAATGTATTTATTCGATGCGTCGTTACATGCCCAGTGAAACACAGCGTGAGGGCACCCCCAGTGGTGAAGATGTAGAGTAGTTGCATTAGAGCAGCACTGAGGTGATGCTGTGAGCCAGGCTGATGAAGAGGCGATGAGAATAGGCTTAACGATGTGGTTTACCTCATCATCCTCTGTGTCTCCCCCCTGCATGGTTCCTCGCACGAGCGAAGCGCCATATCCTACACATGCACGCAATCCGGTGTCAACTTCCCTTAAGGTGAGAATTCACTGAGACATCGAGCCTCTTACCAGGGTGACCTGAGTCAACAAGTGACAGCAGCATAGTGTAATACAGGAAGTATGTAAACTTGAGTGTTTACTCTCATTATGCACAGGCAGGCCACATCAGCAAACAACAGCATGGAATAGGGGTGTTAATCGTTTAGGATTTAAACATGAGCAACGTCTTAATGTTTAAAATTTTTTAACATGCCCCGTGTTTTGTAGGTGCGTGTAGCTCCGCATTGCCGTCTCTCGAGCTCTGTCTTTCCCCCTGGTTTTGTATTGTTATGCGAAGAGCATCAACACACCAACGGTGAATACATACAGAATACATACAGTTGCAATAATATTTGATTATTTCAATAACGTTGAGAGAATACTTTTAATCTCGATTTGAAGCTTTCGTGACTGCAGGAATCCATACTCTTTGGTTCTTTCGGTAAAGTCACCACGTAGTTAGAAATAAAATAAAAACAGTTTTGTTTAAATATTTCATAAATTAAACATGCAGTCTATCACCGTGAACGTGGAAGAACGTGAGTATGCACGTGCGACCGTCTTCCACATGCACAAGAGTGTAGCAGCGCTGGTGGGCGAGCACCTGCCCTTCATCTGAGCCTCGAGCACATGTGTTCACGGGTTCATGGGTTTGCGTACCAGGCCGTAGGTTCTGGCTCCGTAGGGCGAGACGTGGCTTGTTGGGCCGGACATCCTCTTCGCTCTCCTCGCTCTCATTTCCTGGAACCATGTCCAGCTCCGAGTCCTCCTCATTGTCTGCGGACACACACACAGAGAGCGGCTTTTCCCCCAGCCTTCTGGGAATGTGTTGGCATAAATACAAAACCCCCTCGGCATTCATACTCAGCACTACCTCACAACAAAGTGTATGCTACACTGACATTTTAGGCATTGGTCTTTACACAGAGCAGAAATGCAAGACACAGGCCGATTGACGTACAGTAAAACCTTGGATTGCAAGTAACTTGGTCTGCGAGTGTTTTGCAAGACGAGCAAATTTTTTAAATAAATAATAATTTGATAAACGAGCAAGGTCTTGCAATACGAACAGTACATATACGCTTTGTCTGCCGAGCGTCACGTGATTCCAACTGATATACGAGTGCTTTGGATTACAAACACGTTTCTGGAACGAATTATGCTCGCGATCCAAGGTTTTACTGTACTTGTATTTGAAGATCACACTTTATACTTCTGAAAAGTCTCTTCAGTGTAATTTACCTTCTCCACTGTGCTGTGAAGAAGGGCCATTCCCCAAACCATTCCAGGCAGGGTAAGCAATGAGCATCATCACACAGCGAGTGATGAACGCACGGTACCTGAGAATTCTCCACGGTGCTTCAGCAGCCGCTTCTCTTCCTCTTTCAGCTTACTCTGCATCAGCTTCAGAGTGTTCTCTGCCTCCTGCTCACCACACTCCCCTCTGTGAGACACCCTGCTTTGCACAAAGTACACACCACTGGCCTAGGGGTGGCAATCCTTAATAACGCTCTCACACAGCTCTGTGGTCCCGTCGTGTTGCACTGTAGACAGAAAGGCGATGGTCCAATCCCACTGCTGGATAGTGCTCAGCTAAGACTGAACAATACATTGTAACAATTATGTGGAATTAATATTATTACACCTGTTAATATTATTACACCAGTTTTCACAGTTGGGAGTGACAATTGTCGTTTCCAGATGAAGTTGCGGTGTAATTTTCCCAATGATGTAAATTTAGACCATGATGCCAGCACATGGGCTAATATTTTTCGAATGACGCCACGGGATATTTAATGTCCACTGTGAAGCAGACAGCACGTAGTATTTTGTGGTAAATAGACATCGCATTATTAACCAGGTGGCTTGCCTAATCGAACTGCTAACCTATGCAACAAGCGCCAAATGTGCTACCACTTGGCCAAGTCACCTTCCCTCGTCCGTTGTATGAAAGCAAATATAATTGCGCAGCTACTACACACTTTTATTTCATCACTGCAACAATTATCTGCATATTCTGAGAGAATGTGATGAGGATATAAAAAACACTGGGAACATTCAGACATGGCAGATTTCACAAGTTCATTGGCAAGGGAGCTACAGAAGTGAACTAAAGGGCACATAATTTGAAACATCAGTGAACAAAAATCTAAATTGTTTCTAGGTTTTTGGTTTACTTAACCATGTTTTCATTAACCATGCCGTAATCATGGGATGTATTTAGTCAAATGAGCCAAGAGTTTCAAAGATTAGTTTCCCGTGGAATCCGAAATGCAAACGTAGGCTTTGCTTTATATATACACATCCAGCACAAAATATTTCCATATCTGACAGAATAAATTGTGTGCAGACAATCATGCTCCTGGAATAAACACTGCATGAGTTTCTCGCATGCAAAGCCGCACGCCGCACTCCGCTCACTTCCACTCCTCCCACCTCAAACTTTTCCTGCTCCGCACGGCGCTGCTCGTTCAGCTGCTGCTCCAGGAATGCCAGGTTGCGGAACTTCTCCACAAACGCGGTGTAGTTAACCTGCAGCTCCGCTTCCACGGCCTCGTACTCATCCATGAACGCCGGCCTGGGCGCACGCGGAGGAAGAGGGGACGGGAGTCGCTCTCTCCCACCGCAACCTCGGCACACCCACACGCACTCGCCACGACAGCCGAACGGGGCTCTGTGAATCGCACGAGGCAAGAGACGTTCACCTGGCTCGCACCTCTCACCCTCACACTCCCCTCTCGAGCCAGATTGAAGACTTTTAGCCAGTCACTGCATACAAAAATTTTGATTCTGGAAGAGACTAATGAATATCAAAAACCATTACGCCGAGGCTGTGTAGATTATAAAAGTGCATTTTGCTTCCTAATTTTACCTTACGTGGTACCATTTTACATCCGAAGTGCTTTTTATATTTTTAAGCTATATATATGTGTGTATTCACGTTATTATTTTATTATTATTACAGTATATTTAATCTGGCCAGGTGGCTCAGCGACAGAACAAGCGGCTCACAATCAGAAGGTTGTAAGTTCAAATCCTGGTCGGGGGTTGACTCGACCCACAAGTCCTCCTCGCTTGATAAAATGAGTACCACTTTGTGGGGAAGTCGACAGTGGTTGTCCTACGCAAAGGCTCGCAGACGCTCAACATGCACAGCAAATAGACCTGACGGTGTGCAGGGTCTGAAGCCTCTTGTGGCTCCTCTCCAGCTCTGCTCTGCGTTTTTCAATCTTAGAGTCCAGGTTGGCCTCGTCAGAAGCCACGTTCTCCAACATGCGCTTTGTCTTCTCCACTTCGTCCTGAAATCGAACACCCACAACTTGTTGGTTGCGGTGCAAACGCAGCTCAGCAGGAGCCCGCTCCTCATTGCGTACCGCTGTGACATCAGATTCTCACGCGGTTGAATTAAAGCGAACGTGTGAATCGATGAGTGCGAGACGTGTGCTAGGAATTTCATTGCAAGACGGGTCAATTGCCGACAAAGACATTAGAGTGGTCTCCACAAGGCCAGATGGTGGGATTTCTGTTCACGCGGATTTTGGAGGTTACGTCTCCGGTGTACAATTGCGGGATTGGATGGAGGATAGAAAGTGTTGGCAAGGATATACCGGTTTCTCTCGCTTTATGCGGGAGATGCGTTCCATAAAAAGGGCGCACCAAAGACAGCTGCCTGCTTGTAGTGCATACAGTAAAACACAATGTTGTCCCACATCCAATCGAATAGCCACATGTAGATTGAATTAAAACTGCACATAGAGAAGTTTGGGTATAAATAGGTTCGGCCAATGATATGCAAAATCGCACAAACCGAATCCACAAAGCGAGCTAAACGTACATGCAAATATAGTTTGTGTGCAGAGAAATATATATTCAGTACATGAGTGTGTTGTGTCAACATTGCCTACTTTAATGTTAACCTACAAGCATGTACAGTTGTCCACAGTGTGTTCCCCTGGCTTCTAGCAGAGTTCACATTCATAGCTGTGTGACTTGCTGCACCGCACAGCCGGGCGTGCCGTGTGCACACACTGCGTATGGAGCCAAGTGGTTGTGGGGTGAGTGTGGTGTCGTACCACCACCCCCTTGATGGCAGCGCGCAAGGTTTTCTCCGTCTCGGCCATCTCTAGGGGTCGTGCGATGGCGCTCGTCCGCAAATCCTGCATGCAAACCACAGCGTCCCACGTGAACACTTGCACCTCATAAGCGCAATGTCGGCGTGGGGGCCTGCATCAGGTAAGAGGCAGGATAGAACAATGCAGCACTTCTGCCAGGAGATCAGTCTGTTTCTTTTTTTTTAAACCAGAAGATTAAATAAACCCATTGAGACCTATGAAACATTATTGCCTACTTTACAAGATGTTTTAAGGACACAATGTTTAAAAAAAAACCCATCTAGACTAAAATATCTAGCAAAATATGAATACGGCTATATAAGATGGTGAATTGCTCGTAAAACATTTAAATATACAAGAAATATATACATTTTGGAAAAAAAAGTGGCCAGATTAGGCAAGTAGGGAGAATGGGAACTTTTTTTTTTAACGTGAACAAATTGGCTTAGGGCAGCCAGGGAACACGAAAATAAACACGGTCTTATTAAACATTTACAAAGGGTGACAGAGAGGAAGGCTGCTGCAGGGGCCAACAGGTTAGCCTCAGGTGTTGAGCGAATGCCGTGCGCTGTACTGTGACAGCGATGCTCTCTCTTGTGCCGACAGCATCTGGCAGCTACAACTGCCGCTGCTGTGCAGTTCTCACTCGCAGGTCCACCTCCCTGCCCAGGAGGTCATAGAGGGCAGCTCCCTTCCTCGTGATGTCCGACGCCAGTTGCCGCGACAACTTGAAATCCGTGATCTGAAAGAGTCGGGCACCGCAAAGTTGACCGTTTACTAAAACTAATGAGGTGCTTTCGATTTAAAGCTTTCGTGACTGCAGGGATTCATCTTCTTAGTTCTTTCGGTAAAGTCACGTAGAAGGGAAATAATAAAAATAAAACAATACCGAAAAGAACCAAGAAGATAATGAGGTGCTGTAGCCACGTTTCATTTAACATTCTATTCACTGCTAATTATGACTTTCAAAACGTGATCCAACCCTGAAAAACAATGAAATATATGCAGAATGGATTATACTCAGTTGAAGTCTTACTACGTTTTAATGAGTACCACTTTGTGGGGACTTCAACAGTTGTCTTTTAGATTCACTCACCCCTGCCAATGGAATGTGGAATTTCCACCACTGACTGTAGTGTTTTATTTGGAAATGAGCACGACCTTAATGCTTGATGATCAGGAAATCACTTATTTAATTTTGATATCTTAACATTAAAAGGGTTACCATTGATATCTTGGTCACAAATACCCGATGTTCGGTGTACTTTTCTTCAGCATTTCATGGGGTTTGGCTGTGTAATATGAAAATGCGACATACGCGTGAGCCCAACTGGAAGGAGAATGTGGGCTCCTCCTGGGGCAGATCCCCCTGGCTGGCGTGTACATTCGAGGCGTGGTAGAGCACGCTTGTCAGCTTGAGCAGCTCCTTCACCGCGTAGCCGTCAGCCTGGTATAGACGCTTGGTGTTCAGCTTGACATGCGCCTTGGTGGCCTGGGGGTACACGGCCCCAACAGCACACGTTCATGCACACCACTGTCAGCCGTGGTGTATCGATGAGGGCCTCTCCAATAGCAAATGGTGTTTAAGCAATTAAATTGACACTAATCATGATAGGCATAATGATGCATCAATGCATTATTCGTTGTGATTGTTTACCTCGTATAGCCTTATGGAGTCTTAAGGCTGTTTCAGGAGGGTCCTGATAATTTTATGTAATTTCGGGTGATGACTGATGTTTCTCAATTTTGTGATTTGCACGTATGTTTTCTCACTTGGGAAATTTGGACCACATCTCCCGCATACAACGGCCTACCCTGCTTTGAACAACATCACAAGATCTTTAATGTCCACAAACGAAAATAAAACGAAACCTAAAACATTCAGAGAGGCATGCTTGAAATTGCACCCAGATACAGGAAGAGGAACACAAATGCCAGTACAGTAGGACATCATATTGACTTAATAATAGTGGGTTTGGGCAGAAAACGTCACCTAAAAAAGGCCACTGATTAAGCCTGACGACGAAGTCGTGGCAGGTGAAGGAGGGAACGCACCTGAGAGGATAACCACTGGGGATTTAGCGGCGGGTTCAGCTCACGTGCAGGATTTGTTGCATTGCATAAACCAATCCACCTTTGCTCACATAGTAGTGGTCATCTTGGCAAAACTGATAATGCTATAATACCTTCCTCTTTAATTTTGCCAGACCTCCACAGTTCAATATAAATGCAAGATACGGGTCAAGATTAGTCAGCACAGAGGGTCACTCGCTGCCAGGGCTCAGAATTCAGCGCATGGCGATAGAGAAATAAGTGACTGAGCTCAGTGTCCCAGTGAGGTACGGAGGGGGTCTCACCATAAACTCGGCCACCGCCTTGATGAAGAACACTCGATCATGCTCCGTATCAATGTCTGCAGGAATGTCCGACTGTGGCTCGTACCTACGGCCATGCAGTGTGACAAAACAGGTGAAACCGACACCAGCAGCAGCACTGCTGGCAATTTGAGGTGGCGAGTGGAGAAGCACTGAAGCTGGTGATGCCCCCTGCAGGTGTCACGGGCAACCACGAGGCATCGGCTTCCAGCCAGCAAAACGTTTGTATTCATGTAATATATTTAGTATGATGTCGCGTGTAATTAGTTCACGTATACTTTGCATTCACTAAATGTACAACGTGTTACACAAAGACAAGAATGTGTTTCCGAGTCGAATCCCGACCCCAAATCGTGAGTGCCCATCGCATCGTGTGAGAG
The DNA here is from genome assembly GCF_048934315.1 of Petromyzon marinus. Classification (NCBI taxonomy): domain Eukaryota; kingdom Metazoa; phylum Chordata; class Hyperoartia; order Petromyzontiformes; family Petromyzontidae; genus Petromyzon; species Petromyzon marinus. The sequence continues at coordinate 16,937,316 of NC_133703.1, read as the reverse complement.
GAGCCTGGTGACGCTACCGCGTCTCGTGTGTGTGTGTGAGCGCTATGTGCGGCAACCAGCCTCTTCACGAGCCACGCGAGGACCTCGGCCACCAGCGGGAAGTTGGGCTGGCGGAAGTTCTCCATTGAGATGAGGCGCGGGTAGCCCAGGGCCCGCATCATCTCCGTGAAGTCTGCATGCGGCGGTTCACGGTGACCGCGTATGCAGACGGAGACGCCGTGACAAACAGCGAAACATAGAGGCGCGGAAACAGACAACGTTGAGGGAAGCAATGTCGGAGAAACTCGCAAGAAGACGCTTTTAAAACGATGAAAGTATTCAAAACTTTAAAAGATTGATTTCACCAGGTCAGGCCCGCTGAGCTATATAGCGATTTTTTTTGTTTTAGAAGCCACGTGGCCAGAAATGATAGCTCAACGTAGTGGCTTAAGTGGAAATTTATAGCAGCCAAATACTCGAAACGCGTGATGTTGATTCCAAATGTAGAGGAAAAACCCAGAGGACCCGGAGAAAAATCCACGGGACTACGGGGAGAGAGGTAGATATGCAAACTATAAATATACAGGCGTCAGGGTCCGGATCGAAGCCACGACCTGCAATACCAGGCTGATACTGGGGACACGGATACACTCACTGTGGGAAACACTGGGTGAGGAAGAGGCACTCACTGGGTGAGGGAGAGGCACTCACTGGGTGAGGGAGAGGCACTCACTGGGTGAGGGAGAGGCACTCACTGGGTGAGGGAGAGACACTGGGTGAGGGAGACACTGGGTGAGGGGAGAGGCACTGACTGGATAAGGAAGACACTGGGTGAGGGAGACACTGGGTGAGGGAGAGACACTCACTGGGTGAGGGAGACGCACTCACTGGGTGAGGGAGAGGCACTCACTGGGTGAGGGAGAGGCACTCACTGGGTGAGGGAGAGGCACTCACTGGGTGAGGGAGAGGCACTCACTGGGGGGAGGGAAACACTCACTGGGTGAGGGAGAGGCACTCACTGGGTGAGGGAGAGGCACTCACTGGGTGAGGGAGAGACACTCACTGGGTGAGGGAGAGACACTCACTGGGTGAGGGAGAGACTCACTGGGTGAGGGAGAGACTCACTGGGTGAGGGAGAGACACTCACTGGGTGAGGGAGAGACACTCACTGGGATGAGGGAGAGACACTCACTGGGTGAGGGAGAGACACTCACTGGGTGAGGGAGGGAGGCACTGGGGGGGGGGAAGACACTGGGGGAGAGAGGAACTCACTTCGCAGATCTCGGTAAGACATGGCGCCGCGTCTCCACCGTCGCTAGGCGCTGACGCAATCTGTGCACTCGAGCTGCGTGACGCGCGATGATGCAATGTCACTCAGAGGAAAAACGTATCAGAGTGACGTCACGGGGGTCGCTACAGGTACGCGTGATGACGTCACGTTCCCCGACAAGGAAATCCGTCCTCGGGTCGCTTCGCGCGGTGACGCAATGTCACTCCGAGGAAAAGCGTATCAGATTGACGTCACGGAGATGGCTACGCGAGATGACGTCGTGTCCCCCGACAAGGAAATCCGTCCTCGGGTGGCTACGCGGGGTGACGCAATGTCACTTCGAGGAAAAGCGTATCAGAGTGACGTCACGTCCCCCGACAAGGAAATCCTTCCTCGGGTAGCTACGGCTACGGGTGCGCGCTCGCGCGCGCGGTGTTGGGGGAGGAGGAGGTCAAAGCGCGTTTCGTGTGAGCAGGGCGCGGCGAGCGGCGAATGGAACTGTGATCGCGATCACCCGCGGGTACGTTGAGCACGTTTAGTGGCACGTCCGTGCGTTCGCGGTGTTCCTCTCCCGCGTCACCGCGGGAGCTTCTGTACGTCGCCGGCGTCTGGGGCGCGTTGGCACGCAGCACCCGATGTGCTTCGGGCATGCCGCCTCGTGCAGCTCGCAATGTGGGGTGGGGGTGGCGATCGCCCGGGCGTGCAAGGCTGTGGCGGCTGCGCTAGTCGACTTGGGAGCTGTTTCCCCCCCCCCCCCCTCGTCGCGCGTGTGGACGCGGAGCCGGGGAGACGGGAGTCGGCTCGGCCACTGTTGGATGAGTGCGGGGAGGGGATGGAGGAGGGGCAGCGCGGGGCTCCGTCGTTGTAACGTTGCCGTAAGGCGGACTCGCGGGGCCCATGCGGAACGTGTTCTGATGTTGCATCGGAACGGGTTCCGATGTTGCACAGGCAGCTGTCAAACTTCCGATGTTGCTCAGGCGCTGTGCAACATCGGAACGTAAAACATCGGAACGTGGTTCCGATGTTAGCAGGCAGCTGCGCGCGATTTAAGAGGTTACGCGCCATTGCTAAGCGTGATGTTAATAAAGAGTCTACCTCGCCTCAGCAGCAGACCCATTGGTTTCCCCTCCTGAAGACGGACGCTTGTGTCGCGCCCGAAACGTCGCGATTTATTTTATTTTATGCCTACGTGACTTTACCAAAAAGAACCAAAGAGAGTATGGATTCCTGCAGTCACGAAGGGCTTCAAGTCCTTGATGTTAATGTTAGCAGAAGCAACGTCCGTCCGCATGGCAGAGTTGCGCGTCCTTGCGGGCGATTCATTATTTACCTGGCCCGGGGGGGTTGGACTCATCATTTCTCCACGGGGGTCGATAAAGCACTACCACATTGCGAATGAGTCGACAGTGGACGTGCTACGGATAGAATCGCCCTCGCCATAGGAATGTGGAATTTCCACCACTGGCTCTCAGATGTGTTGCGCACCCCGTGCCGATTTTGGTAAGTTCACTTAAGACCTTCTTTGGTTCTTTCGGTAAAGTCACGTAGAATGAGAATAAAATAATGAATTGATAAAATAAAATAACACAATAAAATTCTCACGACGTTTAGGCCACAACAATTTATTATTTTATTCTCATTCTACGTGACTTTACCGAAAGAACCAAAGAAGATGAATCCTTGCAGTCACGAAAGCTTTAAATCGAAATTTCACTTGAGAGACTTTGAATTTCGATGTAAACCCGTCGCCTCCGGCTCTCGTGATGACCGCCGGGTGATTGTGGACCTTTCAGACTCGGCCACCGACCCCTGTGCTGACCCCGTGACACCTCGCACAGCATTGGCAACGCGCACAGCACGAGAGAGAGAGAACATCCGATGCGGACGCATGCATCCGCGTGCTTGTCAGGGTTTTTGTGATGCACCGTTACGCGGTCGTTATGCGAGTGTAAGGTTCGTACGGTTGAGTGTGCACGTTAGGCGGCAGAGTGGGGAGAAAACGGGTGGGTGCATCAGCCAGCAGTCATCTTGGCCGCCAACTCGCAAACACCTGGGTCTGCACCGTGACCTCTTGCCCCAGTGAGCTGTCGGCACTTCACGCGGCCTCGAGGTGCACCTAGCCTGGCGCAAGCTACCTACCACCTGGTGGCGGACGGCGGTTGTTGTTACGGATGTACGTACTCCTCTGGGGTTTTTTGTTGTTGTTGTTGTGCGCGCGTTTGTCCAGAAGGCGCCATGACCCCTGAGGAGCAGACGTACCTGCTGGTGCTGCTGGTGTCGCTGCCGGCCGGGTTCGTGCTCAAACATGCGCCGAGTCCGCTCGGCAAGCGCCTCGGCGCCGCCGCGCTGGGGGTGGCCGTCACTCTGGTGCTGTGCGGCGCTCACATCTTGCACTCCCTGCTCACCACGGCACTCACCTGCCTCATCGTGCGCATGACACCCAGGTGAGCGCCCCGCTCTCCAACTTCTCCCCGTTTTCCACCGGCTCTGCGTCTCGGCACGAAGCGCGCGTCCGAGGGGATGCCAGCGACGACGGGGTTCAGGTTCAGTCAAGCGAGCGGTGATCATTTGCGGAACAAATCGGACGCAATGGGCCGATGACGGGGACGGAATTATAGAACTAGTGGAGAAATGTTGTCCCCCGGTCTCTATAGAAACGTGCATCTTAGTAAGTGGATAATTTTGATTTAAAGCTTTCGTCACTTGCAGGGATTCATATTCTTGGTTCTTTCGGTAAAGTCAAGTAGAAGGGAAACAATAAAATAATAAAAATAAAACAATACCGAATTTTTTTTGAAAACCGCCACTTTTTTCAAATTTTCTTGCTGTGGTTTTCACACCTGATGATGATTGCTTGTGTTGCAGTCGATACGTCGTGATAATTTTATTGTTTTATATTTTTATTATTTTATTGTTTCCCTTCTACGTGACTTTACTGAAAGAACCAAGAATAAGTTAATTTTTCAGCTGAAGAGAGGATCTACCATGTGAAGCTTCATTATTGTCATTCATTTAACCAGGAAAGCCTCACTGAGTCTCCAGACTCATTAGAAGAGCATCCTGCTACATTGCGATGTTGAAATTTAGGGTGCCCTGAGAAAACTCTTGCATTGCTAAAGGTGACAACTCAGCACTGCCTTCCCATGGCCACCTTGCAGCCTCATTGCTCTAACAGCCATGCCCTGGTCACCCATCTGAGAATTAACGAGCCTGAGCACCGCTTAGCTCCTGAGATCCGATGAGATCAGGCGCATTCAAGTTGATTTGGTTGTAGGCGCCAAGTGTTTGTCGAAAAAGGGATGATGGTTTATGCCGCTGCATCTGTCACAGGTACTGTCACACCATTACCCTGGCCTGGACCTTCACTTATCTCATGTTTTTCCGGACATGCCACCACTTCGGCTTCCCGGGACCTCCACCGTACGCTAATGCAATACAGTTACTGCTCACCCTCAAGGTAAGGCTGCTCTAATGGCATGCGGTTTATAAAGTGCTATGTTGTCCTGTGCAGTGCTTCATTGTGCCCATGTGGGTTTGTCTGAAAGTGCATTCCCGGAGCCGATGCCATTTAATCCATCAGCTGGAATGACTGTTCACACTCAGGGGCGGAGCCAGGATTTTGACTTCAATATTCTGAGATATCCAGTGTTTATGTTTTCCAATGGGCGCCACAAATGTATAAAACAAATTTTATTGGATTTGAAGGCGGAGTTTATTAATAGGTCGGAGCCGCTGATGTGGCTAATAAGTTCGATAAATTCTAAAGGCTGCCGCTCAAGCAGCCTGCAGGGCAGCACAAGGTGGCAGCCTGCAGCATTTTGCAACAGCCGGATATCCGGTTATCCGGATTACCGAATTTCCCAAAATTTCAGGGGGGCTAAGCCCCCCCAAGCCCCCCCTGTAGCTCCGCCCCTGTTCACACTGAACACGGTGTAATGAGTTATCACGATTGTTTGAGGGCCATCATTCGATTCTAGAAATACAATTTTATTTGTCAAATTGTTTTATATCAGTTGCATGTTTAAGTTTCCTTCTGTGTGTCTTGTGTAGTTTTGTTCACTTATAGATGCGTCGTCACACATCCAGCCCCCAACCAATGCCGGTGCGCTGTTGCCTTCCTGAATGCAGTTGTGTTTCTTTTTATTATTACGTTTGATTACCCAGAAAGCCTTACTGAGTCTCAAGACTCTTTTTTCAGTAGGGTCCGGCTAACTTTTCACATTAGAGCCACAGTTGCTATGTGATTCCCAGTTCAGTCATTTGCGAGTTTTTTTTTTTGGGGCCATGTCAGAACACAATGGCCTACTCTTCTTCGAATGACGTCACGGAATCTTTCAACGTCCACTGAAGTGGGCAGCAATTCACTGTGGACTTTAGCCTTCGTCTACAGGTTCACTTATATTGTGGCTGATACATTGATGGCAGCTCCACCTGTGTTATGGGTGCTACATTGACACATTTTGCGATCAGCATGTTTTGTCGCTTTTTTTTTTACAGATGGTAAGTCTGGCCAATGAAATCAATGAGTTCCATTTTGGTACGAAGAAAGGGGACTCTAAAGAAGGCAAAATTTCGACCAGAGACCTTGAGTCCGAGCCCAGCCTTGTGGAGACCTTCTGCTATGCCTACTGCTACATCGGCTTCATGACGGGTAACGGCGCCGCCCGCGTCCGCGCGGGGCCACGGCGAGCGGGCACTCGCTTGGATGTCCCAGCGTGCACCGTCCAGCACGGCGATTATTGTGCAGAGTGGGGTGCTGTAGTGCAGTGTGATATTGTCCTTCTGGAACATGTCATTTATTTTAATGTTTGGTTTATCTCTGGTATGATTAATACATAGTAATACAAACTAGTCTCTCGTTTTGTTAAAAATCTAATTAAGACGAAAACAATCAATGATTTAACTCGGAATTTAGGCTTAATAAGGCTTCACCCAGTGCATGCTATGATGACCATGATGAGGCAAACAACATATTGTGCTGGCATTGAGAAGGTGACACAATGGACGTGTAGGAATCTCCTGTGCTGGCGAATGTGCAGTCGTTGCACACACACCGTCTCTCATACATTGCAGACAGCAGCTTGATGATGGGTGATGACAGCAACCAGGTGGTTGATGCAGCTGGTGACTTGCCGGGCGTGGTCGGGTCTTGACGACGTGTAGAACGATGATTTCGTCCTCCTTTGTTGAACTTCCGACGTAAAAAGACGTGTCTTCACCGTGATAATTAACCATGGACTTGTTGGTTTACAGTCACTTTTTCTTAGCTTATGTCATCCAGGGCAGATAACCTTGTAGCACAGTTCGGATCAATGTTAACTTCTCTCTAAAGTAATGCCTTTCCTTCTCCAGTCGGCAAATTTGTCTTCTCTCCTTCAAAATGTATTCTGCAGCCCTCACTTTGAGTCTTTTTAATCTTGCTTGCTGTATGTATTGGCTCGATATCATTCCACAACTTCAAATCTTAAAATGTGCTTTTAACTTCTCAACTGCTTTACCACTATAGCTTCTCCACTGCTCTACCACTATACCTTCTTCCCTGCTTTACCACTATCCCTCTGAGTGGTTGCTCGGCTTCTCAGCCGTTCTCGTCGTGGGGTAGCGCTCTCATGTAGGTTCTGTAGTGCGATGCACTGTGGTGTGGTACGCCCCATAGTGTGGTGCGCTGTGGTGCGGATCACTTGGGCTGTCGTGCAATGTGAATCCCAGGAGCCCTGCAGGGCCCTAACGGCTGCACTCCTACTTTGTTGCTCCAGGTCCCTTCTACCGGTTTCGCACGTACCACGACTGGGTGCAGGAGCAGCAAGGAGCGCATGTGCCCAGCTGGAAGCCCATGCTGCTGCGGCTGAAGCACGTGCCCATGCTCGGGGCGTTCTTCCTGCTTGCCTCGGCCTTCTTCAACCTGGACGAGGCACGGCAGGACGACTTCTACGAGCGCGGCCTCCCCTACCGCCTATTCTTCATGGTGCCGATGTTTTTTATTTTCCGCATGCGGTTCTACGTGGCCTGGATCCTGGCGGAGTGCACCTGCATGGCCGCGGGGCTCGGGGCCTACCCGCGCGAGGCCAAGGCACGCTCGGGAGGGGGCCCCACAATGCAGTGGGCTCTCAAGTCCAGGTGACGGTGCGCATCGATCGAGACCCAGTGGGATCTAGTAGTCGGGGAATAGGGAACGAGAGGAGCCTGTGAGCACCGGGGGAAGGTGGCGGGGCAGAAGAAGTGGGGGACAGTCTGAATTCAGACCAGTGCTTTACTGTTTGGTGCTTTGAACGTGGGAAAAGCGCTATATAAATAAAATGCATTATTATTAGATAGTCTACTTGTCGCTGCCACCTGCGGTGGCACAACTTTAGTCGACGAAATTTCATTGTGGCCAATAACAGTGAATTATGTGATAACCACTCAATTGAGTGGTTATCAAATAATTCACTCTTACAGGCCATATAAATAAATCGGTACGACTCACGCTTTGCGATTGTAGGTGGTACAGAATTTTGGTCTGGCCCGTGGACTCAAGATCGGATGCTGTAGCCAATGGGTGATCTGTGGCTCATGAGTACGATCTTAAGGACTCCTCACCCCCTTGAGAATCGATCATTTTTCACGAAGCAGTCACGAGAATTCCCTTCCCAATTGTCCCATTTGTACAACTGGTTTGTACTGCCTGTCGCATACATCCAGTGTTGTTCATTCCCTCTTGTCATTCTATTAGGCTCAACACATTTGCACGCCATTTTCATACATTGTAATCATCGCGGGATTGATAAAATAGGTATCACTTTATATTCTTTGGGTCTTTCGGTAAAGTCACGTAGATAGGTTCAAAGAAAATAACAAACTACAAAGTTTAGATCGCAACGCAAGCGGTCGTCATTTTTTTTCCTCCTGATGACGACCGCTTGCGTTGCGATCAAAATGTCGTAGTTTTTTGTATTTTTTTTGTTATTTTCTTTGAACCTATCCACGTGACTTTACCGAAAGACCCAAAGAATATGAATTCCTGCAGTCACGAAAGCTTTAAGTAGTATCACTTTGTAGGAAAGTCAGCAGTGGTTGCCCAATGTATAGACTCACTCCTGCTATAGAAATGTGGAATTTCCACCACTGGCTCAGGGCTGTATACAGGAGAAGGTGCTCCTTTGATGTTCCTTTGATGCACCTTTGAGCAGCAGGAATCACTAACTTTTTGGCCTATCTCCTCAGTGATGAGCAGGAGAGCCGCACCGTGGAATACGACTACGAGAGCATCAAGAACATCGATTACTACAGCACGGACTTCTGCGTGCGCGTGAAGGACGGAATGCGCTACTGGAACATGACGGTGCAGTGGTGGCTGGCTCAGTACATCTACAAGAAGGCCCCGTTCAAATCGTACATCCTACGGTGCGTGTCCGGCACGCGCGTCCTTCGCTTTACATCAAAAATGCCGAAAGGCAGTCCGTCGCAGGCGCCGAGGGAGGCAGTGAGATTAGTGGCAGCGGGGTGGGCCGCGAGGGAGGAGTCGCGCGGCGCCCATTGCGGTGTCGTTGTCTGCGTTAAGTAGCCCACGGCGCCGGCGACGTGGCATCGCACTGGCGTGGTCGGGAATGCAGAACAACGCCGGGAAAACCGGGTTTTAGTGTACTTGTCGTTGAGAGTGCAATACGCCCTCTGTATCCATATGGCAGCGTGGGAAATTCTGAATGAAAAGGCTGGCTTCGCCTGCCTTTATGGAGGTAAATTACACTCAACCGAGTTTGTTTCACACATCTTTGTGTTCATCTTATTAACGTGTCCCCCACTACCTTCTGCCGTTTTAATGATTGTCGTCATTACTGGGCAGCGTCACTTTGTATCGCGTCGAAAATGAAATATCTCAAGATGCAATGGCTGAGACGCGACCCGTCATGGGCTGCTACGGCAGCACATGACGGGTCACGGGGTTCGGTAACGTGCGTCTGCGTTGATGAACAAAAGCGTCGCAGTTGTGGTCTGGAACGCGGGCTGAGGTTCAACGCAGCTAGGTTACGCGTCGCTAATGCCACGTGGCTTTGCCTGTGCCCGCGTGCAGGAGCGCGGTTACGATGCTGATCAGCGCGTTCTGGCACGGGATCCACCCCGGCTACTACCTGAGCTTCCTCACCATCCCGCTGTGCCTGGCGGCCGAGACGGCCATGGAGCGCGCGGTGCGGGACCGCCTGGCCCCCGCGCGCACGCCACTCTTCGACTGGGTTCACTGGTTCCTGAAGATGCGCGCGTTCGATTACATGTGCATGGGCTTCATCCTGCTGAGCTACGAGGAGACCGTTCGCTACTGGCGCTCCGTCTACTTCGTGATGCACGTGCTGGCGCTCGGGTTCGCGCTGCTCGGCCACGCGCTCTGCCTGCTCCCGCGGACAGTGCGACGCGTGGCGGTGGCCACCACAGAGTGACCGTTACACAGTGGTCATAACACGGTGACCATGACATAGTGACCACGACATAGTGACCACGACACAGTGACCACCACATAGTGACCACCACATAGTGACCACGACATAGTGACCACGACACAGTGACCACCACATAGTGACCACGACATAGTGACCACGACATAGTGACCACGACATAGTGACCACCACATAGTGACCACCACATAGTGACCACCACATAGTGACCACGACATAGTGACCACCACACAGTGACCACCACATAGTGACCACGACACAGTGACCACCACATAGTGACCACGACACAGTGACCACGACACAGTGACCACCACATAGTGACCACCACACAGTGACCACCACATAGTGACCACGACATAGTGACCACCACATAGTGACCACCACATAGTGACCACCACACAGTGACCACCACACATTGCCTGCCACAAAGCGATCATACAGTGACTACCACAGTGACCACCGCAGTGACCACATAGTGATAACCCGACCCAACACACAATTACCATACAGTGATACCCCTACTCAACTACACAACAACCACACAGTTATACCCCTACCCAACACACAATTACCACACAGTTATACCCCTACCCAACACACACCACACAGTAATACCCCTACCCAACACACAATTACCACACAGTAATACCCCTACCCAACACACAATTACCACACAGTAATACCCCTACCCAACCACACAATAACCACACAGTAATACCCCTACCCAACACACAATTACCACACAGTAATACCCCTACCCAACCACACAATAACCACACAGTAATACCCCTACCCAACACACAATTACCACACAGTAATACCCCTACCCAACCACACAATAACCACACAGTAATACCCCTACCCAACACACAATTACCACACAGTAATAACCCTACCCAACACACACCACACAGTAATACCCCTACCCAACACACAATTACCACACAGTAATAACCCTACCCAACACACACCACACAGTAATACCCCTACCCAACACACACCACACAGTAATACCCCTACCCAACACACACTTACCACACAGTGATACCCCTACCCAACACAATAACCACACAGTGATACCCCTACCCAACACACACCACACAGTAATACCCCTACCCAACACACACTTACCACACAGTGATACCCCTACCCAACACACACTTACCACACAGTGATACCCCTACCCAACCACACAATAACCACACAGTGATACCCCTACCCAACCACACAACGACTTGTTGTGCGAGCAGGACCCGCACACGCCTCTACTTGTCCCGGGGACCACCATGCAATCTGTTACTCCACTCGGTGCTGATGGTATCAGTATGGACTGTGCTGCCAGTGTCGGTGTTGTCAGTGTTGGTGCTGTCAGTGTCGGTGCTGTCAGTGTTGGTGCTGTCAGTGTCGGTGCTGTCAGTGTCGGTGCTGACGGTGTCGGTGCTGTCAGTGTCGGTGCTGTCAGTGTCGGTGCTGTCAGTGTCGGTGCTGACGGTGTCGGTGCTGTCAGTGTCGGTGCTGCCAGTGTCGGTGCTGCCAGTGTCGGTGCTGTCGGTGCTGCCAGTGTCGGTGCTGTCAGCGTCGGTGCTGACGGTGTGGGCGGTGTCGGTGTGGATGGTGTCGGTGCTGTCAGTGTCGGTGCTGGGTGTCGGTGCTGGGAGCCACGGTGGTAATTTGGTCCAGTCGGAATCCCTAGAGCGACGGCGCCTACCCCTGGGTGCTTAGCCGCCCTGTAATTAAAATTTTAATGCCGAGCGTGTGGAGTGAGGAGGGCAGACCATTATTTGTCCCTCGGAAACCAAATTAGGGAATATTGTACCTGAAAGTGTGTTAATATCACCTGTTTTATGTCATGGAATTGTCATTTTCCTAATAAATAAAAATAGGAGTGTGGTGTCCTTGCGTGGTGACGGGAGGCTTGCCGGGACGGTGGCAGCGAAAGCGATTCTCAAATCGGCGGAAAACAGGAGCACACGACGTCCATCTGTGCATGCGACTACAGCTCGTGTTTAAGTGGGGAATGTGAGGGGGCGTGAGCACGAAGAGCTGTGAATGATTAAGGCGATGGCATGGTGTGTGTTTATGATATAGGGTGACAGTATGTTGTGTGTGTGTGTATGATCTGGAGTAACGGCATGGTGTGTGTATGATATTGGGTGATGGCATGTTGTGTGTGTATGATATGGGGTGTGTATACGATATGGAGTGAGGGTATGGAGTGTGTATGATATCGGGTAACAATATGGTGTGTGTATGATATGGGGTGATGGAATTGTGTGTGTGTGTAATACCCAGAGAGATGACCTGCCCACGCGTCTCGTCACCACGCCGTTCGGACTTAATGTATATCTGTGTGGTTTGTTTCCGCATTGTCCCCTGCACAAGACATTTCTCCTGCACGGTATGCATGCCGCAGTCCACCCACCCCCCCCCCACCCTTAGGCTCTGCCTGATCTGTGCCCAGGTGCAGTAAGCCATTATGGCTGTACTGCGAGGATGAGTCCTAACCATGATGAAATCGGCATGCGACATGTTTAGCACAACAAGTTAGCGTGCAACAAGAAAGACCCAGAAATGCTGATGCCATCGTCCAATGCCCATCGTGCTGTGAGCTCTGCCCGGTTGTGCGATGGACATGCTGCTGTTGGTACCGCTACACTAAAACTATGTTTCCGTATCCCAGCAGCCACACGGCATTCTTCCAGGAGTGCGTCATTTCAGCAGCATTCAACACGAGCATACCGGACAGGGTTTGACGTGCAGCGTGTCTTCGGCGTAGTTACGCTCGCACTTATTGAGTTTGCTTGTACTCTCCACGGTGACGTTCGCGATTACGTAACGTCACCTGGTCATGCTGCTGCGTTCGTAGTAATGGTGCACAAACACAAACAGTAACCGAACACGTTCCGTGTCGGCGTCAACAACAACAACAATAATGTGTGCGGCCTCGAGAGAAAGAACGTCCAACGGGCAACGAACGAAGAAACGCCGCCTATTTTGTTTTACTATTTAAAGGGGGGTAGGAAGGGGGGGGGTGGGGTAGGAAGGGGGGGTAGGAAGGGGGGGTTAGGAAGTGTGGGGGGGGGTAGGAAGGGGGGGGTAGGAAGGGGGGTAGGAAGGGGGGTTAGGAAGTGGGGGGGGGAAGGAAGGGGGGTGGGGTAGGAAGGGGGGTGGGGTAGGAAGGGGGGGTGGGAAGGGGGGGCGGGAAGGGGGGGTGGGAAGAGGGGGTGGGAAGAGGGGGCGGTAGGAAGGGGGCGGTAGGAAGGGGGGGGTGGGGAGGGGGGCGGTAGGAAGGGGGGGTGGGGAGGGGGGCGGACCGCGTGGAGGGGAGCCGCACCTGCTAAGGTCACCGTGACGTCACCAGGTGACTGCAGCAATGGAGGGAGCCTATGGAGCCTATGGTGCCGGGCCTGCGGGGAGCAACTTTGATGTGGTCGCTTTTGTGAAACGTCCCACGACGATTCTGAGCATCTGCAGCACGGTGAGTGAGGACTCGGGTGAGTAAGGACTCGGGTGAGTGGGTGTTGGAGGAGCAGAGTGATGTTGGTGTTGATCAGGCCGGGCGAGTGAGTTGGTGAGGGCTGGGGTTGGTGGGTGCTGCTGAGGCAGAGTTGGTGAGGCCAAGTGAGTTTTAGTGTTGGTGGACGAGGCCTTAGCATTTCGGACGCAGCGAATGCGTTCTGGCATGGACTCCAATAAGACAACTCGACACGTTCCGTGTCAATCACACGGCGGTCTAAAAGGAAAAGCCTCTGTACAATTGGCGACGGTTTGAACAATGGGCTCTTCGTGGCACTTTAAATAGTGAGGCCACAGATATATTGAAACTTCACACCAGGCCTCGTGGTGTAAACTGCAGTCAGGCTGGGTGAGTGAGTTGGTGAAGGCTTTGGTGAGTGTTGTTGTTGAGTGCTGACGATGCAAGTGGGTGTGGTTAGTCACCAACTCTTATTCTCACGGCCTATGTACAATTCAAAAGGTACCGCTGCCCTGAAGCGTCGCCGATGATATGTATATGTTTTTTTATTTTCATGGCCAGGGTGCGTCCTGAACGAACGTGCCACGAGTGCTGGTGAAGCAACCACTGCCAAACGCGACGGGCGATTTTTTTTAAAAATCATAATAACAACAACAACCCACCACCATGATGAAGTCGCTGTGCATTCGACTCCGCGTGAACGGATTCCACCCGTTGCTAATATTCAACGCGGCCCACCACGACGCTGCGGGAGCTGGTCAGTTGGGATAAATGGAAACTTGTCCCGAAATCAAAATAAAGCACGAGGCGTACACTGAAATTACCCTGCTACAGAGGGGGCAGTGCAGCAGTCATAGGTACAAACTGGTCCCTCTCATACTTGATTTGAAGCTTTCGTGACTGCAGGAATCCATACTCTTTGGTTCTTTCGGTAATGTCACGTAGGTAGAAATAAAAAAAATACGTGACTTTACCGAAAGAACCAAACAGTATGGTCCCTCAACCATAGCCCTAACCATAAACGCAAAGCCTACACCTTAACCTATATACCCAAACCATAAGCCCTAACCCATGAACTCAGATCCCTCAACATTTACGCTGAACCAAAGTGAATTGTATTTTTTTTCACATTGTGTCCAAAAAGATGCGGTCTTTTATCATCGTACAGCCATCAAAAATATTCTCTCCCTCTTCTGCTAGTCATTTCTCATCGAATTTCATTTGCGATATTTCCTCAAGTGTGGTGGCTTGGAAAGTTTCAGAGCCCGTGGCTTTACCCCAACCCTTTGTGATCGTCAACCCTTATTGCCTCTTCACTTACTGTAAACCACGTTATTAAGTCCAACCCGGACACTGTAGCTACCCTGTAATGTGACGGAACGTCGTATCCATTGCGCTTCGTAATGTTTCAAGTTTTATTTCGTGTAATCAGGTGAGAGGGAACTCGAGAGAGCAGGAGGAGTTTCATTTAGAAGTATGGTCTGGGTCCGAGAAATTAAAAACCCAACAACATAAGATCAAGGCCAACGGTGAAGCAAATAGAAATCAAAGAAAACAACTGCCTTACAAGATAATTCCAAAACAGTGCACAAACAAATCAACATTAAATAAAATACATTTCCTGAAACAAAAGTTGGTTCAGGCAAATTACTTTTAAAATCAGAGTAAAATAAAACTTAATTTGCAGAAACATGAAAATATATTGAGGGTCGTTATTGCACAGGAGCCATTCATTCCGTGTGCGAACGCGGCCCTTACAGCCCCTTGTGTGCCCTGCAGGTGTTTGCCATCGTGGTGTTTGGCTGCATCGTGGGCGAGGGCCACATCAACCACTCTCAGAGCTCCACGCTGCACTGCGTCTACAACGACAATGAGCACGCGTGCGGCCTGGCCACCGCCACGGCCATCCTCTCGGCCGTCTCGGCTCTCGCCTTCCTCGTGCTCGACGTGCGTTTCACCGACATCAGCAGCGTGCAGCACCGCAAGGCCGCGGTGCTAGGAGAGCTGGGCCTCTCTGGTGAGAGCCAGGCTGACAAGTCAGGGTTTAAATTTTGATTTAAAGCTTTCGTGACTGCAGTAATTCATAATCTTAGTTCTTGCGGTAAAGTCACGTTGAAGGGAAACAATAAAATAATAAAATATATATAAAACAATAAAAATTACCACGACGTTTCAACCATAACACAAATGGTCGTCATCAGGTGTGTCGGTTTTCATAAATGTATTTATTTTAAAACGGTGTATTTATTTATTTATAAAAAAAAACGTCAGCGCCACGCGCAGCGATTTGGCAGTTTATTTAGAAGGACGAGTCCATCTATGTTCTGAAAAGAAGAGGGGGGAGACGAAAATTTTTATGTATGCTGTCTTTATTGTTTCATATATATTTTATTATTTTATTGTTTCCCTTCAACGTGACTTTACCGAAAGAACTAAGAATAAGTCAGGGTTTGCCAACGTGTCCGGGTTTGAGCCACGAATTGGCATCTGCGTCTGGTCTTCGTCGTTCGTACGGCTGATGTAGATGCTGGAGCAACAACTGCAATTTCACATTCAGGTGGTCAAACCAGATAACCACGTCAGGAGCAGTGGAGTGTATCGCTTTGATGTCTCCTTCGTATTTGTGGATCGGGCATTGCGTGTGTCTGGTGGCAGGAATGAACATTCCCGGATGCACTCATGTCTGGGTTTACATAATACTGGAGTTTTGCCGATTGAAACATTTCTGGGTTTGGTCTCCTTCAACCCGAGCATCTGAGGCTCGGGGAGGCCGAGGGGGTTGCACTTGGCAATGCCACACTTCTCAGTGATTTTAAAGGTGAATAAAGTAGCATTATCCTTCTCCAAAGGCTGGAGCTGAGGTGTAGCACACTCGGCAGTATGGGAGTCATGAATAACCACTTGTCAAATCATATTTGGGAACCGCGAGATTAGGGCCTCATTCACACTTAGTCTGCCAAGCGGCACCGCCTGTGTCTGCCTGCTCCTATGGGTTCTAGATTATTTGCACGCCCTTGCGCCGAGTGCTACGACAGCTGTGCCGTGTAATCCATGCTGCAGGGCTCTGGGCATTCTTGTGGTTCGTCTGCTTCTGTTTCCTGACAAACCAATGGAGCAAGACCGCCTTCGCATCCTGGATGGACATTGTGGGGGGGAGCGCTCGTGCTGCCATTGCCTTCTCCTTCTTCTCCATCCCTACCTGGGTAATGGCAACCCCACTCCACCTGCCTCATGCACCAACCACACGCATGGGGTGGTTTAGTTTGTCCTTCGCCCGGACATCCGATTAGCACAGTTGACTATGTGTGGTGCGAAAGAAGTTCATACATACACAGAGCAGCCTGCTATGTTCCCATGATGCATAAAATTAGGCCAGCCTGTTCACCAGCCTGTGGGCTCAACCCGGATTCTAGCCCAGCCGTGTGGCCTGCTTTCAATGGGTTGCGTGCTTGTAGCCAGGCTGCTGGAAAAATTACAAGTAGATTTTGGCTTGAAAAAGCATAGCCCAACCCAATCATGTACTTGATTGTGTCCAGGTCGGGCTCACGATCTTCATCTTCCAGAAATACCGCTTGGGCGCCCACTTTGGAGAAGAATACACGGACCCCAGCCCCGCCGCTGCACAACTCCCGGACTCGGAGTCATACCAGGCGCCGCCCTTCCCGCATGACCTGGGCCGCTCTGGCACGTCGCAGTAGGGCCCCCAGCGAATCCCATGAACCTTGTACCCTCTCCCTCATCGCACGGTTTCTTAATCAGGTCATGAGCTCACAACGCTTCTCATTTTACCATTAAGAGCTGACATTTTTTTTGCGAGTCCCTATTAACTTGGTATTGGCTTTCATTGTACATTTTACTAATAGGGGGAGGGGATGGGTGGCTGAATGGGGGTGTGCATGCACGTCCACTGGGACCAATCGCCACGGGAAAAAGATTCCCACAGCTGATCTGCAAGTCCTATGGGGATTACCCGAGCAAAGTGGACTTACAAAGCTGAGAGACATAAGACACGAGGCAGATATTTACAGTGGAAAACCCGGTTACAAAGTGAGCGTTGGTATGCTCTCTACAGGTTAAGGTTTATCCGTGGGCTGTCACCAGTTTGAAGGTCAGCTCAGGTTATTATTGATAAGGATTGACAGTCTCCCTTTTCACAATTCGGAGGTGATCATTCGATTTCATTAGGTTTGGGAATTAACTTTACTTTCTAGCTGCTCCTCACTTGTGCATAGAGGCCAACCTTGCCATATACTTGATATTACATTGAAATTTGTTTGAATTTACCCATGCTGTACAGTACTGTTATTCCTAAAAGGGACTACCTCTTTGGGGAAACTCTTCAGGGCATAATTAGAACCTTGTGCAATTTAAGGACGAGTTTGTAATGCGGACGCCGGCAAAGTGAATGCGATGTTATGGCTACCCAGGCTCGGTACTGACCCAATGTTCCTGCCAACTTCTCAACAGTTAATATTTCATTTAACGTTTGTTTTATCAGGTGCCAAGACTTGTAATTAAAGTTACTGAATGCGCCAGTCAGGTTTATTTCAACCTTCGACTGCTTGAGATGCTTGTGGAATGTTGATGAATGACAGCGGAGACATGATGCAACACTTTAAACAGGTTTATCAAAGTGCACCCCCAACAACCGTGATACCAACCCACTTAAGTGCACCACTTTAATTCAAAACCACACGTCAATGATGATTCTGGATAAGCGCTAAATCATGGACCAGCCATCAGCTACTCAACTTATCAACCACGGCTGTGTTACTCAGTTCCAAAGAGCACTCCAACCTGCTCTGAATTGCTCATCACCATTTTGGTCCTGGTCTGCCTTCAGCAATTTTCCGAAGGATGCACACTCATCTATAATTTACAGATCATTGTCAATCCAAAGCTGGATAAAGGCCTCCCCACGCTGTGGTGGTGGAGTGGATGTTTGACCATACTTGGCCACGCTGGTCAATGCGGGTTGATGATTAGGCCACAGGACCAGTTCACATATCACTCTCCACTGATATCCATGGCTGGGAATCAATCTCGGATTATAACTGTTCATTTTAAAGTCGTAGAAAAATCCCAATTGACACAAATAATAACGTTCTCTTAATAGCTAACATCCAATGTCATCAGTCCCCTCGACAACAAAATATAAAAGTGTCGTGTTTTTTTTTTACAGTTGCTGGCCAGCCATCACAGTAGGTTGTGTAGTGGCAGACACTGCGGATGCTCCTTGTACTGTCCCTGTGCCTCGAGGACACCATCTGGCGCACACACCCAAGGGTCGTAAGTGGCCCACTGCCAGGCCCGCAGCTGCTGCTGCAGGGTGCGCAGTGTGTCCGCGTAGGCCGCGTCATGTGCCAGGTTGCAAGTCTCAGCCGGGTCGGCACGCGTGTCGTAGAGCTCCCAGCGCTCGCGGTAGTAGAACTCCCGTAGGCTCTTGTACCAGTGAGTAGGCTGGCCCTGCATGCTGCGATTGAGCAGGTCTTGGAAGGTGGGGGACACGTACAGATCCTGGTCCACAGGGAAAGGCATGAGGAAGTGCATGTTGTGGATCAGGTGGAGGTGGCTGTGGCGCAGGGCGCGCATGGGGTAGTACATCGTGACCTCGTGGTGGCTCTGGCTGGAAAAGGCAATGTCCCACGGTGGTTCTTGTTTGAGAGCTGGAAGCAGCGAGCGTCCCGTCAGCACTACGGGCTCATCCTTCTTGAACATGGCGTAGTCGGGATAAGGCACCGAGAACCACTCCAGCATCGTCGGTGTAATGTCTGCAAGGGTTTGGAGACACATTCTCATTAAGAGCATGAACAGGGCCACAAAAATGTGGAATGGCACTGACATCGTGATCTGTAACACACCGGTAAACCAAGTTGCTAAGCACCAATTTCAGTGCCATTGATGTTTCCTGTACACGTTTTAATTTGTAATCTACTCAAATAAGAGGTACGGAGAATAGATAAGAGGAACACAAATGTATACGTCCGTTCATGATTCATTTTTCTCTGCGGAAACTCAGTCTGAGTCACAACTTCCCCTCTGAGCCCCGCCGCGGTTCCTCGCCCCCAAGCACTGTCGCGTTCGAACGCACGGCACACGTGGCGATTTCCTTCACAAATGGATAGTCGCCCAATTGCGAATGTGTTCATCAACCAGCTCCTGATACCATCGACAGACATTACGTTTTGTCCGTTACTATTCAAATGCCATGCGCGAGAAAAAGCGCCGTCTTGTGCGTACCCAGCAGGCTCACGTAGGCCTCGCTGCTGTGGCCCCAGCGCTCGCGGTCCTCCGGGGAGGACACGAGCAGAGGCTCGGCCACGCCGCTCGTGTACAGGTTGGTGCGGCCGCCGGGGAAAGGGATCCCATTGTCAGAGCTGTAGATCACGAGCGTGTCGTCCGCGTAGCCGGCGCTCCGCAGCTCCTCCAGCACCAGCCCCACGCCTGCAGCAAGGACAGCATCGGGGTCGTCTTTCGCGTAGGAACATCTGCTCAAGGGCAAGCGGTCTACTGCACAAGCTGCCACCTTATTCAGTGATTTCCTGCTCAAATGAGCAGAGGAGGTGCTCATACACTGTTTGGAGCCCTGAGCCAGTGGTGTAAATTCTGCATTGCTATTGTGGCGGCGAGTCTGTACGCAGGACAACCACTGTTGACTTGCCTGAAAATGGCACTCGTATTGACCCCGGAGGTATGATTGGCAACCCCAACCAGGATTTAAACTTGCAATCTTCCCATTGCGAGCTGCTTGCTATACTGCTGAGCTACCCGGCCATGTATTTACTGTGGATATGATACACACTAAAATGTGGTTTAAAACATTTTCTCGTCATCTTCACTGCCTCCCTACCGCTATCTTTTTTTTTTGCTGACATTTGTTTTTTTTCCTCCTTCCATTGCTTGGCCTAACCCTCACACCATCTCCTGAGCCTTGCCTGATCTCTCCTCCACATCCTTGTTCCTCCCATCTCGCCTGGGCCTCGTCTAGGATTCATTAATGCTGCCCCTGGAACTCGTTGGTGAATTGATTGCGAGTCCTCCAGGGTTTGCCTTGGGGCTCGCTTGTTCTTGCCCCTGTTTGCTGCTGTTTTTTCCTTCATCCCAAACTGTGCTGTGCATTGCCTGCTCTCTCCCATGTTTCCCTATCCTATGTCTGTAGAACTTATTTCGCACTGTATGTAGAACATGTTGAGATACGGCTTGCAGTTAGATGCTATATATGTGTCATTTGTTCAGTAGGAGTTTTATCTTGCATTGCGTGCTAGGTTGACATCACCATTGGTTACATTCTGCACAACCTTGTAATGGAAGCAGCTCAAAAAGCCAGGATTATGGCATTCCTTGTTTTGCTGTTTAAGACACCTTTTGCGTATGTATTATTGTTTGCTTCCATCCTGTACACATTGTTGAGGCTGTTGAATTGGCTCTTCAGCTACATAAAATGCTAAATTTTGTCGATGTGTATGCGATGTACACCTAGTTACTTTGACTTTTTATATATTATGCTTGTTTACCCAGGAAAGCCCCACTGAGTCTTAAGACTTTTGAAAGAGGGTCCTGCTAACTTTTCCCAATCGGGATCAATGATTGCTATGTGTTTCCAAATTAAGAAATGTATCAAGTTATTTTTTTACCTTGAAAAATTTGGACCGCGATGCCAGCACAGGATATTTATAAACACAACTTGTAATGCACACATTTTTCAAATCGGACACATTGTTTGATCAAGAAATTGGAAGCGCGGGAGAGCCAGAGCTCGAAAGCAGTCGCCTACTCTTTGCATTACATCACGGAATCATGACCGTCCACTGGGAAGCAGACGGTGCATATTTTATGGATGATACAACTGCAGTATTAACTAGGGCGGCCTGCAGGAGTCGAACCGAGAACTTTTGCAACAAGCAATAAACGCACCGCCGTTGTGCCACATCACCACCCCTTTAATATCTAATATGTACGAAAGTGAGTACTTTCAAGGATAGAGGATGAATCAACAACGAAGACACCCCGAGGACTGGCTGCTGTTGTGAAGCCCCGAGGCGCGTTAGGACGCGATACCTTGGTCCAAGCGCCCAATGGTCGTGTACTGTGCGGCGAGGTCCGCGCGCGCTGTGGGCGTGTCCGGAACGAAGTAGGGCACCTGAGTGGACAGGGCAACAGCGGGACCTCAATGCACCACCTTCGCCATTCTCACTTTGAAATAAAACATCAACCGGGAATGTTTATCATCTCCAATTTTGTTTCTACATTAACATAAGGCCTGGCCATCTCAGCCATTAACATCCCAGGTTTTTATAAAAAAAAATTAAATGTATTCAGCAAAGCCTCGCTGTGTTTTCAAAAGAATCCTACATTTTGTCAAGTCTGCCAGGCTGATTGTAGCAAAATCCGGCCGTTCTAATCCTCCGGTCGCCTATCAGCCACATAAGGGGCCATCCATTTAGTAGGTACGCAAAAATCTGTCAACACTTGACCCCATCGTATAGAACGGCCGTAATCCACGCACAAACGATCAAGGATTAATCATTAACGTGTCTAACTCATTTGAAGGCCAATGTAAACAAATGATTATTGAGGCTTCACCCCCCCCCCCTTTCCTATGCATACATACATTGTGAGTAGACCCCCCCCCCCACCATACGTAAGCGTACGCGTTTGGGTTAACCCCTCCTCCATGCGTACGTACTAAATGGATGGCCTCTCATGGCTTGACGCAAGCAAAGACAAGGGCACGCCATGTCAATTCTACCAGTGCACGTAGAGTGGAAGAGCATAAGCCATAACTGTTTCACATTCACTACGCAAGGTTCTCAGGTGAAGTGTTAATAATTGAGTGGGATACCTTCACATCGTCGGGATTATAGTGATGGGGTTTCCAGTCGGGGATTGTCCCCATTCCAGGCGCTCCATTCCCAAATTTCTCACAGAAAGATCCAAATTGGGGCTGGGAATGGCCACAACGGTGTGGATCATGAAACGCCACGTACAGGAAGAACGGCCTAGGATAAGAGACGCATATCCCTGTAAGATGCACGGGTCCATGTGAGATACGAATGTGTGCCGGTGTAAGTGCAAAGGAAGTTGCTGTAGGATTGGGAGGAACAAGGTTGTCAGGTACCTGCCATCGTCCATACGCAGGAAAGCTCTCACTAGCTGTTTGATGTGCGTAATGTTCCGTCCAACCTGGAGGATCGAGTTGTTTTCTTCAGTATATGAGAACTCAAAAGGGTAGACGGCTTCGGGTCCTACGTGTTTCTTCCCGATAATACCTGCGGCATCACACAGTCAAATCAACCTCTTCCATTGGAAGCCTCCACAATCCCAATACTGTACACCTAGAAGATATTGCACCGGGAGTACACAACGCTTCCGAGCACTCATTCCTCGTGGAACAACTAGGAAGGAACAATCATCCATGTGGCTGCAAAAATGATGCACTGTTGCCGACCACTAAATGATCTCTTGCTCAAATTAGCATCGAGGCAAGTGTTCATAAACATCTTTACAGGCCTGAGCGCATTGTGGAATTTTCACATGCACATGACAAGAGCGAGTCTATTCATAAGGCAACCATTTTTTACGTCTCCACAAAGTGGAACCTATTTTATTGACCCGGGAAGGATGATGGGCCGAGTCCACCATTAACCAGGACTTGAGCTCGGAACCTTCTGATTTCGAGCCGCTAGTTGTAACGCTTACATTGAAATTGGTATTGCGGTTGCTATGAGCGCCACACGCATTTCAGGGCAGATCATTCTACAATCTCTCGTACAGTATTCCTATTGAAGAGACCGCTGTTACACAATGGTTGCTCTTCAGCTTTAAAAACTGGCACCAGACTGGTCCAGTCTCCAACTCGCAGCAGGGATTGACGGTGCATTAATTTTCAAGGCATCGCGTTCTCGCCATACAGGGGGACGGCCCTCGCACAACGTTACACCACCACTCACATTGGATTCTGAAAGCACGTCGTACACGCGACTGCAGACACCAGGGAGACGCGTGTCACGACACCGTGGATAAGATTATGAATCAGGTGTCAGGCAAAACAAAAGAGGTAACCGGCGCGTACGGGGAGGGCGACTTATTAACACAGTTGAAAAAAAATTGTGGACAAAGATTTAAACGGGGTTGTGGTTCGCTCTCTCTCTCTCGGTCGAATCAAGAGGCGCGAGGAGGAATAATTCGGCCCACGTGCAGAGCAGAGGAGCCTACAGGTGAGCATGAAGGTATTCTGGACCAGTGGCGTGGAGCAGGTGGGGGCAAGGGGGCTGTCCGCAACCTCTCGCTACGAGGGCGGCAGCAGAGGATTCGCCGCCTCCCGCCGAGGGACGGGTCAATGTTGACAGGAGCAAGCAGCGCCCAAACGGGAGCCGAGCGAGTGACCATTCTCGCAATGGAGCCAGCGAGCTGCAGGAGAAGCAAGGCTGGTCCACAGCTGCTGCCTACATTCACACGAGGAAGGTGTCTTCGCAGCGGGCAGAGCGATGCCATATCGGCAGCGGTCCTTCACCTGTCCGAATGCCCGACTGGTTGAGCAGCAGAGGGAGGCTCCGCACTTGTTCAAACGAATTGAAGTGGTGGACGTCTTGGTGGAGGCCGTACATGCCATTCTGGTGCTGGACACAAAAGACAGCGGCCTTCGTCTCTGGGCAGTCACGACCCCCACACACACACAGAACGCACACAAGTGGCAGGGACACACGGAACGAACACAAGTGACACACACACACAGAACGTATACAAGTGACACACACACAGAACGTACACAAGTGGCAGACACACAGAACGTATACAAGTGACACACACAGAACGTATACAAGTGACACACACACACAGAACGTATACAAGTGACACACACACAGAACCTACACAAGTGACACACACACACACAGAACGTATACAAGTGACACACACACACACAGAACGTACACAAGTGACACACACACAGAACCTACACAAGTGACACACACACACACAGAACCTATACAAGTGACACACACAAAACGTATACAAGTGACACACACAGAACCTACACAAGTGACACACACACACAGAACCTACACAAGTGACACACACACACAGAACGTACACAAGTGACACACACACACAGAACCTACACAAGTGACACACACACACAGAACCTACACAAGTGACACACACACAGAACCTACACAAGTGACACACACACACAGAACCTACACAAGTGACACACACACACAGAACCTACACAAGTGACACACACACAGAATCTACACAAGTGACACACACACAGAACCTACACAAGTGACACACACAGAACCTACACAAGTGACACACACACAGAACCTACACAAGTGACACACACAGAACCTACACAAGTGACACACACACAGAACCTACACAAGTGACACACACACACAGAACCTACACACACACACTACACACAGAACCTACACAAGTGACACACACACAGAACCTACACAAGTGACACACACACACAGAACCTACACAAGTGACACACACACATAACCTACACAAGTGACACACACACACAGAACGTACACAAGTGACACACACACACAGAACCTACACAAGTGACACACACAGAACGTACACAAGTGATACACACACACAGAACGTACACAAGTGACACACACACAGAACCTACACAAGTGACAGACACACACACAGAACCTACACAAGTGACACACACACAGAACCTACACAAGACACACACACACAGAACCTACACAAGTGACACACACAGAACGTACACAAGTGACACACACACACACATAACGTACACAAGTGACACACACAGAACCTACACAAGTGACACACACACACACACACAGAACCTACACAAGTGACACACACACACAGACCCTACACAAGTGACACACAGACACACACAGAACCTACACACACACACTACACGTGCGTCCTCCCCGACACCCCCCGCTGGTGCCCTCTCACCTGGGGCAGGCCGCTGAGCAGCGCGGCGCGGCTGGGCGAGCAGCTGCTCACGCTGGTGAACGCGTGGCGGAAGCGCAGGCTAAGGGACGCCAGCGCGTCAAGGTGCGGGGTGGCGATGGCCGTGTTGTTGTAGGCGCCCAGCTCGAAGCCGCCATCGTCGGCTGCGCCGCGAGAGGAGGAAGCAGAGGAAGAAGAGGAAGAATCAGAAGAGGAAGAAGAAGAAGACGAAGCGTCAAGTGGGGGAATGTCAAGGCGACGTTACACGGCGCGCGCCCAGTGCCCCGGGCCCCCGCTGGTACCGAGGATGAGCAGCGCGTTCCTCCTCCTCCTCCTCCCCACGACTCCGCACGGCGCCAGCAGCAGCAGCGGCGGCAGCAGCAACGCCAGCAGCAGCATGGCGACACGTCACGGGGTCGGGGCGGGGTCACGGGAGGTGCGGGGAGGAGGTGGAGGGAGGGAGGGGGTGGGGAAGAGGGGGAGAGAGGGGGTAGGAGGTGGGAGGGGAAAGGGGGGTAGTGGGGGGAGGAGGTGGAGGGTGGTGGGAGGGGGAGAGGAGGTAGGGGGGGAGGGTGATGGGAGGGGGAGAGAGGGGGGTAGTGGGGGTAGGGGGGGGGAGGTGGGAGGGTGATGGGAGGGGGAGAGGGCCCCGGTCACGTGACATCTGGATCCACGTTGAAGGCTACGGCGACCAAATTGAGCATCCGCAACACAACCACAGTACACAATCACAGTACACAACTCCAGAGCAACACAACAACAGTACATAATCACAGTACATAATCACAGTACATCATCACAGTACATCATCCAAGTACACAACTCCAGAGCAACACAACAACAGTACATAATCACAGTACATAATCACAGTACATAATCACAGTACACAACAACCACAGAGCAACACAACCACAGCAACACAACTACAGTACACAACAACCACAGAGCGACACAACCACAGTACACAACAACTACAGTACACAATTACAGTTCACACACCTACACAACTACAGTACGCAACAACTCTACACAACACTCCTACAAAACACAACTACACAACTGCAGTCCACACAACTACAGTACACACAACAACACAGCTACAGTACACAACTACACAACAAACGACGTCATACACACAGCTACAGTACACAACTACAGAACAAACGACGTCATACACACAGCTACACACAACTGCACAGCTACACGCAACGACCTCAGAGGGACACAAATCGCGCACAGCAACACAATGACACACATCAGCACAAACTCACACTTGCTTCAATCACATACACACTATTAACACAATCACTCACACTGCTAACACACTACCAACACATCACTCACACATGTTTATTCACAATCACTCACACCACTAACACTACCAACACCACTAACACGTTTATTCACAATCACTCACACCACTAACACACGTTTATTCACAATCACACACTGCTAACACTACCAATACACTATCAATACAATCACTCACACTGCTAACACACTACCAACACACCACTAACACACTTTTATTCACAATCACTCACACTGCTAACACACTACCAACACACCACTAACACACGTTTATTCACAAACACTCACACTGCTAACCCACTACCAAGACACTAACAACACACCACTAACAGACGTTTATTCACAATCACTCACACTGCTAACACACTACCAACACACCACTAGCACACTTTTATTCACAATCACTCACACTGCTAACACTACCAACACACCACTAACACACGTTTATTCACAGTCACTCACACTGCTAACACTACCAACACACCACTAACACACTTTTATTCACAATCACTCACACTGCTAACACACTACCAACACACCACTAACACACTTTTATTCACAATCACTCACACTGCTAACACTACCAACACACCACTAACACACTTTTAGTCACAATCACTCACACTGCTAACACACTACCAACACACCACTAACACACGTTTATTCACAATCACTCACACTGCTAACACACTACCAACACACAATACAATCACTCACACTGCTAACCCACTAACCACGCGACTGACACGGTCACATCCCATGACCACTGCCGCACCCAGGGGACGCTGATCCCTCCCAACCCACACTCGGAGCGAGACGCAGGGGAGGTGAGTGACATGTGTGTGTGTGTGTAAGGTGAGTGACATTGTGTGTGTGTGAGTGTGTAAGGTGAGTGACATTGTGTGAGTGTGTAAGGTGAGTGACATTGTGTGTGTGTATAAGGTAAGTGAGATGAGTGACATTGTGTGTGTGAGTGCGTAAGGTGAGTGACATTGTGTGTGTGTGAGTGTGTAAGGTGAGTAAGATGAGAGTGACATTGTGTGTGTGTGAGTGTGTAAGGTGAGTGAGATGAGTGACATTGTGTGTGTGAGTGTGTAAGGTGAGTGAGATGAGTGACATTGTGTGTGTGTGTGAGTGTGTAAGGTGAGTGAGATGAGAGTGACATTGTGTGTGTGTGTGTGTAAGGTGAGTGAGATGAGAGTGACATTGTGTGAGTGTGTAAGGTGAGTAAGATGAGTGACATTGTGTGTGTGAGTGTGTAAGGTGAGTGAGATGAGAGTGACATTGTGTGAGTGTGTAAGGTGAGTGAGATGAGTGACATTGTGTGTGTGTGTAAGGTGATTGAGATGAGAGTGACATTGTGTGAGTGTGTAAGGTGAGTGAGATGAGAGTGACATTGTGTGTGAGTGTGTAGGGTGAGTGAGGTGAGTGACATTGTGTGTGTGCGAGTTGTAAGGTGAGTGAGATGAGAGTGACATTGTGTGTGTGTGAGTGTGTAAGGTGAGTGACATTGTGTGTGTGAATGCATAAGGTGAGTGACATTGTGTGTGTGTGAGTGCATAAGTGACATTGTGTGTGTGTGAGTGCGTAAGGTGAGTGACATTGTGTGTGTGTATAAGGTAAGTGAGATGAGTGACATTGTGTGTGAGTGCGTAAGGTGAGTGACATTGTGTGTGTGTGTAAGGTGAGTGACATTGTGTGTGTGTGTGTAAGGTGAGTGATATTGTGTGTGTGTGAGTGTGTAAGGTGAGTGAGATGAGATTGACATTGTGTGTGTGAGTGTGTAAGGTGAGTGAGATGAGATTGACATTGTGTGTGTGAGTGTGTAAGGTGAGTGAGATGAGATTGACATTGTGAGTGTGAGATGAGTGACGTGTGTGTGTGAGTGCGTAAGGTGAGTGAGATGAGAGTGACATTGTGTGTGTGTGAGTGTGTAAGGTGAGTGAGGTGAGTGACATTGTGTGTGAGTGTGTAAGGTGAGTGAGGTGAGTGACATTGTGTGTGTGCGAGTTGTAAGGTGAGTGAGATGAGAGTGACTGTGTGTGTGTGTGAGTGTGTAAGGTGAGTGACATTGTGTGTGTGTGAGTGTGTAAGGTGAGTGACATTGTGTGTGTGAGTGCGTAAGGTGAGTGACATTGTGTGTGTGTATAAGGTAAGTGAGATGAGTGACATTGTGTGTGTGAGTGTGTAAGGTGAGTGACATTGTGTGTGTGTGAGTGTGTAAGGTGAGTGACATTGTGTGTGTGTATAAGGTAAGTGAGATGAGTGACATTGTGTGTGTGAGTGCGTAAGGTGAGTGACATTGTGTGTGTGTAAGGTGAGTGACACTGTGTGTGTGTGAGTGCTTAAGGTGAGTGAGATGAGTGATGTGTGTGAGTGAGTGATGTTATTGACAGGAGGTTGAGTGAATTAGTTGTGTGAGTGAGGTGAGTGATCTTATTGACACGAGGTTGAGTGGATTAGTTGTGTGAGTGAGGTGAGTGATGTTATTGACACGAGGTTGATTGAATTAGTTGCGTGAGTGAGTGATGTTATTGACACGAGGTTGAGTGAATTAGTTGTGTGATGAGGTGAGTGAGTGATGTTATTGACACGAGGTTGAGTGAATTAATGAGCGATAGTGTAGCGGTTAGCGTGCTGCTCTAAGAACCCGGCGACCCGGGTTCGATTCCCGCTCACGGCCAGCACCCAGTGACGATTATCTGAACCGGTCCTCGGCCTCCCCTAGGTCGACTCAGCCTCAAATGAGTACCTGGTGCGGTGCGTAAACATCGCCACTGGGGAGACAAAGGCGGTCGGGCGTGGTGCTGGCCAACCCACCCCCTCGTGTACCGTTGCGGCCTTCATAGGTGCTCGCTAGCAGCACTTGCCCCAAACAGTCTGTTAAAGGCTACATGGGAGATCTTTGTCTTTGCTGTGTGATTGAGGTGAGTGAGTGATGTTATTGACAGAGGTTGAGCGAATGAGTTGTGTTGAGTGAGGTGAGTGAGTGATGTTCTTGACAGAGGTTGAGCGAATGAGTTGTGTTGAGTGAGGTGAGTGAGTGATGTTATTGACAGAGGTTGAGCGAATGAGTTGTGTTGAGTGAGGTGAGTGAGTGATGTTATTGACAGAGGTTGAGCGAATGAGTTGTGTTGAGTGAGGTGAGTTGTCAGACGTCTCTGACAATTCGCTGGGAGGTGTCCGTGCGATGTTGCTTGTGCTTTGTTTGACGTTGCACAATAACTAGTCCGTAGGCGCCGTTGTTTGTATTTATTACGCTTTAAGTGGACGAAGCACACTTGCAAAAAAATTAGTGTAAAAAATGTCAAATGTTCTCCAAGTTTAGACTAACTCAGCAGGTTTTTTTTTTAAACAGGCAAAATCTGCACCGGTTTCAACCTTCTCGGTCTCATCAGCAGACTGACAAAAAAGATCACCACATTCGTTAATAGCACTGGCCTAAAACGGAAATACGTGTAACAGGACACTACTAAACGTTGCACGATGGAGCCTGATGATAGATGATGAACAGAGTGAGATACTATAATAATAGGGTTTTTCCCCTTTTTTCTGGCAACAAAACTGAAACCTTTTTACAAGGATTCATGTTACTGCATTAACCACAATATCTGCAGTCAAAATGCAAACAAAAAACATACTATGATAATATATGCATTGTCCTTGAAACTGATTGGTCCACACCAAGGGACGGCTTTCTTTTGAGCCTCGACCCAAATTGGTGCTCGACCAGATGACGCAAAAAGGTTTTAGTTTTGTTGCCAGAAAAAAGGGGAAAAACCCTATTATTACATTTTGGTACTGGCAAAGGAGGTCTAATGATGAAAGAGTGAGATACTGTATGTTAAACACATGCTGGTGGATTACATCATAATGGCAGCACGAACTAAATTTGGCAAAGACAGTGGAAGGAAAACAGCACTTTTGAATAGGTTCATAGTCCGCGTGAAGTCCATTGTGATTGAGGAATATGCTCAGTGCATTTCACGTGGTTGGATGAATTGTTAAATATTATCCATGCTCGTTGAAATTGATGTGAGTTTCTGTACCGTGTGACTTTGCTGCCTCTGGAAGGACCTGGCAGCATATTTTAAATTTGCCACGTGTTTAAGAATTATCATGCACGTACAGCATAGAAGGACATAATTTGTATTTTTATGGGAAGTAAATTGGTAAACACGGAAAGACAAAACGTGGCGGGTCGCGCCGAATAGAGTTTGGGAAAACTTGACATAATGGCCTACTTTTCTTCATCAACTGTGAGCACAGCAGATGGCATGTATTTTACTGTTAACACACCCGCAGTATTAACCAGGGCCGCCTGCCGGTTGCGAACTTCGAACCTCTGCAGAAAGCCGCAAACGACACTTCCGCCGTGGGCTGTCACCGCCCCGACGCTGACAGCAGACCGCGGTGGGTGAACACGAGTGGTGGCGTTTCCTTCTCCGTGCGCGCGAGATGGCGGAGCGGTGCCACGCTGGTCTCGCCCGCGCTCTCGGGCTCGCCGGGACCGGCCTCGCGTCCGTGGCGCGGTGCTGTTGCCCACCTGGCCGTGTGCGTGGGCTGCTGCCCCCGCTCACGTGGCTCCCAGGCTACACGCTGGGCTCCTTGCGCATGGACCTGGTGGCGGGGCTCACCGTGGGCCTCACCGTGGTGCCTCAGTCCCTCGCCTACGCGCAGGTGGCCGGCTTACCCGCGCAGGTATGGCTGCGGTCGCCCTCCCCCCGTCCCCCCCCGCTCCCCCTCCAGGATCGCATTTCGGTGGCACATCCAGAGAGGTCGACCTGGCATTTTGTTTCGATGAGGCCTGATGGACCAGAGCACCGTGGGCACGCTGAATGGGAGGCGTTCGAGACGTGTCCGCGAAACGCATTGCGTGCAATGTCAAGGCAAATCCTGGCCTGTGAACCCAGCGCAAGATGTATTTTTCTGTAAGGTGCATGGCTTATGCTGCTTTATGCTGGTTGTGCTGCCGCTGAGAGGTTGCGTGTAATGTTCTGCTTCATGCATATGTTGGTGTTCTCTTGTGAGAAGCTTTCAGCTGCAAAGAGTTTACGTTTTTTAAAATAAATTAGACCAACATATGTGTTAATGACAGATTTATTATCTCGAAATTATCTTATTTCAGGACACTGGGGTAAGGACATGAATACTTATGCCCTTACCCCAGGAATTCGTATTGACACATTGCAAAACAAATATAAGGAGAATCACGACATGGTGCCATTTCTAATTGCTGAAAATCCCTTGTTTTGTTGAAGCAGTGCTAGGAGTCTAACTCGGACCGTGTGAAGGTGAAAGGTGGCACAGTGGGTTCGTGAGCGAGGCTGTGCATTTCCCCTGCTGCAGTACGGCCTCTACTCGGCCTTCATGGGCTGCTTCGTGTACTGCCTGCTCGGGACGTCGAAGGACGTGACGCTGGGCCCCACGGCCATCATGTCACTCGTTGTGTCGGTGTACGTGCGCCGCGACCCCGTGTACGCCGTGCTGCTCACCTTCCTGTCTGGCGCCATCCAGCTACTCATGGGGATCCTCCGTTTGGGTAGGGACCGTTACTGTGGCCTGAGATCTTGTAATATGCGTGTGGAGACGCGCAGTGGCGGAGCCAGGATTTTCAAGTAGGGGGGGAGGGGGGGCAAACCCTCCAGCAATGAAAAACGATAGGAGTTGTTAGTAAGTAAGGACTTGTCCCTTGCTTTTTATTTGACGCGTGTGCGGCGATGGCGCAGCCATCGATCGAGGGTTGAATTCGAACCGTGAGTGATTGGCATCGCGCTCGCTGAAGGTGTTTGCCTTCAGGGAAGTCGTGTACTGTATATGCAACTGCGCACAATTCTGTGAGTCACTTATAACTGCTTTGCCATTACTTATTGCCAATTATGGACTCAGACTATTGTCCTATCATCTCATAGAGTCCCTGACACGTAATAATATGCTACACTGGCAGTGAGGGTCGCAAAAATGCCGATTTATTACTAATAAACCCCAATGATCGATTGGATCATTGGGGGGGCACGTGCCACCCCCCCCCCAACTGGCTCTGCCAGTGGAGACGCGGCTGTTGTTGTACACGTGAACATTTCTACCTTTACAATGCAATTCCACAGTGTGAATATTATGCCGCTGCCAATGTTCTCAAGGGAATTGTTTCTCTGAAATAATGTGGTCTTCTTTTGTTTAGGTTTTTTGGTCGAATTCATCTCCCTCCCTGTCTTGAAAGGATTCACTTGCGCTGCTGCAATAACGATTGGATTCAGCCAAATTAAGGTAACTGCTCAGTTATGGTAACTGCTTCACTGAAACTTGTCCTGAATGTGCATTTGTGTGTCTGTAACAAAAAAGTCCAGCGCCGCAATCAATAAGTCTTGAGTCCTAAAGGGACAGAGGGCCGACTTGTGTTATTCTCGACGTATGAATGGTGCAGGGGTCGGAAATCAAAATATTTCAAGAGCCGCAATGCACGTGAATACGAGACGGTCCTTAAAAAATAATGTCGCGAAACAGTCCTTAATGATTCGCATGCGGCTCCGGAGCCACGAGTTCCCGACTCCGGCCCATGAGGTGTACTTCCATGGTGAACTTTACTTCCATGGTGAATTGTACTTCCATGGTGAACTGTACTTCCACGGTGAACTGTACTTCCATGGTCAGGGGTCGGCAACCAAAATAACAAGAGCCATTTTTAAAAAAGAATTTCAAGAGTTGCACTGCAGTCCTTAAAGAGCCGCAGGTTGCCGACCCCTGAACTAGTGTAACGACCCAAACCACTAGGGGCGCAGAACGCCCCTAGTGGGGACAGTACGGAGGGTGCAGAGTCAGATGAACCTCATGGCGGAACCCCCGGGGTCCCATAAGCCCCCGGCTCTCGCATAAACTGCGTTGCGATGTCATTTTATGTCTGTTGAAGGCAAACGATACGGCGATCTATTCTTCTCGAAGAGCTCTACACGATGTGCTAATCAAAGTTTTGTTTCTTCTATGTATTCATCCTTGCTGCGCTTGGACGACACAACAACAGATGGTTTGCGGCGTTCATGTGCGCGGTGGGACGGAGTCACCAAAAACAATAATTAATTACGATTTTGACTTCCGTTTATTCGGGACCCCGGGATCCCGCCGTAAGGTTCAGATGGGGACAACCCAAAAGCAGCCAAGGCACTTGAGGGCAAAGGGCCTGGAGCTCGCCCTGGACAGTAAGGGTAGTTTACAGCAGGTGAGGGACAAGGGCTCTCCTTGGATATGAATTGTGGAGACAGAGTAGGGGACTAGAGGTTAACTGGCAGTAGATATAATGGCAACGAGCCCTGATGGACAGGGGATGCAGTGGGAAGCCCAGGAGGGGCGTATTGCCTGAGGCGCCAATGAGGATGAAGGTACGGGCGGATAACGGGTGATATTATGGGGGTGGGGCTCGGGTAAGAGTATAAAAGAAGAAGGGACGGATGGGGAAGGGGGGCTCGGGGGTGAAGTGTGAAGGATCCTGAAGCTGTAGAAAGAACACGACAAAGTGCGGGAGATTCTGGTGGATATGAAGAGGATCAGCGGCGGAAGTATTCAAAGGGCCTAGAGACTGGTGGACATTGGATGGTGTTTGGGTGTGGACAAGGATTTATATGTTGTTTCACACCACTGTGACAGCCGTGGTGTGTTTTATTCCTTATGAGGTTCTAATAGACCTGTCCCACTTCGAAAGAGAAGACTGTTAGTCGTCCACTAGTCACGGTGGTTGTTACACTTGCTAGGAAGGATCTCGAAACACTTGAGATCAGGACATTATTAATTGCAAGCATTCAGAGATGTGTTTGGTTGTTTGTTTTACAGCAGTTATATTGATGCAGTGCATCTTGAGCACATTGTGTATTTTTATACTAACTTTTGTCTGTTGTGCGTTGTGCACCTGGTTAGACACTCCTAGGACTTAAAGACATCCCTCAGCAGTTCTTTCAGGAGGTGTATTACACGTTTTCCCGAATCGCAGAGACCAGGTGAGCATCATATTCCTCCCTAAGCCAGCAAGCACATCCTGAAAAGAAATTTTTGTAAAAAAAATCTCCTTTTTACACACTTTATTTTAACTCACTCTGTTGTTGTATCTTGTAACTCAATTTTTTAACACACTTCCCAATGTGGTATCGACTGCAAACTTGGTATACTTATGTCATACTGATGACAATACTATATTCTATCATAAAAAATAAAAACATATTTTTAAACATTATTTTTTCTATGTTATGTTTCGGCTTGGTTCTAATTGTCCACGCTGAACTGACGTTGGCTGTAATTGGCCACGGTCCCTTACATTATGGCAAGCTTCGGGGCCACTTCCTGGAGTCGTGGAGTTCTGCCATTACTTGTACATTTAATAAAAGCGTGTTTTAAAAAAAAATTACTTATTCAGTTCAGTACATGGCTGTCAGCCACGTGGGTTATTTAACTACACGTTACCAAACTTTTCAGTGTTGTAAACGTGAGCTACGTGCCCGTGTGTGTGTGCATGCCGATGTATTTGTGCACATGGGAGTGAATGCGTCCATGTGCATTGTCCGTATAGCCAATGGGTAGCTGGTGCACAGCGGTTAGCGCACTGCGCTAAGAATCCGGCAACCAGAGTAAGATTCTCGCTCACGGGCAACATCAGTGACGATTGCCTGAACCAGTCCTGTACCTGCTGTAGGTTGACTCAGCCTCAAATAAGTGCCTGCTGCGGTGCGTAAACCTCACCGCTGGGGGAGACAAAGGCGGCAGGGCGTGGTGCTGGCCACCCACCCACTCGTGTGCCGTGTTGGCCTTCACAGGTGCTCGCTAACAGCACTTGCCCCAACAGTCTGTTAAGGCTACACCGGGGATCTTCGTCTTGGTCACCGCCAACATGAGTGGCAATGAGTGCAGAACTCGTTCCGGGCCTCTCCTAGCACGGCTCGAACAAAAACGCGCATCTGATGCGGTGTGTAAATGTCAGCAGGGAACCTTCGTCATACATTCTTTATGGCTATGCAGGCATTGCTTTACCCGTGCGGTGTGCCCTCTCAGACTGGCGGATGCCTTGCTGGGCGGGAGCTCCCTCCTGCTGCTCATCCTCCTCCGCGTCATTGCCGCACGGTCCCCCATCCCACCGCCCATTCCTGTCTCCGTTCGTATCAGCAATAGCATCACCTCTATTTTTGGGACAGGTTTGTGTTCTTATTATCCAGATCAATTGATGTTATCGGAGGACTGTTTTTGTGAATACGGTAATTCCCCGATTTACGTCCTCCCGCTTTGCGTACTTTCACCCAAACATACTAAGCTTATTGATACCCAATCCCATTTTGAGATTTAGTAACGTAACCATTAAGCCCCAATTTGTTTCCTTTCTACGGCGAAATTTAGGTGCCAGATACCGCCGAATCATTCGCGTCTCTGATTGGCTATAATCTCTTTCATGTGTACTCTATAAATATTTCCCCCCCCACATACTGTATTTATGGCGATTATCTCTTATACAAGTGTAAACTATTTTTTATATAATAAACAACTAATAATACATATAGTATACT
The DNA here is from genome assembly GCF_048934315.1 of Petromyzon marinus. Lineage (NCBI taxonomy): Eukaryota > Metazoa > Chordata > Hyperoartia > Petromyzontiformes > Petromyzontidae > Petromyzon > Petromyzon marinus. The sequence goes on along the minus strand of NC_133703.1, from coordinate 16,901,364 downwards.
AAACAATATATCTATAAAATAGACTTACTTTTCACACCGATGGTTTTACAGTATAGATGCGCAATGGGTTACCGAGCATCCTTTCTCTTTGTCATGTAGGTAAAAAATAAAATGGCAAAAATCACGACGTTTCGGCCACAACACAAGTGGCCTTCATCAGGTGAAGGGACCGTGCTGTCATGAGGACAGCACGGTCGTGATTTTTGTTATTTTATTTTTCACCTACGTGACTTTACCGAATAGAACCAAAGAGTATGGATCCTTGCATTCACGAAAGCTTCAAATCTAGAATCGAGCATCCTTTGTTTGGGTACTGTACCACATTACGAACCGCCATCCCATCTCTTTGCTTCGATTTAAGTTCCTTCGATTTACGTTCTGGTTTTAGGAACGCATCCTGGGCATAAATCGGGGTGTGCCTATTTCAACTTAAAATGCATTACATGGTATTAGAACATAGCAGATTGGTAAATGTGGGAAGGTGGGTTTGCGTGGACTGGCATGTCCGTGACAACGGCTGTGCTTGACGCATAAGCGCTGGCTGCGTGTGTTTCAGTGCGCAATGCGGTGGTCGTCCTGGCTGCCGCCCTTGTGGCGTTTGCCTGCGAGAGCCAGAGGCTGCACCCCTTCACCCTCACGGGGCACATTGCCCAGGGCCTACCCCCGTTCCACCCTCCTGCCTTCTCAGAAACCAAGGAAGGCACATTCATCCCTTTTTTGCAGATCGTCAGGGTAGGTCATCGCGCCGGAGAGTGGCTGTTGTTCCAGCTCCATCGCACGATGTCCGAGCCAGTTGCGGTGCTCGCCATCCCATAGTTTCATCCAATTTGATGTCTTCGGTATTTTATACATCTTGCTTTACGTGCTGAAACATGCAAGTATTACACGTGGCATGTAACCTGCTGTTGCAGGATCTGGGGTTGGCGCTGTTGGTCATTCCGCTGCTGGGTTTCCTGGAGAGCATTGCGATCGCTAAAGCGTTCGGTACTCTTGAAGCATACGAGCAAATCGCACTCGCACAGCAGTGCCACTCCACCACACACACAACAGTACCCTCAACCAACACACACACGCAACAGTACCCTCAACCAATACGAACCAACACAACTTTAAATGTCATACAGAACAAGGATATTTTTTGTCCGTTTTGCTAATTGCATTCTTTTAACGTTCAAGTTTGAGTTGGTGTTGTCGCGTGACGTTCACCTCGTTGTGAAAGTGCGGAAGACGTGCCCGCTGTGTTGTTGCACTCTTTACAGCAACCAAGAACATGTACAGGATCGATCCCAGCCAGGAACTGATAGCAATAGGTAAGCAGAGGTTTGGGTACACTGACACTGACTGTAGCACCACTACTCGCAACAACATGGCCTCACAAGCACACATGTTTTGTGTCACAAGCATTGCAGATTTGAAGTTTTCGTGACTGCAAGGATCCCTATTCTTTGTTTCTATTTCTTGCTGTGGTTGTCACACCTGATGATGATTGCTTGTGTTGCAATCGAAACGTCGCGATTTAATTTTTTTTTAAATGTTTTAATTTTATTGTTTCACCTACGTGACTTTACCGAAAGAACCAAAGAATACACAAGCATTCGCCTTTTATGAGAGCTGTTGGCTTGTTATGCGGGCCCTGGCCACGATGGTCAGCGGTGTTGCTTTTGTGCCTTGTTAAGTTGGTCACGTGTGCTTCCCTTCAGGCCTCACCAATGTTCTGGGTTCCTTCACCTCCTCCTACCCCGTCACAGGCAGCTTTGGCAGGTGACCTACACGAACCAGCACTGCTTCGTAGCATCAAAACTTCCGGGGGGGGGAAAAAAAAAAACCCAAACAAAGATCTGTGTACCATATGATAACAAAGGCACTACCATGACATAAACTACTTTATTACTGTATTGTAGTATAACACTAATGCGATTTTAACACATAACAGGGCGTGTGTTCCTCTCGTACACTTATACTTGGGGAAATTTTCATCCTCCAGCGATGTCGATACGCGTCCACAGACACTTGTGGCGCCTATTACATCGCCTGCTTGTGGACTATGAAAGCAGCACCAATTCGCGTCCACACTGGGAGGCCGGACACCGTGACACTCGGGCCTTGTGCGCGTGGGCTCGGCCGCTCTTACACAAGCGGAACTCTTGTGTTGCAGAACCGCGGTGAATTCCGAGACGGGTGTTGCGACACCCGCAGGCGGCCTTGTTACAGGTATGCACAGGGGGGCAGAGTACTCGCCCTCTTCGTAATGGAGTCATAATTGATTTTTATGCATGTGTCTGGAGCAGTGGTACGAGATTTAAATTCCGCAGAGTTGAGCAGAGTTGATCCCGGGTTCGTACTTTGATGGGATACTAGCAGTGGCTTGTCAGGTGATGTAGGCACTTGGCAGCGAGGTGGCCAGGAAATTGCAATAGTGTTGAACGTCACCCCCTCATAGATGAGGTTTTTTTTTCTCCGAGTATTCCATTTATCGCCCACGATGCCACTCAGGTTACCATTCCGCTTGCCGTTGGAAGATGGTTTTGGTTTTGCACCTGTGTGAAGCGGTGACACTGAGCTCTTCCCCAGTTTACACCTCTGTGGGCCTTGCTCACCCCCAGCTATGGCTGCAAAGTTTGGTCGTACATGTAATGTAGATCGTTTATTGTTAAATTTGAATCACAGTTCCTATGATCACTGTTACATTGTTTTTATAGCTTTATTTTGGTTGATTTCGAAAAAGTTTGGGTTTAGCCATATTTGTTTGTTGTAGTACAGAGTTAAACTGATAAATTTAATCTAAATTGTCTTATGGTTGTTATTGTTTTGCACGCAGAATTGATACACGGTGCTTTATCTGGAAGACTTTGCCGTTTTTTCCTGGGGTTTTCTGTTGCGCGCAGTCACTTTAAGATGTTTTTCTGGTTCATGTTTTTCGTTTGTCGCGGTTGCACCCGAGTCGAGAGCCGAATGGTTTCACAGGGCTACACCAAATAAACGAAAACTGAAAATGAAAAACTGAAAATGAAAAACTGACCTGCCATGATGGCGCTGGTGACCGCGTGCAGGCACTGTGGTGCTGCTGTCGCTCGCCTTCCTCACGCCGTGGTTCTACTTCATCCCCCAGGCCGCCCTCTCCGCCATCATCATTTGCGCCGTGGCGCCGCTGTTTGACTGCCGCATTCTGTGGAGGCTTTGGAAGATAAAAAGTAAAGCAATGTTTGTGTTGCCCGCATCCCGGTTTGAACTAGCGGTGTTTAAATCTGGGGGGCTCATCTTCTTTGGTTCTTTCGGTAAAGTCACCACGTAGAATGAGAATAAAATAATAAATTAATAAAATAAAATAACGCAATGAAATTCTCACGACGTTTCGGCCACAACACAAGTGGCCTTCTTCAGGTGAAAGGAACAGACCTGTCGGGACGAACAGAGCTTCGATGAATGTTGTCAAGATCCGTAGCGTCTTTTAAGCTGGTTTAGAGAAGTGAGGCACCTTGACAAAGGGGTTTACATATAAAAACAGGAGAATTTAGCATTGAAATAGCTGAGTGATTAGCTTGTGACTGGTCATAGAAATGGCTATGTTAAAGTCAAAGCTTACACATCCACAGAGGCACCTAGTACAAATCAAACAGGATAATTTAGCATTGAAATAGCTGAGTGATTAGCTTGTGACTGGTCGTAGAAATAGCTATGTTAAAGTCAAAGCTTACACATCCACAGAGGCACCTAGTACAAATCAAACAGGATAATTTAGAATTGAAGATGAATCCTTGCAGTCACGAAAGCTTTAAATCGAAATCTCGGGGCTCGTCTCTCTTATTTTTACAGCCCTGAGCTAGTGGGGAAATTCTGCATTTATATGGGAGGGGCGAATCTATTCACAGAACAACAAAGCTTACAATAACACGCATCGAATCGTCCATGTGAGAATCGATTGTTTTGGACATCTACGGATTGCAATTGGTGCACGTGTATCCTACATTGACTGGAGCGGCTACGTTCACCTCAGTAACAAAAAGGAATGAATTCTTAAATTACGATGCCAAATTGTGATAATTGAACTGCATGGGGGCATCCTTACAGGCCAAGTTCATAGAGTTACTTGTGGACCATCACATTCACCTCCTTCACAGCGGATGTTTATGGTTCCATGATGTTATTTGAAACACGATGAAGCGTCATGATACAAATGAAAAAAAATCCCCTGCAAGGTACTTAATTGGCAAACACATATAGTGTTCATGGTACGCTACTGGAAATATTACCAGATCCCTCCTGAGAAAGCACGGTTGGCTATGTATGGTGCGAATGAAGTTCACTATACATAACAAGTATATGTTGAGACTCAGCTCTCCTAAGTAAATAAGTAACGTACGTACAGCTGCACCTTGTGGCTTTCTGCTGTGTGGCAATGACCCCGAGTGCTCTGTTTCCCGCTCCTGCAGAGTCGGATGCATTGGTGTTTGTGCTGACGTTTGCCCTGTGCCTGTGGGAGATCCCGTATGGGCTGCTGGGAGGGGTGGTCGCATCTCTTCTGCCCCTCCTGTACCCACTTCTACGGCCACATCTCGACGTGAGGGAGCTACGCTCGCACACCGCTCGCACACGGGCACATGCACGGCGCACGCACGCACACAGCGCGCAGGGCACGCACAGCACGTACGCGCGCGCGCGCGGGCACAGCTTCTGATGTCGCCCCCGAATATAGGCGACGCGTGTGGAGGCAGCTGTGCCGGCCTCGGGGGCCCTGGTGGTGAAGCTGCAGTGCGGCCTGTGCTTCCTGGCCGTGGAGCACCTGCGCGATGAGCTGCTCGCCCTGCAGGGTACGCGTCGCGCGCCGCCTTCGTTTCAGCTCATAGGGCACCGGCGGTGCCGTAAGCGGGCATTGAACGTTATCGCAACTCGTGACATTCTTTGCAGTGGGCTATGGAGGTTCGAGAAGCAAGTGCTGAAATTGAATCTTGAGTGAACTGTTCACCGTCGTTTAGAGAAGTGAGCCCACTGAGATGCTGGTATTTGAAACAATTAAAAAGTTAAATTTTGATTTAAAGCTTTCGTGACTGCAGTAATTCATATTCTTAGTTTTTTTCGGTAAAGTCACGTTGAAGAGAAACAACAAAATAACAAAATATATATAAAACAATAAAAAATTCTCACGACGTTTCGACCATAACTCAAACGGTCATCATCAGGTGTGTCAACGTGACTTTACCGAAAAAACTAAGAATATGAATTAAAAAGTTATTTGTTGATGGCTAAACTAAACTTTTTTTTACCAGGTTAAGCCCACTGAGAAATTGGCCTTTTTCAGAGGCTATCTGGCTACATGTGAAAGCTCATCAAAAGTGGCTTATCATATGTGGGAATTTATAGTGGTAGTCAAATATTCTAAACATATATTTCTAAATGTGGAGGGCAAAACTGGAGGACCTGGAGAAAAGCCCACACGACCGAGGGGAGAGAACGTGTGAACTCCAAATATATCATCAGGGTCGGGATGGAACCCACGACCTCCTGCATACCAGGCGAGGGAGATAACATCTCTCTAGCATGTGCCTTGTGAGTAACCCCTTACCCTAGCTTCATGTGTGTGTGCGCAGCGTCTTGCTCTGTCATCCCCGGGCCCTGCTCGGCCCCACGGCCGGTAGTGCTGGACTGCAGGGCCGTGTACATGCTCGACTACTCGTCCGTGTGCGTCCTGCGGGATCTGCTGCTCAACTTTCACAGCAGAGGCTCCCATTTGCTGCTTGCCTGTCTGCAGGTAGTGGGGTCCTTACTCTCACATTCTACTTGGGACTACTGTCAATCACACCACCACTGAGTAGATGATCACCGTGCCGGTGCGTGTTTGGAATTTTACCGAGAGACAGTTGCACATGTGGATTACGTAGCGCATGCAGTAAAGTACGTGGGCTTGGGCAGGGCACGTCGCTAGGTGGATGATGGCCGATGATCGAGAATGGTGGTGATGACCAAGAAATGGAATGCATTCGAGGGGATGACCACCAGGGAGATGGAACGTTTAAATTAGCTACTGTGCATGTGCTAGGTGGAATGCACCTCCGACTAGCACGGTTGGCTCCGTACGGTGCGAAAACACATTCTCCTGCGGAGGGAGCTGGTAGGAACGTTGGGTTGCTCGGTCAATGGCCATGGTCAACGGCGGCGTGGTGTATTCCGCAAATATGCCCGATTGTGAGGGCGGGCACAAGCCGGCGTGAGTAGATTAAACGTTGAGTTTTGTAAGGGCACCACGGGGTGACCAGCCCCTCCCCACCCAGCCCCACCCCTCCCAGCCCCCACCCAGCCCCACCCTCCCCACCCAGCCCCTCCCCACCCTCCCCACCCAGCCCCTCCCCACCCTCCCCTCTCCACCCAGCCCCACCCCTCCCATTTTTGGATGCAGGATGGACGGACGGACACAATAATCCCCTGTGGGCTGGTGGTGTAACCAGGAGGTTCCTACACAGTATAAGTTCAGCACACATACATTGTTACATTGCAGAACCATGATAAACAGTGACGCATTGGTTAGGCCTTCATCCAGCAGTGGATTGATCATGGCTAATGATGGTGATGTTTAGCGAGTGCTTTGATTTTAATGTTTCCACATTTCTGTGATGCTCTCTTTCCTTGAGTTTTGCTTTTTTTGCTCCACAGTGTTTGTCCATAAGAGGCGAGTCTCCCTTGACCTTGAGTTTCCATGAGCTCTCACCTGGTCACAAGCGAAGGACTTACGTGGTTTATGTTTGCGGTGGTGTCTTTTGTGTAGCCGCAAGTTCTTGACGTTCTGTGTCGTTCCGAGGTTGACTGCGAGCCATTTGCAAGTGTGGCGATGGCAGAAACGTGGCTGTCAGGTGTGTGTGCATTTTTATTATCCCTCGAGAGCGACAATTTACCTGCCTGTTTACTCGTGCTGCATCGAATCATTAATTAATATCCATTATGCATCACATCATATGGGGACTGAATAGTGTAAGGATAAAATGTAGTGAAAATCCAATAAACTTCTGCAGGGGTGGAAATCACAAAATGTGTGATGTGTAGTGAATATATCGTTAAGTTATCTGAGTCACGTAACTATAACTTATTGAAGTGTGGCGTTCAGCTCATCGCTTTCTGGGTGGCTTGAGGTAGGATAAAAACAAGTGTAAAGGCAACATCGAGGATTGGCTGTTGAAAGATGTGAAGAGACTTTTTGCTATAAAACTGCAGTGACCACATAATTGACATTTACAACATATTAATAATTTTGCTGCAATGCTACTTAAAGGGGCTTTCAGACACAAATCTTCACATTCAATACCCTAGACTGGACCATCTTGTTTAAAATCACTTGCAAGTTACTGTTGTTGGATTCTATACACCGTCAAACGTGTACGTGATTTTGGTGTCTTTTGACGGCTGTCATTTTAAATCTGTCATTTTGCTGCCAGCCCTAACTTGATATAGTGTTTGCAGAGCCGATCTCTGGCTGTGAATGACTCTTGATCTTTCGTTCATGTAAAATAACAGCACTGCCGGTTTTTTTCAGAACAAGAATGCAAAGAAGAGAGAATATTACATTGAGTTCCTGAAGAAATTGTTTAAAATTTTACCCTGGAACACAAAACTTTTATACATGTTTTATTGTGTATATTAGAAGCTAATCTTTTAATGTAATGTATTAACCTGTGAGACTTTGTGATGCTGAAATATTTTTTGCACAGAAATTACACAAAAGCTGCAACAACATTCTTGTCACTGTCGATATTACTTTAAAATAAAGGTAAGCTTATGGCTAAGGCCAATGCACTGTGTTTGTGCACTTTGCCTCCTCGAGACGAAAATTATGGGGCAGTTATGGGGCAGTTGTGGAGAGAGTGGAGTAGTTCCCATAACTGGGCAGTGTGCATATGACCAGCTCTGGTTTGGCAGCAGAGGTGTCACTCCGAATCAGTCAAGCAGCATTATCATTTCATCAGCTCCATAATGCTGTGTGGAAGCTGCCTGGTCTGTCTCTCCATACAAAGCTCTTGGTCTTCTCGGCCACAGTCATTGTGTCCCTTCTGTATGCTTGTGAAATGTGGAGCCCTCTAACGGACTGTCGGCGCTGGTTAGAAACATGCAGGCTGGCCTGTCTACAATTCATCCTGGCTTTATCCAGGCTGGATTGTGTGAGGAGCTAACACATCCTTGAAATATTTGAACGCATTCCCATCAGTGAGCTCCTCCGGTGGTCAAGGCTGTGTTGGCTGGGTCATATAGCCCGCATGCCCATCCACCACATGCCTAAGTAGTTTCTGTTTGTCTTGATAGAGGGGGCTAAATGGGTGCGACACGGACTGGAAAAAGAGATGGACTGATGCGGTTCAGCAGGATGTGGAGCTGAGTGGACTTGCCGAACACTGGTACTAGCGATGTAAAGTTCTGCCTCTATGGAGGAGGCTCATGAAGGACGCTATTAGGCAGTTGGGGGCAGTCGCCCTCCAGCAACAGCGAAGGGCAGACCAGTGACAACGAGTGGAGCACCATGCGGCTAAAATGCAGCAAGTTGGCACAGTAAGGGCCACAGCTGCTGCATCTGCCGGTCATCTCAGTCCACCCATGGCACCTGGGTCTGTCCCATGGCCTGTCACCAAGCCTTTGACACTTCACATGGACCTGGAGTGCACCTGGCCTGGCACATGCACCGTGTAGTCGTGACCTCCACTTGGTGGCGAATGGCAGCTGTTGTGAGGCGGTGTGTGGTGAGTTGAGTTTGTGGTGAGGTGGTGAGGAGATTGTGGATGTGTAGACTACTGTAGAGCGTGTATAAGACAGTGGGGATTGGTGGCACAGTGGTTAGCACTACGCTGCATATGATCCTGGCAGAGGCCTAAGTTCGATTTCCTCCCACGACCACCAACACCAGTGACGATTATCTAAACCGGTCCTGGGCCTCCCGTAGGTCGACTCAGCCTTGAACGAGAACCTGGTGCAGTGTGTATAAAGCATCAGGACCGGTGAGTCAAAGGTGGCTAGGCATGCGTGGAGCTGGCAACCCACAATCTCGTGTGCCGTGCCGGGCTTCATAAGTGCTTGCCAACAGCATTTGGCCCAACAGTCTGTAAAGGCCACCAGGGGTAATGACGATGACGATGGTGCGCTGTTGGCAGTGAAATATGGAAGTCTCCAGGCGATAGGTGTGGGACAGGAGCTGTGTGAAAGGGTGCGACTGGCACGGGACGTGAACATTGATCTGCCAAGATTTGTTCCGAGTCTCCCCCGCGCCAGATGATGGTGAGAGAGACGAAACAGGAGTCGGAGGCCACGTCAATTATTTGCCGGTGGTGGTGATGATGATATCGTCTGTTTCAGTTGGGGCTATTGCCATTCCTCGGTGATGGTGGTTATGGCGGTGATGGTAATGAGGATGAAGGGGACGTGAAGGCAAAGTTGGGGTTCAGGGGACGTTTAGTGGGGTCGAGTGGATGCTCGGCGTGACCCACGGGACGTTCGTAAGGGCCCAGGGGTCGTCCGGTTGGGCCCGGGGCAACTTTGGTGGGGTCCGAGGGGAGCCTCTTGGTGCCCAGTGGACGTTCCGTGTGGTTCAGGGAACGTGGGTTTGTATCTGTGAGTATTGCAGTATTTATGTTGTGGGTTTAAAGTTTAGTACAATAATTGTGTTCAATGTGCAGTACGTTATTAAACAAGACTTCATATTGATTGCATGACCGCAGTGTAAGTTGGCCGGTTAGGTGCTCAGTGATCTTTGCGATGGGAATAGCAGTGTACGCAGCTGAGAATGATTGTATTGGATTGCTGTATGTACCTTTGTGTTTTCAATGAACCTGGATTTGTAAGAGAGTCAAACTCAGTGGGAATTGCCCAATTTTTTAAAAATAACAGTTATGAAAATAGCAGTGGAGAAGTGAACTTAGGGGCCGTCCATAAATGACGTCGCGCACCTGGGGGGGAGGGGGGGTCAAACATTTGTGACGATGTGTGACGAGGGGGGGGGGGTGTTGAGAAATGTGACGTCACATCAAAATGCGCAACTTTAAATAAATATAGACAACACGTTCTACTTATCTTCTTTGGTTCTTTCGGTAAAGTCACGTAGAATGAGAATAAAATAATAAATTGATAAAATAAAATAACACAATAATATTCTCACGACGTTTCGGCCACAACACAAGCGGCCTTCATCAGGTGAAGGGACGAGACTGTCTGGTAGGACAGCGCTGGAGTGAAAGAGCCACGTTCAGATCACGGCCTTTAAGCTGTGTGAGAGGAAACAAAGCGCCTTGACAAAGGAATTAGCATATAATTTAGCATTGAAATGGCTGAGTGATTAGCTTGTGACTGGTCAGAGAAATAGCTATGTTAAAACATACACATCCGCAGAGGCACCCCTTGACAAAGGAATTAGCATAGAATTTAGCATTGAAATAGCTAAGTTAAAGCATACACATCCGCAGAGGCACCCCTTGACAAAGGAATTAGCATAGAATTTAGCATTGAAATATCTGAGTGATTAGCTTGTAACTGGTCACAGAAATAGCTACGTTAAAGTCAGAGCATACACATTCACCGAGGCACTTAGTACAAATCAAACAGGAGAATTTAGCATTGAAATAACTAGGCGAATTTAGCATTGAAATAACTGAGTGATTAGCTAGTGACTGGTCACAGAAATGACTATGTTGAAGTCAAGGCCTACACATCTGAGCTATTCACAGTACTATATAGTGAACCAATAAAAAACTAAAATATAAATTACCTTAATGTTTTAAATTTTGATTTAAAGCTTTCGTGACTGCAGTAATTCATATTCTTAGTTTTTTCGGTAAAGTCACGTTGAAGAGAAACAACAACGTGACTTTACCGAAAAAACTAAGAATATACCTTAATGTTATCAATAAACTCTATATTCTCCAATCAGCTAAGCTACCAACAATAAGTCGTTATATATCACAATGCTATATGGCGAAAAAATGGGTGGATTCTTACCCTCAACTTTAGCAACACGGATAGCTACGGGCCCCGTTCAGACGGACGAGTTCATCCATGGTCGGAACAGAGGAGGGGGAGAGAGACAGCTGCGAGGCGCTGTTATACTCCATGTTGTAAACCATACCATTAACCGTGGTGTGAGAGGTATTAAGAGTTAATGCTGGCGAAAGAGCTGCGGTCTGAAGGTCATCGTAAAATACAATTAATTAAGAACAGAAAAGGTTTAAAACATCTTTCCAATGGTTACTAAGCCAGAATCCATCTTCTCGGTTGAAATTGTCTCTGTGCATATGTGAATGGCCTCATGAACGAATCTCTCATGGTAGCCGGTTGGTTTGCAAAGAACCTCCGTCTTGGAGAAGTCAATGTCATGTGAGCCCACGATGTATGAGCGTCTTGATAAGAGATGATTTCTGAGCTGGATGATGATGATGCGAATCTGCATTCAGATAGGCATAAGTGTGCGTTTACTTTCTGTAAACGCTGTGTTTAAAAAGTCTATTTAACTAAGTAGAACGTTTTGATTTAAAGCTTTCCTGACTGCAGGGATTCATAAAAGTATAATTGTATTATTGTATTGTTTCTATTCGACATGACTCTAAGTGACTTTACCGAAAGAACCAAGAATATAAGTAGAACGTGTTGTCTATATTTATTTAAAGTTGCACATTTTGATGTGACGTCACATTTCTCACCCCCCCCCCTCGTCACACATCGTCACAAATGTCTGACCCCCCCCCCTTCCCAGGTGCATGACGTCATTTATGGACGGCCCCTAAGGACCGTGAGACCCCCCGCTCCCCCGGGGTTAGTGGCTGTAGCGCCACCGTGTGGCCACTACAAAGTGGTGCCACGCGGTGGCCACACGGTGGCGCTACAGCCACCGTGTGGCCACCACACAGATGGCCGTACGAAAATCGTACGGCCCAAATACATGAAGTCGTGGGACAGATTTTATTTATTTATTTTTACTCTGAAGAGTCGCGCGATCCCGCTAGCAGCCGACAAATTTGATCCGGAATTAAGACGTTCTCGGTACAGATCATGCGCACATGCTACATGTCACTTCCACATCCGATTTTCCAGCACGCAAGCCACGCCATAGCACAGCGACGGTGGGGGGAGGGGTGGGGGGCAGCGCGTTACCCCCTGCGGCGAAGAAGGCGAAAGCAAGCGACGCCGAGAGGCAGCAGACATTTGAAAGAGTGTGGAGAGCCCGACCTGTATGGCTCTAGGGCAGCACGCGGGACGGCTGCGGTCATTTGTCTGTGACTCTACCCTTGTGATGGGACGTTGTAGGATGAACGTTGAGATTTATACGGGGCACGGGGGTGAACCAACGAGGTCTGAATTGGTCTGTAATAAGAGATAGGGGGGGCACTGGTAAGCGGTTGACAGGCGTGTCAAGGCGGCGAGCCGTGCTTCGGGCGAACGGCGACTGGGAATGCACGGGCGATGAGCACCTCCCTGCCAGCGGCAATGTGGTTGACGGCCAACGCTGGGCCTACGCTATAAGTTGGCACCCGTAAAGGGGCGCACAGGTGGTGCATCGGCCGGTCATCTCGGTCAGTCGACTCATGCGGCACCTGTTGTTGGGTCTGCCCCCGTGACCTCTTGTCGGCGGGCCTTTCGACACTTCACGTGGCCTTAACGTGCACATAGCCCGGCACGAGAGCCGTGGTGATATCACCGCCACTTAGTAGCGAGTGGCGATTGTTGTTTTTGTTGGTGGCCTGTAGCTGTGCACGTCTACCAGACGGCAGGCTTAACCACGCGTTGAAGACGTTGTAGTCGTTACTCCACATGCCCACCAAGAGGGCAACATGAAACAGCACGTCCGGCGCCCGTGAAAATAAAAAAATAACGAAACGAACCTCCGTGATCGATTTGCACTGCGATTCTTAATCAGCTCACGGATTTTCACGTAAAAAATAAATAAAACCAACTGCGGCTACGTCCCATGCTGGCCTACATGTTTATACCATTTAAGATCCGATGAAAATCGGTGCTGAATTCAATACTATGAAGACCTTAACTTTGCGATTTGGATTTCCCGAGAAAATGTTATTGCGTTTTTTATTAATTTATTATTTTATTTTCATTCTACGTGACTTTACCGAAAGAACCAAAGAAGACGCTCTATATTGCCCCGTGTGAAGAGATAAGGAAAAAGTTCGAAAATAGGCAGAAACATTTTACTCTTTTTTTACGGTCAAGTCACGTATAAATAAGAAATAATAAAATAACAGAATAGCGTACGACGTTTCGGTTGCAACACAAGCAGCCATCATCAGGTACAGAAGAGCTAAATTATGAGAGAGGGGAGACACATAACCTCAGATGTATATACAGACACCCAAGTAGGGGGAGTTGACACGGATACAACAGGGGACACAGAGAGAGAAGCATACCAGACAAACAGGGTTTAGCAACATTTTTGGAAACTTTATGTTATGCCGGACTATTCGTTAATTGTGTTTTGACCGACCGTCTGTGTTGCTTTACATGGTTTCCAAAAATTTTGCTAAACCCTGTTTGTCTGTTGTCCCCTGTTGTATCTGTGTTAGTTCCCCTTACTTGGGTGTCTGTATATACATCTGAGGTTATGTGTCTCCCCTCTCTCATTATTTAGCTCTTCTGTACCTGATGATGGCTGCTTGTGTTGCAACCGAAACGTCGTACGCTATTATGTTATTTTATTATTTCTTATTTATACGTGACTTGACCGAAAAATACAAAGAGTAATCCCTGCAGTAACGAAAGCTTCAAATCAAGTCGGAAACATTTTTTTTGTAACCAGACAAATTAGTTTTTTTTTCATTGAAGTGCACTTCAAATTTGCGCTTGTGAAGATTATCTTTTTGTGATTAACGTAGTTGGAATAGACTCATGTCGTTAAACTTTGTTGCTACAGCACAGGGATGCAAGCGGTGTCCGTAGTGTAGCGGTTATCACGTTGGCATAACACGTGGAAGGTCCCTGGTTTGAAATCGTTTGGAAACATTTTATGTATAACCATAAAAATTCGTGTTTTATTTAAAGTGCAAGTAAAATGTGCCTTCATGAAGATGATGATTTCATGATTCTTCATTGTTGGCATAGCCCTATGCCAGTGAAGTGTGTTGCAACCTCACAAGTTTGACAAGCAGTTTCCGTAGTGTAGTGGTTATCACGTTCGCCTAACACGCGAAAGGTCCCCGGTTCGAAACCGGGCGGAAACATTTATGTTTCACAAAATAAATTAGCATTTTATTTGAAGTGGATGTAAAATGTGCCTTCATGAACTTGATGATTGAATGATTTTACATTGTTCGTTTCGACTTATTTTAGTGAAATATGTTGCTACGTTACATGTTTTTCAAGCAGCTTCTGTAGTGTAGTGGTTATCATGTTCGCCTAACACGCGAAAGGTCACCGGTTCGAAACCTCCCTGTAAATGCTCACACCGAGCCCTCAATACTCTGATAGTGCGCTGTTTTTGAGTTGTACGCCTTTTGGCGTCTCTGGTCCAACACCAGTGGAGAGACTAAAGGGCTCTAAGAAAAGCCGTCTCGGGTGTGGACCAATCAAATTCAAGGACACTGCATATTATTATCAGAGTTGTCTCTTTTGTTTGCATTTTGACTGCTTGTGTTGTGGTTATTGCAAACCTGATGCCTTGAATAAAGGTGTCAGTTTTTGTGCCAGTTTAAAGGATAAAACCTATTGCTATATCTTGTTACTGGCAAAGGAGGTCTCATAATGTAAAGTCTATTTAACTAAGTAGAACGTTTTGATTTAAAGCTTTCGTGACTGCAGGGATTCATAAAAGTATAATTTAATCATTTTATTGTTTCTATTCGACGTGACCCTACGTGACTTTACCGAAAGAACCAAGAATATAAGTAGAACGTGTTGTCTATATTTATTTAAAGTTGCGCATTTTGATGTGACGTCACAATTCTCAACCCCCCCCCCCCTCGTCACACATCGTCACAAATGTCTGACCCCCCCCCCCCCCAGGTGAATGACGTCATTTATAGACGGCCCCTAGGGACCGTGAGACCCCCCCCCTCCCCCGGGGTTAGTGGCTGTAGCGCTACCGAGTGGCCATAACACAGGTGGCTGTAGCGCCACCGTGTGGCCACTACACAGTGGCGCTACAGCCACCGTGTAACGCCACGGTGTGATGGCCACACGGTGGCGCTACAGTCTGTGTGGTGGCCACACGATGGCTGTAGCGCCACCGTGTGGCCACCACACAGTGGCCACTACACGGTACGAATGTGCGGTGCCCGCAAAGCGGTACATCGTAGCGGTTGGCGCACTGTTGCGGCTGTCCGAAGGGTCCAACGCATATGCCGTGTCAACCAACTCACATTGTTTACCCCGCAATCTTGCACGGGCAAATTGAGTTGTCAGGTTCATGCGGCGTACAGCCCTTTAAATACGAGGCAACAATAACGAAAATTGTACGGCCCAAATACATGAAGTCGTGGGACAGATTTTATTTATTTTTTACTCTGAAGAGTCACGCGATCCCGGGAGCAGCCGACAAATTTGATCCGGAATTAAGACGTTCTCGGTACAGATCATGCGCACATGCTACATGTCACTTCCACATCCGATTTTCCAGCACGCAAGCCACGCCATAGCACAGCGACAGTGGGGGGAGGGGTGGGGGGCAGCGCGTTACCTCCTGCGGCGAAGAAGGCGAAAGCAAGCGACGCCGAGAGGCAGCAGACATTTGAAAGAGTGTGGAGAGCCCGACCTGTATGGCTCTAGGGCAGCACGCGGGACGGCTGTGGTCATTTGTCTGTGACTCTACCCTTGTGATGGGACGTTGTAGGATGAACGTTGAGATTTATACGGGGCACGGGGGTGAACCAACGAGGTCTGAGTTGGTCTGTAATAAGAGATAGGGGGGGCACTGGTAAGCGGTTGACAGGCGTGTCAAGGCGGCGAGCCGTGCTTGGGGCGAACGGCGACTGGGAATGCACGGGCGATGAGCACCTCCCTGCCAGCGGCAATGTGGTTGACGGCCAACGCTGGGCCTATGCTATAAGTTGGCACCCGTAAAGGGGCGCACAGGTGGTGCATCGGCCGGTCATCTCGGTCAGTCGACTCATGCGGCACCTGTTGTTGGGTCTGCCCCCCGTGACCTCTTGTCGGCGGGCCTTTCGACACTTCACGTGGCCTTAACGTGCACATAGCCCGGCACAAGAGCCGTGGTGATATCACCGCCACTTAGTAGCGAGTGGCGATTGTTGTTTTTGTTGGTGGCCTGTAGCTGTGCACGTCTACCAGACGGCAGGCGTAACCACGCGTTGAAGACGTTGTAGTCGTTACTCCACATGCCCACCAAGAGGGCAACATGAAACAGCACGTCCGGCGCCCGTGAAAATAAGAAAATAACGAAACGAACCTCCGTGATCGATTTGCACTGCGATTCTTAATCAGTTCACGGATTTTCACGTAAAAAAATAAATAAAACCAACTGCGGCTACGTCCCATGCTGGCCTACATGTTTATACCATTGAAGATCCGATGAAAATCGGTGCTGAGTTCAAAACTATAAAGACTTTAACTTTGCGATTTAGATTTCCCGAGACACGCCCTATATTGCCCCGTGTGAAGCGATAAGTAAACATTTTATTTGTTACAAGACAAATTTGTGTTTTTTTAATTGAAGTGCACTTCAAATTTGCGCTTGTGAAGATTATCTTTTTGTGATTAACTTAGTTGGAATAGGCTCATGTCGTTCAACTATGTTGCTACAGCACAGGGATGCAAGCGGTGTCCGTAGTGTAGCGGTTATCACGTTGGCATAACATGTGAAAGGTCCCTGGTTTGAAACCGTGTGGAAACATTTTATGTATAACCATAAAAATTCGTGTTTTATTTAAAGTGCAGGTAAAATGTGCCCTTATGAAGATGATGATTTCATGATTCTTCATTGTTGGCATAGGCTTATGGCAGTGAAGTGTGTTGCAACTTCACAAGATTGACAAGCAGTTTCCGTAGTGTAGTGGTTATCACGTTCGCCTAACACGCGAAAGGTCCCCGGTTCGAAACCGGGGGGAAACATTATATATTTTACAAAATAAATTAGCATTATATTTAAAGTGGACGTAAAATATGCCTTCATGAACTTAATTATTGAATGATTTTACATTGTTCATTTCGACTTATTTCAGTGAAATATGTTGCTACGTTACACATTCTTCAAGCAGTTTCCGTAGTTTAGTAGTTATCACGTTCGCCTAACACGCGAAAGGTCCCCGGTTTGAAACCGGGTGGAAACATTTAAAGTATAACAAAAAAATCGTATATTTTTTTTATTCGACGGAAAATGTGCTTTCATGAAGATGATGAATTCATGATTCTTCATCGTTGGCATAGGCCTATGGCAGAGAAGTGTGTTGTAATTTCACAAGTTTGACAAGCAGTTTCCGTAGTGTAGTGGTTATCACGTTCACCTAACACGCGAAAGGTCCCCGGTTCGAAACCGTGCGGAAACATTTTATGTTTTACAAAATAAATTAGCATTTTATTTAAAGTGGAGGTAAAATGTGCCTTCATGAACTTGATGATTTAATTATGTGTCATTGTTCGTTTCGACTTATTTCAGTGAAAGCTGTTGCTACGTTACATGTTCTTCAAGCAGTTTCCGTAGTGTAGTGGTCATAATGTTCGCCTAACACGCGAAAGATCACTGGTTTGAAACCGGGTGGAAACATTTTGATAAACGAGTGAAGTCTTGCAATACGAGTAGTACGTATATGCTTTGTCTGCCGAGCGTCACGTGATCACAACTGATATACGAGTGCTTTGATATACGAGTGCTTTGGATTACAAGCACGTCTCTGGAACGAATTATGCTCGCAATCCAAGGTTTTACTGTACCTATATCTCCATAAAACATCCACTGCTGATTTCCCACGAAGTGATAATACAGTCCATGATGTATGGGTAATACATGTACATCTTTCAGTCAAACTACCACCACCAAGATAAACATTCTGTATCAGAAAAGACAAAATATTCTAGATTTAAAGCTTTCGTGACTGCTAGGATCCATACTCTTTGATTCTATTGGGTAAAGTCACGTAGGTGAAAATAAAATAACAAAAAATCACGACGTTTCGGCCACAACACAAGCGGCCTTCATCAGGTGAAGGGACGAGACTGTCTGGAGGACAGCGCTGGAGTGGAAGAAGCCACGCTTAGATCACGACCTTTAAGCTGTGTGAGAAGAAAAAGACCAAGCGCCTTGACAAAGGAATTAGCATATAATTTAGCATTGAAATGGCTCATTGAAATAGCTAAGTTAAAGTATACACATCCGCAGAGGTACCCCTTGACAAAGGAATTAGCGCTGGAGTGGAAGAAGCCACGCTTAGATCACGACCTTTAAGCTGTGTGAGAAGAAAAAGACCAAGCGCCTTGACAAAGGAATTAGCATATAATTTAGCATTGAAATGGCTCATTGAAATAGCTAAGTTAAAGTATACACATCCGCAGAGGTACCCCTTGACATAGGAATTAGCATCGAATTTAGCATTGAAATAGCTGAGTGATTAGCTTGTAACTGGTCACAGAAATAGCTGTGTTAAAGTTAGAGCATATACATTCACCGAGGCACCTAGTACTAATCAAACAGGAGACTTTAGCGAAACACAACCACGCTCAGACATCGGACCTGTGTGCGAGCAAACAAAGAAATTAGCATAAAAATTAGCATTTGATTGGCGGATTTTAGGAAAGAGGTGGTGTACGTGCCGGTGGACTTGCCGTTTGGCGCGGGGGGGGGAAGGGGGGAGGGGGAGTATACCTATTGATGGTGGTGTGAAAAGGGGGAATTTATAAGAGCTGCGAAAGTTTGGGGTACCACTACTTGAAAAATATACTGTACCATTGAAATTAGTTTAATGTTTAGTTCGATTTAGAACATATTTCCAATGGTTGCTTAATTTGAAACCACCCTCTCGGTTGAAATTGTGTCTGTGTTTGTAGATCTGAATTGCTTCATGAACAAATCTCTGATAAAAGCCCGTGGGTTTGCAAAGAACCTTGGTATCGGAGAAAATTATATCGTGATCCCCCACAGCGTTGTAACAGTGATCAGCTCGGGTCAGTGGGGTCAAATCACAGGGCACACGAGCGACACACCTTGCTTCGTCTCGGGTGCTCTGGCCCTTGATAAACCTTGCCGCGCCTGGGTTTGTGCCCAATACAGGTGACGTCACTGGGGGATGACGTCACTCGGAGTGGACGAGGCGGACACCTGACCCTGGACCCCAAGACGTGGCCATCCTGGAACCGCCTACCACACCACCTCTACACACACCATGCACACACACACCACGCACACACACCCCACACACACACCCCACACACACATCCCACGCACACCACGCACACACACCCCACACACCCCACACACACACCCCACGCACACCACGCACACACACCCCACACACCCCACACAACCCACACACCCCACATAATGTGATGAGAGATAAAGTGATGAGAGATAAAGTGATGAGAGATAAAGTGATGAGAGATAAAGTGATGAGAGATAAAGTGATGAGAGATAATGTGATGAGAGATAAAGTGATGAGAGAAAGTGATGAGAGATAATGTGATGAGAGATAATGTGATGAGAGATAAAGTGATGAGAGATAAAGTGATGAGAGATAAAGTGATGAGAGATAAAGTGATGAGAGATAAAGTGATGAGAGATAAAGTGATGAGAGATAAAGTGGTGAGAGATAAAGTGATGAGAGAAAGTGATGAGAGATAAAGTGATGAGAGATAAAGTGATGAGAGTTAAAGTGATGAGAGATAAAGTGATGAGAGATAAAGTGATGAGAGATAAAGTGATGAGAGATAATGTGATGAGAGATAAAGTGATGAGAGAAAGTGATGAGAGATAAAGTGATGAGAGATAATGTGATGAGAGATAATGTGATGAGAGATAAAGTGATGAGAGAAAGTGATGAGAGATAAAGTGATGAGAGATAAAGTGATGAGAGATAAAGTGATGAGAGATAAAGTGATGAGAGATAAAGTGATGAGAGATAAAGTGATGAGAGATAAAGTGATGAGAGATAAAGTGATGAGAGATAAAGTGATGAGAGATAAAGTGATGAGAGATAAAGTGATGAGAGATAAAGTGGTGAGAGATAATGTGATGAGAGATAAAGTGATGAGAGATAAAGTGATGAGAGATAAAGTGATGAGAGATAAAGTGATGAGAGAGATAAAGCGATGAGAGACAAAGTGATGAAAGACAAAGTGATGAGAGAAAGTGACGAGAGATAAAGTGGTGAGAGACAAAGTGATGAGAGATAAAGTGATGAGAGATAAAGTGATGAGAGATAAAGTGATGAGAGACAAAGTGATGAGAGATAAAGTGATGAGAGATAAAGTGATGAGAGATAAAGTGATGAGAGATAAAGTGATGAGAGAGAATGTGATGAGAGAGAATGTGATGAGAGATAAAGTGATGAGAGAGAATGTGATGAGAGAGAATGTTATGAGAGACAAAGTGATGAGAGTGAAGTGATGAGAGAGAATGTGATGCAACATCATAATTTTAAGTGGTAGGCATTAGTCATTATATAGTGTAGCATATACCCAGTTACTTAATGTTAACAGCTCAGCTTATTGGAGAGTATATTGAGTACATTGATTATATTGATGTAGTTTATATTTAGTTTTTTTTCACATCGGTTTATTGTATGGGAGTAGGGTATGTGTAGTTCTTTAGAAACTCCCCTTTTTTATTTTCCACATAATGCACGAGCTTTATACGTGGTGGTTTGGGCTGTTGCAATTTTTTATTATTAAAATCTCTCTCTGTATTACTGCTAATCCTACAAAATACACTAGCATAATGTGACTTTGAGACCCCCCCACCGCCTAGACATTCCACAAGGAGTGACTAACCCCATATCTGCATTTTCCACCAATATGCTAAATTCCTCTGTTGATATGTAAACTCCTTTGTCAAGGCGCTCTGCTCCTCCCACCCAGCTTGAAATACGCTGCCAAGCTTAGCAGTGTTCATTAGGACGCTGTCTTTCCGACAGCTCTGTTTCTTCACCTGAGGACGGCTGCTTGCGTTATGGCCGAAACGTCGTGAGAAATGTATTATATAATGTTTGATTTTTATTATTTTATTTTTCCCTTCTACGTGACTTTACCGAAAGAACCAAGAATATGAATACCTGCAGTCAAGAAAGCTTTAAATCGGAATGAAACACGTTTGTTCCAAAATGTGTATTCCTATCATATGTAACATGTGCCCGCATTTGTGTTATGTGCACGTGGAAGTACATAATATATATACACTACATCATGTACATAATATAGATGCACATTAAACGATACTGTATACACATCCTGTTATGTTTGATCTCAATCCATGGGACTCACAAGGTAAGTGATGATGATGCTGAAGATGGTACAATGCTGTTTGTCTTGAGCGTGTTGATTGTAGTGGTGATGGTGGTGACGGTTATAGCAGTGATAGTGATGGTAAAAACACAGATGATTGCAGTGGAATGATAATAATAGTGGTCGTGTTAGTAGAGGTCGTGACTATGCACACAATATATTATATGTAATACACATTAATCATATTTAATACCCTCAAAAACAATTGCAGGTGCACGTACTACAATGTAATTACAGTATACATACGATGGTGGTGTGTGTGTGTGTGGGGGGGGTTGAATGTATAGGCATATTAAAATAATTTAACACGTATTCATCCGTGTGATTATTTTAATACGTGTAATATGCACACACGCATCGTCATAATATGTAACCGCATTTGCATTATATACACATGCAAGCACGTATAATAGACACACACCATATAGATATCATACACGTGTACATTCATTGTACTGTTATCTAACGATCTAATGGGTGGATTAAGATTTACTTAAACCAAGGTGGCGACCCACGAGTCCCCCCATGTGAATGGACATGAGGCATTCAGTGACGTCTCAAGAAGCCGATGATTATTACCAGAAGGCCACGTGACTCTCTCTCTCCACGCGTGAGGAAACGGATGCCGTGACGTCACCTCTGACGTCATTAGCCTGGCGCGTCATTCGTCGTTGAACTTTGGCGGAGGGAGCACGCGGCTCGCGCTCCAGCGCCCCCTAGATCCTGGCTCTGTCCCAACGTGTTTCTGGGAGTTTCTCGACGAGGGATTTGTCCAAGGTAAGCGACGACGTTGAATGACAGTGCGATGCTGTTTGTATCGACCCTGTTGATTGTTGTGGTGATGGTGGTGTTGAAACGGCTCTATGCCGAGTGTTGTAAGTGGTGGTGATGTGAATATGGTAATTATGAGTGTGGTGTTCGTGGTGGAGGTGACGGTTGAATTATTTGTGGAGGTGGTGATGTGTGTCCCCCCCCCCCCAATATATATTATAATTACGGCCTTGTTTGAAACTGATTGGCCTACAACCAGAGAGAGCCGTCTTTATGGCCTTGTCTCACCAGTCTAAGACCAGAGAACACCAAAAAGGCGAACAGTACAAAGCCAATGCAAATATCAAAATTTCGATTTAAAGCTTTCGTGACTGCAGGGATTCATATTCTTGGTTCTTTCGGTAAAGTCACCACCACGTAGAAGGTAAATAATAAAATAAGAATAAAAAAGCATTAAAAAAACATATTTTATTATGTTGTATTTTCATTATTTTATTATTGCCCTTCTACGTGACTTTATCGAAAGAACCAAGAATAATTATCAAAGTATCAATAGCTTGGGTTCAGCAGTTATATCAATGGGACAAAGGAGGGCGGACGTGGTGCTGACCATCCAACCCCCTCACGTGGCGTGCTGCCCTT
This sequence comes from Petromyzon marinus, assembly GCF_048934315.1. Lineage (NCBI taxonomy): Eukaryota > Metazoa > Chordata > Hyperoartia > Petromyzontiformes > Petromyzontidae > Petromyzon > Petromyzon marinus. The sequence goes on along the minus strand of NC_133703.1, from coordinate 16,878,546 downwards.
AATAGGTGCTCGCAAATACCACTTGCTCTAACAGTCTGTTAAGGGGCCGTCCATAAATGACGTCACACACCTAGAGGGGGGGGGGGGTGGTCAGACATTTGTGACGATGTGTGACGAAGGGGGGTGGGGGTGGTTGAGAAATGTGACGTCACATCAAAATGCACAACTTTAAATAAATATAGACAACACGTTCTACTTAATTAAATAGACTTTTTAATAAACGTTTTCTGCTACAACATCAGAGTGCAGCGCCACATTAAATACGCACTACAATGACAATAGTTTAAAGCGATTTGAAGCACTTTTTTTTGGGGGGGGGGGGCAGAACTTTGTGACGTCATATTTGAGGGGGGGGGGGTCTGACTTTGTGTGACGAAGTTGGGGGGGGGGGGGTCAAAAATCGTACAAAATCGCGTGACGTCATTTATGGACGGCCCCTTAAGGCTCCATGGGGGTCTTTGTCTATGTCCGCGAGATGATTGCACTTCAAAGGTTAAGGTGCCATTGACTGTCCGGTGTCCCTCGCCCGCTCCACACCATGGTATCGGCCAACAGTACTGACTCGTACAGTATACCCGCAAAAGGCAAAAACTCACTCCCGCGATAGCTGAATTGGTATACTAAGACGTTACACGCTCGATAACGTCGAAACCGCGAACGATAAACCCAACGATATTCAAGGGTCTTCCGCATGTCTCTGAATCCGTGTTTGCATCTCTCTGTCCATGTGTCTGCGTGTCTTTAGGTGTGTTTACATGTACATGGGGAGTTGGTTTAGTGTAGCGCCTTGGCACACTGAGCAATAACAATAAACCCAGCGACGCGAGTTCAATTTCTGCCCACGGCCACCACTAATGACGACGTGCACATACACCGACACGGTGGCTAGGAGATGTTCACAACCTCGCCTGGTATACAGGAGGTTGGTGGGTTTGATCCCAACCCTGACGCATGTCTCCGATTATTTTTTGCCTCCACATTTAGAAACGTGCGTTTCGAGAATTTGGCTGCCGTAAATTTGCACATGATGCGCTACTTCGCTGAGCTATCATTCGTGACCAGGTCGCTTCTGAAAAAGGGCTCTGTAGCTCAGCGGGTCTTACGTTGTAAAATAAAAACAACAACAAAAATGTGTCTCTGTAATGTTTCGTGATTGGCAGGCGATCATGGCGCCTGGAGTCATCTCTTCGAAGGCAGGGAAAAGCTTCACACCACAAGGTTCCACACCACTCGATTCTGCATCTTTGAGCCACGTGATATACCGCCAGGCTCTTTAATAAGACAATGGCACACTCACTCGAGCAGAGTTCACGTGGCCAGAGTCAACCCCTGAACGGTCCTACGCGTTTAAATAGACCACGCACATTTGAAGTCATGCATAAGTCCTTAGTTGCTTTGTGATTCTATGAATGTCCACATGATAAGCCACTTTGTAGAGTTGTAATTTATGGCCAGCTACTGAAAAATGTTAATAGTTCAGTGGGCTTTAGCTGGTAAGTTAAAGAAAATAGTTTAAACTTGATTTGTATATTTTTGTTTAAGTGATGTGCATAGCTTTCCTATACTTTGTCCTCCTATCATGCTTTTGTGTTGTCCTCCGGGACATCTGTTAAAAAGAGCTTTATAGCTCATCAGATTCCTTCAGTAAAAACAAATATTACGATTCTGTTACATATATGAATGTGTTCATTCATTAACGCATGTGTGTATGTGTTTGGGTGCAGAAATCTTGGATAGATTCCGAAAGAAGATGACTTCTTTTGAACGCACAGAAATCCAGGCGTACCAAAATATTTTTTATTTTAAGACTAGCGGTGTAAGAAATGGCCATGCAAATAATGGCTACGACGACGAAAATAACCACTACATTCCGGTGAGTCTCCAATGTGGTCCATGTTCATTCCAACAAGTCCACATCCCACTGCAAACCCAAACAACCCAGGCAATTGTCTTTCGCATGGCTATTGTACTTGCAGAGAAACAAATACGATTTTACATTCAGGTGGCAGTCAAGCCAGTTAACCGCATCAGGAGTAGCGGAGTATATCACTGTGATGTCTCCTTTTGTATTTGTGGATCGGGCATTGCATCGTTGTGTTGTGCAGTTTGTTCTGGATGACCACAAGCGCACACTACTGGAGAGTTTTTAATTTTCCATTTGTGCATCAGGTATCGGCGTCTGCCATGGTTTGTGCGGATGCAATTTAGGGTGGACTATGAGCTTCGTGGAAGATTCAACTCAGGGATCCTCTGTATAGTCTGATGGTGTTGTTTGTAATTAGCAGTGAAACATCGTACCAAGTAAAAATTTTATTTAAAGCTTTCGTGACTGCAGGGATTCATATTCTTGGTTCTTTCGGTAAAGTCACCACTTAGAAGGGAAACAATAAAATAATAAAAATATAAAACAATCAAATTCTCACGACGTTTCGACTGCAACACAAGCAATCATCGTCAGGTGTGAAAACCACAGCAAGGAAATTTGAAAAAAGTGCTAACGATAAAAAGAAACCCGCCACTTTTTTCAAATTTTCTTGCTGTGGTTTTCACACCTGATGATGATTGCTTGTGTCGCAGTCGAAACGTCGTGAGAATTTTATTTTTTTATATTTTTATTATTTTATTGTTTCCCTTCTACGCGGTGACTTTACCGAAAGAACCAAGAATATAAACATCGTACCAAGTTGTTCAATGTTGTGGATTGCTTTCTAAAACATGCCAGTGCACTGAAGCATCAATTTGGCTGCATTAGGGTATTAGGAGCGTGACACACATTGGCATTTTACACACGTGTCGATATAACCCAAAATTCAATCATGAATCATAATGGTTCAAAGCCCATGTGTTAAATTTGTTAAAAGATCCTCATTAATGTGCATACTTGATAACAATTGTTTCGTGTGGAGTTGTTGGCTTCAGCTGGATACCAATGAACACACACAATTAATGTCATTCTGCCAATCTCTGAGCGAATACTTATACGCGTGTGAGATGAGAGACCGTCTATGACACATTTTACATAGCATGATCAAGTGGTGTCCAGTGTGGGGTATGAGACATCTGGCAAATACATCACAAGCATCACAGACATTGTTCTATCGGTTTGGATACAAAATAAAAAAAACAATAACTAAATGGGCACTAATTGAGCGATGCTTTAAGACTGAGTAATGTTTGAGGACTGAATAAGGGCGCATTGAATAATTAACTCTTCTGTTATTTTGTCGCAGATAATGAACGAACACCTGGCGTACCGTTACCAGATACTAAAGGTACTTGGCAGAGGGCGTTTTGGCCAGGTGCTGCTTTGCATGGATCACAAGACCAAAGAAAAAGTGGCCTTGAAAATGCTGCAGCACTGCATACGGTGAGATTGCACGATGGAAAAAGCCACATTTATATCTGGATGTGTGCCTAGAACAATAACTTGTGAGATTATTAACAAGTGTTACTTTCCATGAAAGCAGAACAAATCGGGATTAGAGCATATTGCCTTGTCTTCGGGGGCTCTGCTGGTGGGGTCATCCTAGTTTTTGTACATCCTCATGCCTCTTAAGCGTGCAATAACAAGAGTGTGGTGAGATGGGTTCACGGTTTATCTCCATAACAAAGAGGAGGTCAGCAAAGACGGACCATTGCCAAAAAAGGTTCCGTCAGTGTTACTAATGAATTTATTGACGGTTTTTTTACCTTGTGCGCTACTGCCAATGCAGTATCATATTTTATTCTTGTTGGCTATTTTTTTTTATCCCACAGCACCTGGCAAACGGACGTGCAAAACGAGCCGGAAATAATTCTGGCCCTGGAGTCCACGGATCTAGAAAACAACCACATCATCAGACTCCACGAAACCTTCATATTCAGGGGACATTTTACGATGGTCCTGGAGTTCGTCGGGTGAGAAGAAATCGCATCAAGATATATTTTTTATAAACCAAAAATATAACATTTATTTTATTATTTCATTGTTGCCCTTCTACGTGACTTTACCGAAATAACCAAGAAATAATATAATTAAAAAAATATATATTTTTTATAAACAAAAAATGTAAAATCTATTTTTATAAAAATATGTTTTTATTATTTTATTGTTTCCCTTTTACGTGGCGACTTTACCGAAAGAACCAAAGAATATTAATCCCTGCAGTCACGAAAGCTTTCAATCAAAATTTCATCTCAATTCATGTTTCTAAATGTGGAGGGAAAAAAACCAGAGGAGCCAGAACAAAATGTCCACGTGACCACGGAGGGAGACAAACTTTCAAACTCCAAATATAAATAACATACACAACTGTTTACAATTGCTCCCTGGGCCTTAGGGGATACATTTGAGCTGAGTTGCACAATTGTGCAAAAATAAAAACCAGCCAATTAACATGAGATGTTTGCATAATAATTGGAAATAAAAGAAACAGCAAACTGACATAAGCTGCAGCACATGAAGCTGATAGCTACCACAAGGCCCTATCCCGCCCGTCAGCAGGATTCATGCACCATGCGGAACAGCGAAACCGTCGCAAGGGGCTCCATTATATTGATCTGAACCCAATGAGCAGGTCATGTTTAATCATCATTCCCCTGGCAGAGTTGAGAATTGCCTTTTTTTTACGTGAGTAGAAGCCTTAACCGCATTAAGCAATCCTGAGCATTGATCACGAGGAAAATACCTACAGTAACCATTCACGGTGTCCTGTTTTTTTTGTTGTAGTCAAGACCTGAGAAAGCAGCTCAGGGTCGCAAAGCACTTTCCCCTTTCAAGAGTCAGGCTCTACACTCAGGCCATGCTGAAGGCTCTTGTCAAGCTCAAGCAGGAGTCCATCTTGCACGGAGACCTGAAGCCAGTGAGTGAACCCAAAATAACCGAAATGCATCATTCATTCGAAATGCATCATTCATTCGAAATGCATCATTCATTCAGTCCTTCTGTATTATTGCTTTGAGACAACTGGTTGTCAGGACGAACTCTCGCGACTCGCAAAATAGAAGTCAAAGACCACGCGACTCTTTGTTGTGCTACTCTTGAAATGCATGCTATTTACTAATTCAGAAATGCACTAAATATATAGCCGAGGCTTGCTTAAACGCAGGGCATTGCGTATCTCTGCTTTCTTGAGAGCGAACCGCATATTATTTGCTAAATATTCGAATTCACATTCTTAATAATAGTGACAACACTCATGCAGCTATGATTACAAATGTCAACGTTAACTGCACATTTTTAAGGAATAAATGAATGAGTGAACGACCTTCAACCGATATGCAAATTGTAGTCTTACCTTGCGTCCTGTATGCTTCAAAGCTGTACACATCAAACACCTCTGACAAGAGCCACAACTTCTTTTTCTTACAGGAAAACATCCTTGTCAAAAACCATAAAACCGGGAACATCAGAATCACTGATTTTGGCATCAGTGCCAAAGTTACAAAGTCATGTAAGTGATTTCCCCTGTGTCTGGGTGTGTCTGTGGAGTTAATAGTGTAGGGAGAGGTCGTGTCGTGGTTAGATCGCTGCGTTATGAACCTGACGTACGGAGTTCGATTCCCGCTCACGGCCAACACTGGTGACGATAATCTGAACCGGTCCTGGGTCTCCCCTAGGTCGACTCAGCCTCAAATTAGTAGCTAGTTCGATGTGTGAATATTGCCACTGGCGAGACAAAGGCGGCCGTGCGTGGTGCTGGCCACCCGTCCTTTTCGTGCCATTCCGGCCTTCATTGGTGCTCGCTGACAGCACTTGCCCCAACAGTCTGTTACAGGTTATACGGGGGATCTTTGTCTTTGTGGGGAGTGGAAAGGTAGCGGCTAGCGTGCTGTGCTTCAAACCCGGCATACGGGGTTCGATTCTCGCTCACGACCAACACCAGTGACGATTGCCTGATCCGGTCCTGGGCGTCCTCTAGGTCGACTCAGCCTCAAATTAGTACCTCTTGCAGTTTGTAAACATCGCCACTGGGTAGACAAAGGCGTCTGGACATGATGCTGGCCACCCTCTCTCCTGTGTTGCCGTGCCGGCCTTAATATGTGCTCGTTAGCAGCACTTGCCCCGACAGCCTGTTAAGGCTATACGGGGAATTTTTGTCTTTGGAGTAGTGGAATAGTGATTAGGACTCTACTACACTACACTCCCTGTAACACATTTTCAATTCCCAACCGTGGAAAACACTGAATTGGCATGTTTTGTTTATTTGACAAACCTTACGAGTTGGCTGTGTTGGGCGGTGGCGGGTTTAACGACACATTTATATTTACGCGATGCAACCCCAAAAAAGCCTATTATGCACTGGCAGTTGGTATTTAAACAGCGCCACGGTCTGCCGCATCGAAACTTAGCCTAAACGAGCAGAAGTGGGTTCAAATGTAGCTGTCACGAGTGCATTTGTAGGTCCTCACTTAACCTAGCGAGACAAAGCATCTCAAAGAGTGGCATTCATGTATTGGCGGCTCTGAGACAATGGGGGAAATTCAACTTCCCCATGGTGCAACCACTTTAAACCACTTATTCAGGTGTTTAACTTTATCGCCTCCTAATCAGGATTTCAATTTTACAACTTTGCAATCTGTGAGTCGAGCGCTCTATCGCGGCACCACTTGACCGGTAAATAGAATGAAATGAACGTGTGTGCATTAAAACAGTTCGACGACGACGACACTGGACTTGTGTCTTCTTCTTCTTCATTATTATTATTTATTTAACCCCTCTCACGCGTCGCCAAGCCCCGCCTTTAGCCACGCCCCCTCCCACCTTATGAACCCTCCAGATGGTTCCCCACGAGCACCCTTGAGCTCCGCCTATGAACTATGGCCCAGATGATCCCATCCACCTGATTGGCTAATGGCTGAAGCGGCGGAGCCTATCCCACCGATGGGCGACCGTCGGGGTGTACTCTCGTATTGCACTTTGTATGTGGAACGTCTTTCACGGCCTACGTAGCCAGCCATGCCCTGTGCTTAAATGTGCCGATATGTGCGTGTGGTGAGCAGTTTCCGGACCCTTTGGAACATGGCCATACATGGCGCCCGAGATGCTCCTGCTGCCTTACGTGACATGCGCAGCAGACATGTGGTCCCTGGGCTGCGTGATTGTAGAGATTCTCCTCGGCTGCAGCCTCTTCGTCGGCAACTACAAGGATTTCCTTGGCCGAGCCATCAAGGTGCCTGAAACAGGAAATTCTAAGCACATTCATTACGAATTAGTTGCAATGCAGGGCATAGCTTATATCCTCGAATTCGTTAATAATGGCATACAGAATGTTACGGACTTAATGTACGATTCATGGAATTCCATGGAGCTGTCTTCATCCTCTGGACTCATGCCTTGGTTAAAAAAGGTGCCCTGATGCCAATACATATATGTAGAATATCCATATGTAGAATGTACGTCTTCATGTGAATAGCTACCATTGGGGGTTTACTGACCATGCCAGACAGACTGCCACTGTGACAGACCCATGTTATGAAGGCAATATTTGTTGATTTTCATATAATTACTATATAAATATTAAGATAAGCAAAAGCACGTGCAGTAATTGTGCAAAACACCTTCAATTCATACTGTGGATGTTAAAAGTTATACTGCATGTAAACTGTGCTCGCAGTCAAATTAGCTCATGAATGCAATCTCAAATGTTCGCAGATCTTGGGTCTCCCACCAATGTCAATGATATTGACAAAATTCAACTGGACCATTACCATGGGTGAGTCGAGTGAACGCTGGTTGCTATTTTTTGACGTCACATTTGTCAGACGAGCGTCCCTGTAATGTACTCGTCATCACCATCATCACCACGATCCACGGGTACATAGCCCGTAGGTGTCCACTGCATGTTTTGGCATGTCTCCACTTTCCTCTCTCTCGTGCCAATATTCTCAAGCAGTGGCCACATCAATCTAGATTTGAAGTTTTCGCAACTGCAGGGACGCATGCTCTTTGGTTCTTTCGGGAAAGTCACGTAGATGGGGAAAAAATAATAATAAAGAATATATACAAATTAATTAATTAAATCACGACGTTTCGATTGCAACACAAGCAATCATCATCAGGCGTGACAACCACAGCAATAAATATGTTTTTTTAATGAAGTGGGAGAGAAGCCAGAGTTAGGGCAGTTAAATAACTCAGAGAGGGGGGGGGGGGGAAGGGGAGGGGGCGAATGGGGAGAGAGAAAGAACCAAAATAATATAGTGGCCACATCTTTTAGACACCAATCACTGATGCGTGTGTGTGTGGACAAATAGTGCCAGTTTAATTCTCATCACTGCCTGCATCATCACGTTAATTGTTTTACGTGCAACCTTCTGTCTTTGCTTCTACGTTGGTCAGGGGCGGAGCCAGGATTTTGACTTTGAGGGGGGCTGACTTCAGTATTCTGAGATATCCAGCGTTCATGTTTTCCAATGGGCGCCACAAATGTATAAAACAAATTTTATTGGATTTGAACGCGCAGTTTATTAATAGGTCGGAGCCGTTGATGTGGCTAATAAGTTCGATAAGTTCAAAAGGCTGCCGCTTAAGCAGCCTGCAGGGCAGCGCAAGGTGGCAGCCTGCAGGGCAGCACAAGGGGGCAGCCTGCAGCATTTTGCAGCAGCCGGATATCCGGTTATCCCGATTACCGACATTCCCAAAATTTCAGGGGGGGGGGGCTGAGCCCTCCCCAGCCCCCCCTGTGGCTCTGCCCCTGACGTTGGTCACTCTTTGGGTCAAGCTTCGATGCAGCAGTAATCCTGGAGCAATGCATTTCGAGCGTACAATATCTGATCTCCGTCAGTCTTTGCACTCTCGTAAATCGTCCACAACAGTTTACGTCCAACGCTTGCTTCTTTTTTTCCCTCTCTCCCTCACAAACACAGACAACTATGGGTGCCCAATTGTCAACGGCAAGGTCATTGTCCCGAGCAGTTTACCCCTGGAGTCGCTGCTGGAGACTGATGACAAGGAGTTACTCAACTTCCTTCGCGGCTGCCTTGAGTAAGAGCCCCAACTCCATGAATGAAACTTTACTATCACCTGTTGCGCACTTTGTCATATCAGAGCAACGTTTCTCGCTTTTGTGCGTTCGTAAAATTATTTAGCGCGATTATCGTGAAGCCATTGGAGCTGTGCACTTTGAAATGTAGATTTAAAACCCATTTCTTTAGAATTGCCTTCGTGTTTAGATTGTTGTCCATCCCCCACACCTCCCGATTAGAGCGGTTGGCTGCGTACGGTGCTAAAGAAGTCCGACATGAAGTTTGTTCTCCTATAACACGTGTTTTCGCAACGCTAATTGGATATGACGTGACGGATGTATTTGGGAACGCTTTATTTTTACAACGCCGATGCGAATCGGATATAACGCGACTGAGTGAACCGAAATACGTCACGCTAATAGGAATCAGCGGTTGCACGGCTGCCTCGGCGTAGCGTCACGAAAGGCGGGATGCTGCTGGATGCTTCTAAATGCTGCCCACACGCCTCGGTCCTTGTTCAGCCTGCGTACGTATCTGACGCGTTATCGCGGACTGTGCTTTCACCTACGTTATTTATAACAGCGCGATTTGTTTCCATAATACGGTGTTCTTCAGGAACGCAGCTACCGCGTTATTGGAGAACACACTGTACACGCATGCTACGGAGGATACGGTTGGCAATTCATTGGGTGTGCCTCAATCCCCTCCTCATGAGCAGAATAAATGTGGACAACGGGGGCCCTGACGATCCCCCGCGTGCATGTTGGCAGGTGGGACCCCGCACTCCGGCTCACACCTGAGCAGGCCTTGGAGCACGACTGGGTGAGGGGCAGCGAGAAGACGCAGGGCAGCGCTGCAGTGCCAAGCGTCGACGTTCCACTTGGCCAGGCAGCGGCCCCACAGGCACTCAACGCGGACCCACAGGCACTCAACGCGGACCCACAGGCACTCAACGCGGACCCACAGGCACTCAACGCAGACCCACAGGCACTCAACGCGGACCCACAGGCACTCAACGCGGACCCAGCTCCAGCAGAGTCACAACTGTCGGACGACAACTCGCAGTCCGATGGGACTCCGGAATTCGTGACTCCCGGGGGATGCAGTGTTGAAGAATTTGTGACAGCCAGGAGCCAACAGTGAGTCTCCGCATGCAAGCGCATGATTAAGGATGTTTTTGTTGGTTGTGCTATCGTTAAGCCACAACCAAGTGTGTACCTGTTTAAATGAGCATTAGGCAATTTTCACCTCCATCATTAAGCCTAACCCACTGGTGGAATTCTACGTACAGTAAAACCTTGGATTGCGGGTACCTCGGTCTGCGAGTGTTTTGCAAGACGAGCAACATTTTTTAAATAAATATTAATTTGATAAACGAGCGAAGTCTTGCAATACGAGTAGTAACGTATATGTCTGCCGAGCGTCACGTGATCACAACTGATATACGAGTGCTTTGATATACGAGTGCTTTGGATTACAAGCACGTCTCTCGAACGAATTATGCTCGCAATCCAAGGTTTTACTGTACCTATATCTCCTTAAAACATCCACTGCTGATTTCCCACGAAGTGATAATACAGTCCATGATGTATGGGTAATACATGTACATCTTTCAGTCAAACTACCACCACCAAGATAAATATTCTGTATCAGAAAATAAAAAATATCTGTTCTCGAAAGAATAACCATGAGGATTCTGTTTTTTAGGGGTCCTATATTGGTATAAGCTAACATTTTTACGAAAATTAACAAAAATGTTACTTACACAATTATCCAGAGGATATTTCGGTAAATATTTCATCACCCCCATCATCCATTTTATTTATTATCATCAGCATGAACCATGGGTAGATAGCCTGTAGGTGTCCACTTCACATTTCACCACTTGTTTCAACTTTCCTCTGTCTCGTGCCAATATGCTCAAGCAGTGCATCTCTTTCTGGCACCAAAGCCATTCTCTGGCTTTTGATTTGCCTGTTGCCTATGCTAAATGTTTCCAAATCGTGCCAGCTTCCTTCTCACCAATGCCTGCTTCACGAGGACTCCTTCCACGTGCAACCTTTTTTTCGTTACTTCGGCGTTGGTCACTCCTTTTAGTCCACTTTGGGTGCCAGTATTCCTCATGTAGCAATACATCTCAAATGGCCAATATCTAATCTCTTATCAGCCTTTTGTTTTACATCGTGGAAAAATATAAATCCCAAATTTTGAATGTGTTCCATCCAGCCCGTTGGTTCTGTCGTAAGTGCTCCACTCCCTGGTCCCTCCGTTTCATGCGGCATCTTGAGACACGACCGCAATTTTCTGCTGACGTGATTCCAAATTGTAAACTGCGACATTGGTCCTCCAACATAGATTGGCCCCTGTCCTGCGAATGTTCAGTTTTCACCACTGGCCCTGCTGCTCGTTTTCAGCGTGGAAATGCTTTGACCGTCGAGTTGCATTGCACAGGGTGGCCCAGGTGTCTTGTGAACCCCAATTAGTTGAGCAGTAATTATTCATTTATGTCTTCACACCCATTGGTATGGCAAAACGATGAATCTCTGGTGATTAAATGGAATGTGTGAAAGGCGGACGAGGCATGACGACCAAACGCGTGTCTCTCTTCCAGGTTGGCTCCCACTCTCTGTCCCAGCAAGAAAGATCACGGCAATGATGAGAAGGAGAAAGAAGTCACCGGGCGGAAACATTTTATGTCTTCTAAAATAAATTAGCATTTTATTTAAAGTGGACGTAAAAATATGCCTTCATGAACTTAATGAATGAATGATTTTACAGTGCTAATTTCGACTTATTTCAGTGAAATATGTTGCTACGTTAAGCGTTATTCAAGCAGTTTCCGTAGTGTAGTGGTGATCACGTTTGCCTCACACACGAAAGGTCCCCGCGGTTCGAAACCTGGTGGAAACATTTTATGTAAAATCAAAACAATTCGTATTTTATTTAAAGTGGACTTAAAATGTGCCTTCATGAACTTGATGATTTAATGATTTGACATTGTTCATTTCGACTTATTTCAGTGAAATATGTTGCTACGTTACATGTTCGTCAAGCAGTTTCCATATTGTAGTGGTTATCATGTTCGCCTAACACGCAAAAGGTCGGCTGGTTTGAAACCGGGTGGAAACATTTCAAGTATAACCAAAAAAATTCCTGTTTTATTTAACACATTCCTGCGGATGGGGCTGGTAGGAAATTTTGAAGAAATTATGTAGTAATTATGTACAGATATTTAAGCCAAACTTGTTAGGGTCGTGCGCAGAAGAAAGCAAAATGAAAAGTGAGCAGAATTATAAAACGACGCCAGAAAGTGCAGTGTAAAAGAGGTCGCACCAGAAAGTGCAGTGTCTAATCCCCTGCCTAGTGTGAATTAATCCCGGTAGGGCTTCCAGTCCATATAAGGGCACCACGGGGTGACCAGCGCCACCCCACCCAGCCCCACCCCTCCCACCCCCCACCCAGGCTCACCCAGCCCCTCCCCACCCAGCCCCTCCCCACCCTCCCCTCCCCATCAGCCCCTCCCCACCCAGCCCCTCCCTACCCAGCCCCTCCCTACCCTCCCCTCTCCACCCAGCCCCACCCCTCCGACGTGGACAGACATACACACTTAATCCCCTACCTCCTGTGAATTCATCCCGGTTGGGCTTCCATTCCACTAAGTTTCCTACCAGTAAAGTGCAGGTAAAATGTGCCCTCATGAAGATGATGATTTAATGATTCTTCATTGTTGGCATAGGCCTATACCAGTGAAGTGTCTTGCAACTTAGCAATTTGGACAAACAGTTTCCGTATTGTAGTGGTTATCACGTTCGCCTAACACGTGAACGGTACCTGGTTTGAAACCGGGTGGAAACATTTTATGTATAACCAAAAAAATTGGTCTTTTATTTAAAGAGCACGTAAAATATGCCCTCATGAAGATGATGATTTCATGATTCGTCTTTGTTGGCATAGGCCTATACCAGTGGAGTGTGTTGCAACTTAGCAGTTTGGACAAGCTGTTTTCATAGTGTAGTAGTTATCACGTTCACCTCACACGTGAAAGGTCCCTGGTTTGAAACTGGGTGTGAACATTTTACGTAAAACCAAAACAATTCGTATTTTATTTAAAGTGGACGTAAAACATGCCTTCATGAACTTGATGATTTAATGATTTGACACTGGATGTTTCGACTTATTTCAATGGATTATGTTGCTACGTTACATGTTCTGCAAGCAGTTTCCATAGTGTAGTGGTCAAAGTGTTCGCCTAACACGCGAAAGGTCCCTGGTTTGAAACCGGGTGGAAACATTTCAAGTATAACCAAAAAAAATCCTGTTTTATTTAAAGTGCACGTAAAATGTGCCCTCATGAAGATTCTGATTTCATGATTCTTCATTGTTGGCATAGGCCTATGCCAGTGAAGTATGTTGCAACTACCCATGATTGTCAAGCAGTTTCCGTGGTGTAGTGGTTATCACGTTCGCCTTACATGTGTAGTGCCGTGAATTCACTCGGACGACAACCGTCTCTTTTTCCGCCGTCACTTTTATTCCATCGTTCCGTACACACAGTAATTTTCTCCGTGCTCCGCCAACTCGGACACTCCGATTTACTTCAGCATCGTCCGCGCATCCCCTTCCACACACAGTGTTTCTTCGCCTACCTCTTCACACACAGTGGTTCATCTTCTATCTCTTCCACACACAATGGTTCGTCTTCTATCTCCTCACACACAGTATCGCCGCTATCTCTTCACACGCAGTGACTTCCATCTATTCACACACAGTGACCATCTATCTCCGCTAACGCTGACTCTCCCTATCGCTATTTACTGTCTTTGGGGTCCGGATCTCTATCTATTCTTCCCTAACATTTCCAGCTGTCTTCTTCGTATCTCTTCACCTCTCGCCAACAACTGCCCAGCAACAATTCTCCAGCAACAACTCTCCAACAGCAACTCCTCTCCGTTCAAACCACCTCGCGTTTTATCCCTTCTCGCATTAGCCTTAATTAATTGCCACGTGGCTCGCTGGCCGTTTCCCGCCAGCCCGCACCTGTCCCCTTCCTCAGACATCCAGATGCCACCACTTAACGCTCACAGCCTCTCGACCAATCACAGCCCTCGTGCCACGACTCCCTTAATTACTTCTGGTTGTTTACGCCATTCGCGACTCGACCACCTGTTCGACCTCGTGTGACCCGTTCTCCTTGTCTGTCTTTATGTACTGTATATGGCCAATTCCTATGCGCATTATCTACTCCACTACATCACCCCTCTCCCCCCGTGATGAAAGAACCTAGCCGTCCCTGGCTACGATATACTCGAATTGGAGTAGTGGAGTGAAGCGGACGGAACGATGACAACATATATACATAACGCATTTGCAATATACAACCAGTTTGTACAATCACGCAACGACACGCACACAACACCTTTATACAGAATTCCCAACCCCCAAAGTCAATGTATTGTATTCCTCCTGGAACGGGTTCCCGCTGCCGGTCCATCTCCCCTGCACGGGATACCCTGCGGTAAGGGAGGGCCTCGCTCGTCTTGCCAATGAACCCTACGCCCATCCCTGTCCCAGCGACACTCAGCTGGCGGGGCTGTCCGTCGTTCCCGGTTTGGACGGCCATTGGTCCGTATCTGTGGCCGTTGAATCGGCGTCCGGTCGGTAACCATGCCCAAAAAGGGCGATCCTGCAGGCACACGGGGGGCAGATCTCTGGGACACGCGCACTTGTGACCTCCCCACAGGTTCGTCCGACACATCCAATACAGGCCGCTCTCGGATGGGGGATGACGCATCATATGGTAACACAAATTTCTTCAGGCGCGACGGGTGAACAAACCATGTCCGACGACCGAATTTTCTTCGCACACTCTGATCCCGTAAAACCTCCACAATATCAACGGGCCCCTGCCAGGGGCGGTGAAATTTCGGGGACGTTCCCACCGGCACCATGGGGCAGTGCAACCAGGCTTTATCTCCAACACTCCACGGCTCTCGTGGCCGCTGCCTGCCGAACAATCTTTCGTTAGTGGCTTGTCGTCGTGCCGCATTTTGCAATGCAGCCTCTCGGGCTTCCCTTAGACGGTCCAAAGCCACCTGCATCGGAGCAGGCAACGTCGTAGATTTCTCCCGTTTTCGAATTCCCAATTTCACAATAGCCGGCGCTTCCGGTTCCCATCCATACATCAGAAAAAATGGCGAGTACCCCGTTGAGGCATGCGGGGCCAATCTATACGTGGCCAGCGTCGCTGCAATATGCAGATCCCAATCATCTTGAGCGGTGTTTACTTGGTAACAAAGCATGGACGTCAGCGTCCTATGCAGCCGCTAGACCATCCCGTCAGTCTGCGGGTGGTATGGGGACGTCTGAATCTTTTTGGTCCCCAGCGAGTCACACACGTCCTTAATCAATTTCGATGAAAAATTTCTGCCTTGGTCAGTAAGCAAATGTTCCGGGGCCCCATTATCTAATACGTATCCATTCAAGAAAGCCTCAGCGATCAACGTCGCTGACTGGTCTACTAGCGGCCATGCCATCGGCCAACGAGTTAAGTATTCCACCACGACGAGCAAATATCTGTGCCCTCGGGGGGTGACGGGAAACGGACCCAAAATATCCAGTGCCACAATTTCGTTCACTCTCGAAACTTGAATCGATTGCAAAGGGACACGATATGGCCGTGCCGGCGCTTTCCTCCGTGCACATTCCTGGCACGCTTTTACATGCTGTTTCACATCGTTAAACATTCCCGGCCAGTAAAATTTACTCCCCACCGTCAACGCGGTCTTCTTCTCCCCCAGATGCAGCAATTTCTCATGTACCTCGCTAATCAGTTTCCCCCGCAACACCTTCGGGACAACAATACAAAATTTTTGTGCTTCCACATCCCAGAGAACAAGCAACCCCTCCTTTAACATAAAAAATGGGCGATCCTCCGATCCTCTTGAACAAGAGGCACGCAGCCTCATCCTGGTCAGCGAGGAATCTTCCACCTGCAGTTGCTTCCACTGCTTCAATGACAACCCCAACAGTCCAATTTCTGCTCCAGGGACTATCCCTGGCACCCCCGAACCCGCTGCAGTGACCGTTTGCGGAACCTCTTGCAGCGGCGGGCCGCAACGCAGCGAGCCCTCTTTGCACCGACACGTCTCAGCCGGTCGCCGCAACCTCGACAAAACATCCGCGTTTACATGGTGCATCCCTTTCCTATGCTGGATCGTGAAAGAATACTCCTGGAGGGTCTCAATCCAGCGAGCCATTTGCCCTGATGGCTGATCCACGCGCAGCGAGTACTGTAGCGCCGCGTGATCAGTGCAGATCAAAAATTCCCTGCCGTATAGATACGGTCGGTACTGGCGCATAAAATGGACAATCGCCAATAATTCCCTACGCGTCACAGAGTATTTTTGCTCTGCCGGCGATAACACCCGGCTGCCATATGCCACCACTCTCTCGACGCCATCAACCATTTGTGACAAAACCGCGCCTATGCCCGTATCACAGGCATCCGTGTCAAGTATAAACTGTTTCGTAAAATCCGGGTATCCCAATGGCGGTGCGTCCGCCAGTGCTGCCCGCAACGCTTCAAACAATTTTTGTTCAGCAATCCCCCATTGAAACTTTACACCTTTCCCGGTCAGCGTATGCAATGGTCGAGCAATCGTGGCAAAATCCTTAACGAACCGCTGATAATACGACGCAAAGCCCACAAAGCTACGCACTTCCCCTGCTGTTTTCGGCACTGGCCATGTACGCACACAACTCGTCTTTTCCGGATCAGTGGCCACTCCTGACGCACTAATGACGTGCCCCAAATACTTCACCGATGTTCTCAACAATTGGCACTTCTGTGGTTTAAATTTTAATCCAGCGCGCCGCACTCTGCCAAAAACGGCGCGCAACCGTTGCAAATGTTCATCGAAATTCCTACTGAAAACAATCACATCATCTAAATATATCAAACATGACTCCCACTGCAGGCCCAACAACACGAGTTCCATTAATCGCTGGAAGGTCGCCGGCGCTGAGTGGAGTCCCATCGGGAGCACGTTAAATTGATACAATCCTTGTGGTGTCCGAAATGCCGTTTTAGGTCTTGACTCTTTATCAAGGGGCAATTGGCAAAAGCCCGACAACAAATCGAGGGTCGAAAAGATTCTGGCGCCGGACAGGGCGTCCAGCGAATCATCAATTCGTGGAAGCGGGTACGCTTCCGCCACCGAAACTTTATTCAATTTCCGATAGTCAACACAAAATCGCATGGTTCCGTCACGTTTTTTAGCGAGGATAATAGGGGCTCCACACGGGCTGGACGATGGGGCGATAATATCCTGCTCTAGCATTTCGTCAACAGATCGCCAAATACATTCTTTCTCAAGAGGACCTACACGATGCGAATTTAACCTGATCGGGGGTGCGTTCCCCGTGTCAATACGATGCTGCAACAACGTCGTTCGACCCACGTCGTATTTCCCTGAACTGAACACATCCTTAAATTCCACTAGCAACGCATGCAACCTTGACCGTTGCACAGGCGATAACTCTGGATTTTGTTCGTAAAGATCCCTTAACCATTCCGGATCATCCTCCTCCCTTGACAACATTTCATCCTGCCCCGTACCAAAACATGTTTTTGTTTCTGGACCCGGCGCACCCGTTGCGTGCGCCAACGTAGTGCCCCCTTGAATAACAACCTCTTCGTGCCCCGCGTTTACAATTTGAATGAAGGGATCACAATAAGTTGGTATTATGGTCATAGCTCCTACCACGGTGGGCATTCTCGACACAGCATTTGAGGGTGTCAACAGCACTCCCTCCTGTAGCTCATCCCAAGGCAATTCCTTCTTTAACCGTAGCGGTACCAATATTTGCGATGCAGGCGGGACGCGCACGGTGCGGCTCACCACGGCCTGCACCACAGCGTTCGCCACCGCAAATTTCGAAGGCGTCCCCAAAAATTTCATACATTTCCCCGACGGTAATTCCAAACAACCTTTTTCCACTGAAATCTTAATTGGCATCTTTTGCAAAAAATCCGTGCCCAACAAACACGGTACCGCCAAGGCCGTTGAAACCAAAACACTTCCTGTCACAATAACCTCCCCAATTTGAATTGTCGCAACCACGCAGCCCATAATGGCCAAACTACCCCCGTTTGCTGCTACACATGGCCCTTCCACTGGCGCTAACGATCTAGGCGACGTCGGCAGCGACCGAAAAGTTTGCAACTAAATGAGAGTTGCCGACGCCCCGGTATCCACAATAACCCGTACCATAGCACCTTGAATACATGCCATCACATCCGACGATCCCGGCGCGGCCCCCAACACACGATGTACCAACGCGCCCCACATATCCCGGCCATGCGTACTATCCGAACCCGATGAATACGGTTGAGATGACGCGGATGAGTGATGTGGATAGGGCGGCCGTGTATTGAATGCATCTCGATTCACCCGGGATCCTTGGTCTTGGGGGAACCGCCCGCTGTAGTTGTTCGGCGCCCACGGAGGACCACCTCTTCGTCTCCAGCAGTCGCGGGCGAGATGACCCCTCCGCCCGCACTCGTAGCATGTCCGATGCACGCCGTCTCCATATGCCCCGGGACGACGCCGTCGGTCTCCGGTCGACACTCCGGCCGCCGCTGCCATCGGCGGCGCCTCGTCCACCACCACCGCCACCGTGCTCGCAGCCCCGGCAGGGGTCGTCAGCGACGGCTGCGCTACCGCCGCCGCTGGTTAGTCTCGTATCTCAAGGTTGACTTGTATGTTCCTGGCGATCAGCAACGATGACACGTCGTCGTCATCATCATCCTTGTCCGGGAGCGACAAGACGACTTTCAGTTCCTTCGCCAGCTGTAACATCTTCTCTTGCAGCAGGGAGTCCCAGCCCTCCTCGTCCATCGCCGGGTACGCAACCTGGGCGAGGGCCAGCAAGGCGCTGCGAAATGCCAGGGGGGACTCCGTGGCCTCCCGTTCCCTCTGTTGAAATCGACGTTTGGCGACGAACCGCGGCTCGTAGACCTTCCTCATTGCCGTAACAGCACCGTCCAATGTTTTTCTGACAGCGGCAGGGAGTCCGTTAAAAGTCGCCAAGGAGTCATCATTCAATGCCGTCGGCAGTGCTCGTAACACGGCACTCTCCGTCCACTTCAGGGACTCGTAAGCCGCACGGAAGCTTCGTATGAATGCCGTCCAATCTCCCACTTTGGCCTCAAATCGTTGTACGTGTAGCCGTCGTGGCGGTCCCTCCGACTGGTCGTCTTCGTCGTCAGAATCTTCCAACCGCTCCGGCTGAGCGGCAACCTCCGGCGGTGGACCCGGTACGGGTAGTTGAATGCGGTTCTCCGTCAAGAAGTTCTGGAATTCCTCCGACAACTTCTCCTTTCTGGCCTCCCACTGGGTCATGAGGACTCGCCAATCCTCCGGCGATCCCGGGCCTTCAGCACCACCCGAACCACTGTCACCGTCCGGAGTACTGCCGGCCATCTGGCCGGGCTGCAAATCGTCGTTGTCGCTGTCGCCACCCAAGTCCACTGGCACATTTCTTTTGTTTGCCGCTTTCCTTGACATCGTGGCGTGTTCTGTACTTTTTCTGATACCAAATGTAGTGCCATGAATTCACTCGGACGACAACCGTCTCTTTTTCCGCCGTCACTTTTATTCCATCGTTCCGTACACACAGTAATTTTCTCCGTGCTCCGCCAACTCGGACACTCCGATTTACTTCAGCATCGTCCGCGCATCCCCTTCCACACACAGTGTTTCTTCGCCTATCTCTTCACACACAGTGTCTTCCCTTCCACACACAGTGGTTCGTCTTCTATCTCTTCCACACACAATGGTTCGTCTTCTATCTCCTCACACACAGTATCGCCGCTATCTCTTCACACGCAGTGACTTCCCTTCCACACACAGTGGTTCGTCTTCTATCTCCTCACACAGTATCGCCGCTATCTCTTCACACGCAGCGACTTCCATCTATTCACACACAGTGACTCTATCTATCTCCCCTAACGCTGACTCTCCCTATCGCTATTTACTGTCTTTGGGGTCCGGATCTGTATCTATTCTTCCCTAACATTTCCAGCTGTCTTCTTCGTATCTCTTCACCTCTCGCCAACAACTGCCCAGCAACAACTCTCCAGCAACAACTCCCCAGCAGGAACTCCCCAGCAGGAACTCCCCAGCAGCAACTCTCCAACAGCAACTCTCCAACAGCAACTCCTCTCCGTTCAAACCACCTCGCGTTTTATCCCCTCTCGCATTAGCCTTAATTAATTGCCACGTGGCTCGCTGGCCGTTTCCCGCCAGCCCGCACATGTCCCCTTCCTCAGACATCCAGACGCCACCACTTAACGCTAACAGCCTCTTAACCAATCACAGCCCTCGTGCCACGACTCCCTTAATTACTTGGGTTTGTTTACGCCACTCGCGACTCGACCACCTGTTCGACCTCGTGTGACCCGTTCTCCTTGTCTGTCTGTATGTACTGTATATGGCCAATTCCTATGCGCATTATCTACTCCACTACACATGCGAAAGGGCCCTGGTTTGAAACAGGGTGGAAACATTTTACGTATAACCAAAAAAAATCGTATTTTATTTAAATTGGACGTAAAATGTGCTTTCATGAAGAAGATGATTTCCTGTTTCTTCATTGTTGGCTTCGGCCTAAGCCAGTGAAGTGTTGCAACTTCACAGGTGTTGCAAGAAGTTTCTGTAATGTATTGGTTATCACGTTCGCCTCACATGTGAAATGGTCCCCGGATTGAAACCGGGTGGAAACATTTTACGAATAACCAAAATAATTCGTGTTTTATATAAAGTGCAGGTAAAAAGTGCCCTCATGAAGATCATGATTTCATGATTCGTCTTTGTTAGCATTGAAGCTCTGTCGTCCCGACAGTTTTGTTCCTTCACCTGAAGAAGGCTACTTGTGTTGTGGCCAAAACGTCGTGATAATTTTATCGTCTTATTTTTTTTTCTCATTCTCTGTGACTTTTACTAAGCCTGAATCCATCTTTTCGGTTGAAATTGTCTCTGTGCTTGTATATGTGAATGGCCTCATGAACGAATCTCTCATGGTAGCCGGTTGGTTTGCAAAGAACCTCCGTCTTGGAGAAGTCAATGTCATGTGAGCCCACTGAATTATAACAGTGATCTGCCACGGCAGAGGAGTTCGTCCTACCGTGTTTCAAGTCTGCTTTGTGTTCGCGGATGCGGTCCGAGATATGTCTTTTGGTTTCTCCAATGTAGCTACTACCACAGAGGCACTTTAGTTTGTAAATGCCCGGGTACTGTATGTCTGGAACAGCATCTTTTACAGATGGAACTAAATCACGGATTTTATGTACTGTGTTGAATCGGACTTGGATCTTGTGTTTGTTCAGGATTTTGGAGATCTTTTTAGTGACCCCTGCAATGTAGGGTAAGGTGATGGTTTTGAGTGGCTCCACAAGAGGATCCTTCTTCATGACTGGAGTGATGGCTTTGCGGATTGTGTAGTCGGAGTAGCCATTAGCCCTGAGAGCCTGGTGTACGTGCTTGAGTTCACTGGTAATGTGTTCCTGGTCGGAAATGCACTGGGCTCTATGGTATAGAGTCTTGATGAGGGAGTTCTTCTGGGATGGATGGTGGTGGGAATCCGGTTTCAAGTAAGCATCTGTATGGGTAGCTTTCCTGTAGACAGAGTGGCTCATTGAACCATCATGTCTTCTTTTAATTAAGACATCCAAAAAGGGTAGTTTGCCATCTTTTTCGACCTCCATGGTAAATCTGATGGCTGGGTGTATGGAATTGATGTGGTCGCGGAATTGGTCTAGAGCAGGCTGGCCATGTGGCCAGATGACAAAGGTGTCATCAACGTACCTCTTCCATAAGGTCGGGCGTAGAGTGGCAGTCTGGATGGCGTCAGTTTCAATTTTTTCCATGAATACGTTGGCTACAACCGGAGATAGGGGGGAGCCCATTGGGGTGCCCTCAGTTTGTTTGTAGAAAGTTCCATTCCAGGTGAAGTAAGTGTTGGTTAAGCAATGTCTCACCAGGGGGGGTACATCAGTATGCAGTCCTTGATGAACCAGGTCTTCAATGATAGCGATGGTGTCAGGTACTGGGACTTTGGTGAACAAGGACACCACATCAAAACTGACAAGCAGGTCGTTTGGGGACAGAGAAATGCCTTTGATTGTCGATACCAGGTGAGAAGAATTTAGTACCGCAGAGGTGGTTTTTCCAGTGAAAGGTCGCAGTATATCAGCAAGAAAACGTGCCAGTTTGTAGGTGGGGGAGCTGATAGTAGAGACGATGGGACGAAGGGGTGTATCTTCTTTGTGTATCTTTGGAAGGCCATATAATCTTGGTGGTCTGGCAGCAGAGGGCTTCAGCGAGAACTGTTTGATCTCATCAATTAATGCTGTTGAATCAGAGATGATTTTGTTCGTTTTCGTGACCAGGCTGTTGGTGGGATCTCTTTTTATTTTTGTGTAGCTGCCATCGTTGAGTAGTTCTTGAATTTTGTTGTTATATTCTGTTTTGTCCATGATGACAAGGGCATTGCCTTTGTCGGCTGAGAGGACGACAATATCATCCCTATTTTTTAATTGAGATAATTCAAAACGTTCGTCTTTGCTGATGTTGCTGGGTGGCAACTTAGCGTTTTTGAGGGTTGCAGCGATTTCAGATCTTGCTACGTCTGCAGAGATGTGACTCAATCCCTTGAGTGCAACGTCGACATGGGCAATGATATCATTAACCGGTAAGTGTCTCGGTGTGACAGCAAAGTTTAGACCTTTAGCTAAAACGGATTTCAGACCATCAGAAATGGAACTGTTACTGCGATTAATACGACTTTGTTGACGTCTATCTTTTCGGTGTGTGGATCCGATTTTTTGCTGGAGAGGTGATTGAATTTGGAAATCAAATTGTCCCTACATTTGTTCGACATAGTGGCAGCCGAAGAGGTAGTCATATTGTCTACATGTTCCCAATCCGATGTAGACATTGTTGCTGTCAATTTTAAGTGTGATTTGTAGAGTGTCTTGTCTAACTGATCGAGTTCGGTGCGTGTAAGTCTGATTTTTTCCGAGACAAGAGCGAAGCTAGTTCTAGCTAGAATTCGTTTTGCATTGAGAGAAGTTGCAACAGCAGAGGTTAGTGTAAATGCGGTTGGTATTACCTTAGAGTCGCGGCATCTCTTCAGAAAGGTGAGAGACTCGATTAGTTGAGCCTTCTTATCCCGAAGTCTGTTGAATGATCTTAAGGATGTGTGGAATCCCTCCCCGTAGAGGCGGTTAAATTTCGATTTAAAGCTTTCGTGACTGCAATGATTCATCTTCTTTGGTTCTTTCGGTAAAGTCACGTAGAATGATAATAAAATAATAAATTGATCAAATAAAATAACACAATAATATTCTCACGACGTTTCGGCCACAACACAAGCGGCCTTCATCAGGTGAAGGGGGCGAGACTGTCTGGTAGGACAGCGCTGGAGTGAAAGAGCCACGTTCAGATACGGCCTTTAAGCTGTGTGAGAGGAACAAAGCGCCTTGACAAAGGAATTAGCATAGAATTTAGCATTGAAATGGCTGAATGATTTGCTTGTGACTGGTCACAGAAATAGCTATGTTTAAAGTTGAAGCATACACACCCGCAGAGGCACCCATTGTTAAAGGGATTAGCATGGAATTTAGCATTGAAATAGCTAAGTTAAGGCATACACATCTTGACAATGGAATTAGCATAGAATTTAGCATTGAGATAGCTGAGTGGTTAGCTTGTACCTGCTGCAGAAATAGCTACGTTAAAGTCAGAGCATACACATTCACCGAGGCCCTTAGTACAAATCAAACAGGAGAATTTAGCATTGAAATAACTAGGCGAATCCAGCATTGAAACAACTGAGGGATTAGTTAGTGACTGGTCACAGAAATGACTACACATCTGAGCTATTCACAGTACTATATAGTGAACCAATAAAAACTAAAATATAAATTACCTTCATGTTATCAATAAACTCTATATTCTCCAATCAGCTAAGCTACCAACAATAAGTCGTTATATATCACAATGCTATATGGCGAAAAAAATGGGTGGATTCTTACCCTCAAATTTCAGCCCCACGGATAGCTACGGGTCCCGTTCAGACGGACGAGTTCGTCCATGGTCGGAACCGAGGAGGGGGAGAGAGACAGCTGCGAGGCCCTAGTATGCTCCATATTGTAAAACTATACCATTAACCGTGGTGTGAGAGGTATTAAGAGGCAATGCTGGCGAAAGAGCTGCGGCCTGAAGGTCATCGTAAAAATACAATTAATTAAGAACAGAAATGATTTAAAACATCTTTCCAGTGGTTACTAAGCCTGAATCCATCTTCTCGGTTGAAATTGTCTCTGTGCTTGTATATGTGAATGGCCTCATGAACGAATCTCTCATGGTAGCCGGTTGGTTTGCAAAGAACCTCCGTCTTGGAGAAGTCAATGTCATGTGAGCCCACTGAATTATAACAGTGATCTGCCACGGCAGAGGAGTTCGTCCTACCGTGTTTCAAGTCTGCTTTGTGTTCGCGGATGCGGTCCGAGATATGTCTTTTGGTTTCTCCAATGTAGCTACTACCACAGAGGCACTTTAGTTTGTAAACGCCCGGGTACTGTATGTCTGGAACAGCATCTTTTACAGATGGAACTAAATCACGGATTTTATGTACTGTGTTGAATCGGACCTGGATCTTGTGTTTGATCAGGATTTTGGAGATCTTTTTAGTGACCCCTGCAATGTAGGGTAAGGTTATGGTTTTGAGTGGCTCCACTCACTTGTGGAAAGATGTTTTAAATCATTTCTGTTCTTAATTAATTGTATTTTTACGATGACCTTCAGACCGCAGCTCTTTCGCCAGCATTGCCTCTTAATACCTCTCACACCACGGTTAATGGTATACTTTTACAATATGGAGCATACTAGTGCCTCGCAGCTGTCTCTCTCCCCCTCCTCTGTTCCGACCATGGACGAACTCGTCCGTCTGAACGGGACCCGTAGCTATCCGTGGGTCTGAAATTTGAGGGTAAGAATCCACCCATTTTTTCGCCATATAGCATTGTGATATATAACGACTTATTGTTGGTAGCTTAGCTGATTTGAGAATATAGAGTTTATTGATAACATGAAGGTAATTTATATTTTAGTTTTTATTGGTTCACTATATAGTACTGTGAATAGCTCAGATGTGTAGTCATTTCTGTGACCAGTCACTAGCTAATCACTCAGTTGTTTCAATGCTGGATTCGCCTAGTTATTTCAATGCTAAATTCTCCTGTTTGATTTGTACTAAGGGCCTCGGTGAATGTGTATGCTCTGACTTTAACGTAGCTATTTCTGCAGCAGGTACAAGCTAACCACTCAGCTATCTCAATGCTAAATTCTATGCTAATTCCATTGTCAAGATGTGTATGCCTTAACTTAGCTATTTCAATGCTAAATTCTATGCTAATCCCTTTAACAATGGGTGCCTCTGCGGGTGTGTATGCTTTAACTTTTAACATAGCTATTTCTGTGACCAGTCACAAGCTAATCATTCAGCCATTTCAATGCTAAATTCTATGCTAATTCCTTTGTCAAGGCGCTTTGTTCCTCTCACACAGCTTAAAGGCCGTATCTGAACGTGGCTCTTTCACTCCAGCGCTGTCCTACCAGACAGTCTCGCCCCCTTCACCTGATGAAGGCCGCTTGTGTTGTGGCCGAAACGTCGTGAGAATATTATTGTGTTATTTTATTTTATCAATTTATTATTTTATTATCATTCTACGTGACTTTACCGAAAGAACCAAAGAAGATGAATCATTGCAGTCACGAAAGCTTTAAATCGAAATTTAACCGCCTCTACGGGGAGGGATTCCACACATCCTTAAGATCATTCAACAGACTTCGGGATAAGAAGGCTCAACTAATCGAGTCTCTCACCTTTCTGAAGAGATGCCGCGACTCTAACGTAATACCAACCGCATTTACACTAACCTCTGCTGTTGCAACTTCTCTCAATGCAAAACGAATTCTAGCTAGAACTAGCTTCGCTCTTATCTCGGAAAAAATCAGACTTACACGCACCGAATTCGATCAGTTAGACAAGACACTCTACAAATCACACTTAAAATTGACAGCAACAATGTCTACATCGGATTGGGAACATGTAGACAATATGACTACCTCTTCGGCTGCCACTATGTCGAACAAATGTAGGGACAATTTGATTTCCAAATTCAATCACCTCTCCAGCAAAAAATCGGATCCACACACCGAAAAGATAGACGTCAACAAAGTCGTAATTAATCGCAGTAACAGTTCCATTTCTGATGGTCTGAAATCCGTTTTAGCTAAAGGTCTAAACTTTGCTGTCACACCGAGACACTTACCGGTTAATGATATCATTGCCCATGTCGACGTTGCACTCAAGGGCTTGAGTCACATCTCTGCAGACGTAGCAAGATCTGAAATCGCTGCAACCCTCAATAACGCTAAGTTGCCACCCAGCAACATCAGCAAAAACGAACGTTTTGAATTATCTCAATTAAAAAATAGGGATGATATTGTCGTCCTCTCAGCCGACAAAGGCAATGCCACTGTCATCATGGACAAAACATAATATAACAACAAAATTCAAGAACTACTCAACGATGGCAGCTACACAAAAATAAAAAGAGATCCCACCAACAGCCTGGTCACCAAAACGAACAAAATCATCTCTGATTCAACAGCATTAATTGATGAGATCAAACAGTTCTCGCTGAAGCCCTCTGCTGCCAGACCACCAAGATTATATGGCCTTCCAAAGATACACAAAGAAGATACACCCCTTCGTCCCATCGTCTCTACTATCAGCTCCCCCACCTACAAACTGGCACGTTTTCTTGCTGATATACTGCGACCTTTCACTGGAAAAACCACCTCTGCGGTACTAAATTCTTCTCACCTGGTATCGACAATCAAAGGCATTTCCCTGTCCCCAAACGACCTGCTTGTCAGTTTTGATGTGGTGTCCTTGTTCACCAAAGTCCCGGTACCTGACACCATCGCTATCATTGAAGACCTGGTTCATCAAGGACTGCATACTGATGTACCCCCCCTGGTGAGACATTGCTTAACCAACACTTACTTCACCTGGAATGGAACTTTCTACAAACAAACTGAGGGCACCCCAATGGGCTCCCCCCTATCTCCGGTTGTAGCCAACGTATTCATGGAAAAATTTGAAACTGACGCCATCCAGACTGCCACTCTACGCCCGACCTTATGGGAGAGGTACGTTGATGACACCTTTGTCATCTGGCCACATGGCCAGCCTGCTCTAGACTAATTCCGCGACCACATCAATTCCATACACCCAGCCATCAGATTTACCATGGAGGTCGAAAAAGATGGCAAACTACCCTTTTTGGATGTCTTAATTAAAAGAAGAGATGATGGTTCAATGAGCCACTCTGTCTACAGGAAAGCTACCCATACAGATGCTTACTTGAAACCGGATTCCCACCACCATCCATCCCAGAAGAACTCCCTCATCAAGACTCTATACCATAGAGCCCAATGCATTTACGACCAGGAACACATTACCAGTGAACTCAAGCACGTACACCAGGCTCTCAGGGCTAATGGCTACTCCGACTACACAATCCGCAAAGCCATCACTCCAGTCATGAAGAAGGATCCTCTTGTGGAGCCACTCAAAACCATCACCTTACCCTACATTGCAGGGGTCACTAAAAAGATCTCCAAAATCCTGAACAAACACAAGATCCAGGTCCGATTCAACACAGTACATAAAATCCGTGATTTTTGTTCCATCTGTAAAAGATGCTGTTCCAGACATACAGTACCCGGGCGTTTACAAACTAAAGTGCCTCTGTGGTAGTAGGTACATTGGAGAAACCAAAAGACATATCTCAGACCGCATCCGCGAACACAAAGCAGACTTGAAACACGGTAGGACGAACTCCTCTGCTGTGGCAGATCACTGTTATAATTCAGTGGGCTCACATGACATTGACTTCTCCAAGACGGAGGTTCTTTGCAAACCAACCGGCTACCATGAGAGATTCGTTCATGAGGCCATTCACATATACAAGCACAGAGACAATTTCAACCGAGAAGATGGATTCAGGCTTAGTAACCACTGGAAAGATGTTTTAAATCATTTCTGTTCTTAATTAATTGTATTTTTACGATGACCTTCAGACCGCAGCTCTTTCGCCAGCATTGCCTCTTAATACCTCTCACACCACGGTTAATGGTATAGTTTTACAATATGGAGCATACTAGGGCCTCGCAGCTGTCTCTCTCCCCCTCCTCTGTTCTGGCCATGGACGAACTCGTCCGTCTGAACGGGACCCGTAGCTATCCGTGGGGCTGAAATTTGAGGGTAAGAATCCACCCATTTTTTCGCCATATAGCATTGTGATATATAACGACTTATTGTTGGTAGCTTAGCTGATTGGCGAATATAGAGTTTATTGATAACATGAAGGTAATTTATATTTTAGTTTTTATTGGTTCACTATATAGTACTGTGAATAGCTCAGATGTGTAGTCATTTCTGTGACCAGTCACTAGCTAATCACTCAGTTGTTTCAATGCTGGATTCGCCTAGTTATTTCAATGCTAAATTCTCCTGTTTGATTTGTACTAAGGGCCTCGGTGAATGTGTATGCTCTGACTTTAACGTAGCTATTTCTGCAGCAGGTACAAGCTAACCACTCAGCTATCTCAATGCTAAATTCTATGCTAATTCCATTGTCATAATGTGTATGCCTTAACTTAGCTATTTCAATGCTAAATTCTATGCTAATCCCTTTAACAGTGGGTGCCTCTGCGGGTGTGTATGCTTTAACTTTTAACAAAGCTATTTCTGTGACCAGTCACAAGCTAATCATTCAGCCATTTCAATGCTAAATTCTATGCTAATTCCTTTGTCAAGGCGCTTTGTTCCTCTCACACAGCTTAAAGGCCGTATCTGAACGTGGCTCTTTCACTCCAGCGCTGTCCTACCAGACAGTCTCGCCCCCTTCACCTGATGAAGGCCGCTTGTGTTGTGGCCGAAACGTCGTGAGAATATTATTGTGTTATTTTATTTGATCAATTTATTATTTTATTATCATTCTACGTGACTTTACCGAAAGAACCAAAGAAGATGAATCATTGCAGTCACGAAAGCTTTAAATCGAAATTTTACGTATAACCAATAAAAATCTATTTTATTTAAATTGGACCTAAAATGTGCCCTCATGAAGATGATGATTTCATGATTCTTCATTGTTGGCATAGGCCTATACCAGTGAAGTGTGTTGCAACTTCACGATGTTGACAAGCAGTTTCCGTAGTGTAGTGGTTATCACGTTTGCCTCACACGCGAAAGGTCCCCGGTTTGGCATAGGCCAGGGGTCGGGAACCTATGGCTCGCGAGCCAGATGTGGCTCTTTTGATGATTGCATATGGCTCGCAGATAAAACAAAATATTCTCACTTGTTTTAATCCATCCATCGATTTTTCACTGCGCATGTCCTGTTCAGGGCTGCAGGAGCAATTGTCCATTATTTTAATTGGATGATACTGGCCTACGTTTGCCGTTGCTGGGTAAAACAGGTAAACGCCCCCTTTTGAATCAGTCTGAGACTGCGTCTGCTCGGTCATTAGCTCAAAGCTAACCCTTCGACGAAGAAGATGGCGAAAAGAAAAAAAGACGACGAGTATCGTACATTTCAGGACGAATGGACCGAAGAATTCGCCTTTGTGGAGAGAGCGGGTTCTGCGGTGTGTCTAATTTGCAATGACAAAATTACATCGTTGAAACGGTCGAATGTAAAGCGGCACTTCGACACGCGCCACGCTACCTTTGCATCAAAATACCCTGCGGGAGACAGCAGAAAGAAAGCGTGCCAAGAGCTTCTGAGCAGGGTGCAAGCTAGCCAGCAGCAACTCCGCGTATGGACCCGGCAAGGTGACTATAATTCGGCTAGCTTTGCTGGTTCTTTAGCAATAGTGAGGAACGGAAAACCATTCACAGATGGCGAGTATGCTAAAACGTTCATGCTGGATGTAGCCAATGAACTTTTTGATGATCTTCCAAACAAAGACAAGATAATCAAACGGATACAAGACATGCCTCTGTCGGCAAGAACTGTTCATGATCGTACCATCGTGATGGCAAACAAAGTGGAGGAAACACAAGTGAAGGACATAAATGCAGCGCCGTTCTTTTCTCTGGCTTTGGATGAGTCAACAGACGTGAGCCATTTGTCGCAGTTCAGCGTGATTGCAAGATATGCTGTTGGTGACACACTGCGCGAAGAAAGTCTTGCTGTTCTGCCATTAAAAGGGTCCACAAGAGGTGAGGATTTATTCAAGTCTTTCATGGAGTTTGCTCAAGAAAAAAGTCTACCTATGGATAAACTTCTCTCAGTGTGTACTGATGGTGCTCCGTGTATGGTGGGGGAAAACAAAGGATTTGTGGCGCTTCTCCGTGAACATGAAAATAGACCCATCCTAAGTTTCCATTGCATTATACACCAGGAGGCACTTTGTGCTCAGATGTGTGACAGGCAGTTTGGCGAAGTGATGTCGCTGGTCATTCGTGTGATCAACTTTATTGTTGCCCGAGCCTTAAATGATCGCCAGTTTAAAACACTGCTGGATGAAGTTGTAAATAACTATCCTGGTCTGCTTTTGCACAGCAATGTGCGTTGGTTGTCAAGAGGGAAGGTGCTTAGCCGTTTTGCGGCTTGCCTGAACGAAATCCGGACTTTCCTTGAAATGAAAGGCGTCGGGCATCCTGAGCTAGCCGACACCGAGTGGCTCCTCAAGTTTTACTATCTCGTAGATCTGACTGAACATCTGAACCAGCTCAACGTGAAAATGCAAGGCATTGGAAATACAGTGTTATCCCTTCAACAAGCTGTATTTGCTTTTGAAAACAAGCTGGAGCTTTTCATCACGGATCTTGAAACAGGTCGTTTACTACATTTTTAAAAACTGAGCCAATTTAAAGATGCATGCACAGCAAGTGAGCCCATTCAAAACCTTGATCTCCACCAGCTAGCTGGCTGCACATCCAGTCTCCTACAGTCCTTCAAAGCACGCTTTGGAGAATTTCGTGAGCACACTCGTCTTTTTAAATTCATCACCCATCCAAACGAGTGTTCACTGAACACAGCCGACCTGAATTACATCCCTGGTGTCTCCGTCAGAGATTTTGAAGCAGAAGTGGCTGACCTGAAGGCCTCAGACATGTGGGTGAATAAGTTCAAGTCACTGAATGAAGATTTGGAAAGAATCACACGACAGAAAGCGGAGTTGGCGAGCAAGCACATGTGGACAGAAATGAAAAAAACTCCAACCCGAAGACCAGCTGATTCTCAAAACTTGGAACGCGCTTCCTGTCACATACCACACACTGCAGCGTGTGAGTATTGCTGTATTGACCATGTTTGGATCTACGTATGCATGTGAGCAGTCATTCTCACATCTTAAAAACATCAAGTCCAACCTACGATCACGTTTAACGGATGAAAGCCTCAACGCTTGCATGAAGCTTAACCTCACCAAGTACCAACCCGACTACAAAGACATCAGCAAATCCATGCAGCACCAGAAGTCGCATTAATGGTGAGTGTTATAACAACATTATTTAAAAGAATAAATTCAGAGGCTTATTATACTGACATTTAGTTGAATTCACTTTTAAAATATATTATATGGCTCTCACTGAAATAAATTTCAAAATTTTTTGCTTTCATGGCTCTCTTAGTCAAAAAGGTTCCCGACCCCTGGCATAGGCCTATGCCAGTGAAGTATGTAGCAACTACCCATGTTCTTAAAGCAGTTTCCGTTTTGTCGTGGTTATCATGTTCGCCTCAAACGCGAAAGGTCCCTAGTTTGAAACCGGGTGGAAACATTTTATCTAAAACCAAAACAATTCGGATTTTATTTAAAGTGGACGCAAAATGTGCCTTCATGAACGTGATGATTTAATGATTTGACATTGTTCGTTTCGACTTATTTCAGTGAAATATGTTGCTACGTTACATGTTCTTCAAGCAGTTTCCGTAGTGTAGTGGTTATCACGTTCGCCTAACACGCGAAATGTCCCCGGTTCGAAATCGGGCGGCAACATTTTACGTGAAACAAAAACAATTCGTATTTTATTTAAAGCGGACGTAAAATATGCCTTCATGAACTTGATGATTTAATGATTTGTAACTGGACGATTCGACTTATTTCAGTGAAATATGTTGCTACGTTACATGTTCTTCAAGCAGTTTCCGTAGTGTAGTGGTTATCATGTTCGCCTAACACGCGAAAGGTTCATGGTTTGAAACCGGGTGGAAACATTTTACGTAAAACCAAAACAATTCGAATTTTATTTAAAGTGGGCGTAAAATATGCCTTCATGAACGTGATGATTTCATGATTCTTCATTGTTGGCATAGGCCTATGCCAGTGAAGTATGTAGCAACTACCCATGTTCTTCAAGCAGTTTCCGTTTTGTAGTGGTTATCACGGTAGCCTAACACGCGAAAGGTCCCTGGTTTGAAACCGGGTGGAAACATTTTATCTAAAACCAAAACAATTCGGATTTTATTTAAAGGGGACGCAAAATGTCCCTTCATGAACGTGATGATTTAATGATTTGACATTGTTCGTTTCGACTTATTTCAGTGAAATATGTTGCTACGTGACATGTTCTCCAACCAGTTTCCGTGGTGTAGTGGTTATCACGTTCGCCTCACACGCGAAAGGTTCATGGTTTGAAACCGGGTGGAAACATTTAACGTATAACCAAAAGAAATCGTATTTTATTTAAATTGGACTTAAAATGTGCTTTCATGAAGATAATAAATTCATGATTCTTCATTGTTGGCAGAGGCCTATGCCAGTGAAATATGTTGCAACTTCACAAATTTGACATGCAGTTTCCGTAGTGTAGTGGGTATCACGTTCGCCTCACACGCGAAATGTCCCCGGTTCGAAATCGGGCAGAAACATTTTACGTGAAACAAAAACAATTCGTATTTTATTTAAAGCGGACGTAAAATATGCCTTCATGAACTTGATGATTTAATGATTTGTAACTGGACGATTCGACTTATTTCAGTGAAATATGTTGCTACGTTACATGTTCTTGAAGCAGTTTCCGTAATGTAGTGGTTATCATGTTCGCCTAACACGCGAAAGGTTCATGGTTTGAAACCTGGCGGAAACATTTTACGTATAATCAATAAAAATCGTATTTTATTTAAATTGGACCTAAAATGTGCTTTCATGAAGATAATGAATTCATGATTCTTCCTTGTTAGCATAGGCCTATACCAGTGAAGTGTATTGCAACTTCACGAGTTTGACAAGCAGTTTCCGTAGTGTAGTGGTTATCACGTTAGCCTTACACGTGAAAGGTTCCTGGTTTGAAACCGGGCGGAAACATTCTATGTAAAACCAAAACAATTTGTATTTTATTTAAAGTGGACGTAAAATATGCCTTCATGAACTTGATGATTTAATGATTTGTAACTGGACGATTCGACTTATTTCAGTGAAATATGTTGCTACGTTACATGTTCTCCAACCAGTTTCCGTAGTGTAGTGGTTATCACGTTCGCTTTACACGCGAAAGGTCCCCGGTTCGAAACCGGGCGGAAACATTTTACGTGAAACCAAAACAATTCGAATTTTATTTAAGTCGGACGTAAAATATGCCTTCATGAACTTGATGATTTAATGATTTGCAACTGGACGAATCGACTTATTTCAGTGAAATATGTTGCTACGTTACATGTTCTTCAAGCAGTTTCCGTAGTGTAGTGGTTATCATGTTCGCCTAACACGCGAAAGGTCCCTGGTTTGAAGCCGGGTGGAAACATTGTAAGTATAACCAAAACAATTCGGATTTTATTTAAAGAGGACGCAAAATGTACCTTCATGAACGTTATGATTTCATGATTCTTCATTGTTGGCATAGGCCTATGCCAGTGAAGTATGTAGCAACTACCCATGTTCTTCAAGCAGTTTCCGTTTTGTCGTGGTTATCACGTTCGCCTCAAACGCGAAAGGTCCCTAGTTTGAAACCGGGTGGAAACATTTTATCTAAAACCAAAACAATTCGGATTTTATTTAAAGTGGACGCAAAATGTGCCTTCATGAACGTGATGATTTAATGATTTGACATTGTTCGTTTCGACTTATTTCAGTGAAATATGTTGCTACGTTACATGTTCTTCAAGCAGTTTCCGTAGTGTAGTGGTTATCACGTTCGCCTAACACGCGAAAGGTCCCCGGTTCGAAACCGGGCGGAAACATTTTACGTATAACCAATAAAAATCGTATTTTATTTAAATTGGACCTAAAATGTGCTTTCATGAAGATAATGAATTCATGATTCTTCCTTGTTGGCATAGGCCTATACCAGTGAAGTGTGTTGCAACTTCACGAGTTTGACAAGCAGTTTCCGTAGTGTAGTGGTTATCACGTTAGCCTTACACGTGAAAGGTTCCTGGTTTGAAACCGGGCGGAAACATTCTATGTAAAACCAAAACAATTTGTATTTTATTTAAAGTGGACGTAAAATATGCCTTCATGAACTTGATGATTTAATGATTTGACACTGGACGTTTCGACTTATTTCAGTGAAATATGTTGCTACGTTACATGTTCTTCAAGCAGTTTCCGTAGTGTAGTGGTTATCATGTTCGCCTAACACGCGAAAGGTCCCTGGTTTGAAGCCGGGTGGAAACATTGTAAGTATAACCAAAACAATTCGGATTTTATTTAAAGAGGACGCAAAATGTGCCTTAATGAACGTGATGATTTCATGATTCTTCATTGTTGGCATAGGCCTATACCAGTGAAGTGTGTCGCAACTTCACGAGGTTGACAAGCAGTTTCCGTAGTGTAGTGGTTATCACGTTTGCCTCACACGCGAAAGGTCCCCGGTTTGAAACCGGGCAGAAACATTTCACGTTAAACCAAAACAATTCGGATTTTATTTAAAGAGGACGCAAAATGTGCCTTCATGAACGTTATGATTTCATGATTCTTCATTGTTGGCATAGGCCTATGCCAGTGAAGTATGTAGCAACTACCCATGTTCTTCAAGCAGTTTCCGTTTTGTCGTGGTTATCACGTTCGCCTCAAACGCAAAAGGTCCCTAGTTTGAAACCGGGTGGAAACATTTTATCTAAAACCAAAACAATTCGGATTTTATTTAAAGTGGACGCAAAATGTGCCTTCATGAACGTGATGATTTAATGATTTGACATTGTTCGTTTCGACTTATTTCAGTGAAATATGTTGCTACGTTACATGTTCTTCAAGCAGTTTCCGTCGTGTAGTGGTTATCACGTTCGCCTAACACGCGAAAGGTCCCCGGTTCGAAACCGGGCGGAAACATTTTACGTATAACCAATAAAAATCGTATTTTATTTAAATTGGACCTAAAATGTGCTTTCATGAAGATAATGAATTCATGATTCTTCCTTGTTGGTATAGGCCTATACCAGTGAAGTGTGTTGCAACTTCACAAGTTTGACAAGCAGTTTCCGTAGTGTAGTGGTTATCACGTTCGCCTCACACGCGAAATGTCCCCGGTTCGAAATCGGGCAGAAACATTTTACGTGAAACAAAAACAATTCGTATTTTATTTAAAGCGGACGTAAAATATGCCTTCATGAACTTGATGATTTAATGATTTGTAACTGGACGATTCGACTTATTTCAGTGAAATATGTTGCTACGTTACATGTTCTTGAAGCAGTTTCCGTAATGTAGTGGTTATCACGTTCGCCTAACACGCGAAAGGTTCATGGTTTGAAACCTGGCGGAAACATTTTACGTATAATCAATAAAAATCGTATTTTATTTAAATTGGACCTAAAATGTGCTTTCATGAAGATAATGAATTCATGATTCTTCCTTGTTAGCATAGGCCTATACCAGTGAAGTGTATTGCAACTTCACGAGTTTGACAAGCAGTTTCCGTAGTGTAGTGGTTATCACGTTAGCCTTACACGTGAAAGGTTCCTGGTTTGAAACCGGGCGGAAACATTCTATGTAAAACCAAAACAATTTGTATTTTATTTAAAGTGGACGTAAAATATGCCTTCATGAACTTGATGATTTAATGATTTGTAACTGGACGATTCGACTTATTTCAGTGAAATATGTTGCTACGTTACATGTTCTCCAACCAGTTTCCGTAGTGTAGTGGTTATCACGTTCGCTTTACACGCGAAAGGTCCCCGGTTCGAAACCGGGCGGAAACATTTACGTGAAACCAAAACAATTCGAATTTTATTTAAGTCGGACGTAAAATATGCTTTCATGAACTTGATGATTTAATGATTTGCAACTGGACGAATCGACTTATTTCAGTGAAATATGTTGCTACGTTACATGTTCTTCAAGCAGTTTCCGTAGTGTAGTGGTTATCATGTTCGCCTAACACGCGAAAGGTCCCTGGTTTGAAGCCGGGTGGAAACATTGTAAGTATAACCAAAACAATTCGGATTTTATTTAAAGAGGACGCAAAATGTGCCTTCATGAACGTTATGATTTCATGATTCTTCATTGTTGGCATAGGCCTATGCCAGTGAAGTATGTAGCAACTACCCATGTTCTTCAAGCAGTTTCCGTTTTGTCGTGGTTATCACGTTCGCCTCAAACGCGAAAGGTCCCTAGTTTGAAACCGGGTGGAAACATTTTATCTAAAACCAAAACAATTCGGATTTTATTTAAAGTGGATGCAAAATGTGCCTTCATGAACGTGATGATTTAATGATTTGACATTGTTCGTTTCGACTTATTTCAGTGAAATATGTTGCTACGTTACATGTTCTTCAAGCAGTTTCCGTAGTGTAGTGGTTATCACGTTCGCCTAACACGCGAAAGGTCCCCGGTTCGAAACCGGGCGGAAACATTTTACGTATAACCAATAAAAATCGTATTTTATTTAAATTGGACCTAAAATGTGCTTTCATGAAGATAATGAATTCATGATTCTTCCTTGTTGGTATAGGCCTATACCAGTGAAGTGTGTTGCAACTTCACAAGTTTGACAAGCAGTTTCCGTAGTGTAGTGGTTATCACGTTCGCCTCACACGCGAAATGTCCCCGGTTCGAAATCGGGCAGACACATTTTACGTGAAACAAAAACAATTCGTATTTTATTTAAAGCGGACGTAAAATATGCCTTCATGAACTTGATGATTTAATGATTTGTAACTGGACGATTCGACTTATTTCAGTGAAATATGTTGCTACGTTACATGTTCTTGAAGCAGTTTCCGTAGTGTAGTGGTTATCATGTTTGCCTAACACGCGAAAGGTTCCTGGTTTGAAACCTGGCGGAAACATTTTACGGATAACCAATAAAAATAGTATTTTATTTAAATTGGACCTAAAATGTGCTTTCATGAAGATAATGAATTCATGATTCTTCCTTGTTGGCATAGGCCTATACCAGTGAAGTGTGTTGCAACTTCACGAGTTTGACAAGCAGTTTCCGTAGTGTAGTGGTTATCACGTTAGCCTTACACGTGAAAGGTTTGTCTACATGTTCCCAATCCGATGTAGACATTGTTGCTGTCAATTTTAAGTGTGATTTGTAGAGTGTCTTGTCTAACTGATCGAATTCGGTGCGTGTAAGTCTGATTTTTTCCGAGATAAGAGCGAAGCTAGTTCTAGCTAGAATTCGTTTTGCATTGAAAGAAGTTGCAACAGCAGAGGTTAGTGTAAATGCGGTTGGTATTACCTTAGAGTCGCGGCATCTCTTCAGAAATGTGAGAGACTCGATTAGTTGAGCCTTCTTATCCCGAAGTCTGTTGAATGATCTTAAGGATGTGTGGAATCCCTCCCCGTAGAGGCGGTTAAATTTCGATTTAAAGCTTTCGTGACTGCAATGATTCATCTTCTTTGGTTCTTTCGGTAAAGTCACGTAGAATGATAATAAAATAATAAATTGATAAAATAAAATAACACAATAATATTCTCACGACGTTTCGGCCACAACACAAGCGGCCTTCATCAGGTGAAGGGCAATGCCACTGTTATCATGGACAAAACATAATATAACAACAAAATTCAAGAACTACTCAACGATGGCAGCTACACAAAAATAAAAAGAGATCCCACCAACAGCCTGGTCACCAAAACGAACAAAATCATCTCTGATTCAACAGCATTAATTGATGAGATCAAACAGTTCTCGCTGAAGCCCTCTGCTGCCAGACCACCAAGATTATATGGCCTTCCAAAGATACACAAAGAAGATACACCCCTTCGTCCCATCGTCTCTACTATCAGCTCCCCCACCTACAAACTGGCACGTTTTCTTGCTGATATACTGCGACCTTTCACTGGAAAAACCACCTCTGCGGTACTAAATTCTTCTCACCTGGTATCGACAATCAAAGGCATTTCCCTGTCCCCAAACGACCTGCTTGTCAGTTTTGATGTGGTGTCCTTGTTCACCAAAGTCCCGGTACCTGACACCATCGCTATCATTGAAGACCTGGTTCATCAAGGACTGCATACTGATGTACCCCCCCTGGTGAGACATTGCTTAACCAACACTTACTTCACCTGGAATGGAACTTTCTACAAACAAACTGAGGGCACCCCAATGGGCTCCCCCCTATCTCCGGTTGTAGCCAACGTATTCATGGAAAAATTTGAAACTGACGCCATCCAGACTGCCACTCTACGCCCGACCTTATGGAAGAGGTACGTTGATGACACCTTTGTCATCTGGCCACATGGCCAGCCTGCTCTAGACTAATTCCGCGACCACATCAATACCATACACCCAGCCATCAGATTTACCATGGAGGTCGAAAAAGATGGCAAACTACCCTTTTTGGATGTCTTAATTAAAAGAAGACATGATGGTTCAATGAGCCACTCTGTCTACAGGAAAGCTACCCATACAG
The DNA here is from genome assembly GCF_048934315.1 of Petromyzon marinus. Classification (NCBI taxonomy): domain Eukaryota; kingdom Metazoa; phylum Chordata; class Hyperoartia; order Petromyzontiformes; family Petromyzontidae; genus Petromyzon; species Petromyzon marinus. The sequence goes on along the minus strand of NC_133703.1, from coordinate 16,839,647 downwards.
CTGCTTACTTGAAACCGGATTCCCACCACCATCCATCCCAGAAGAACTCCCTCATCAAGACTCTATACCATAGAGCCCAATGCATTTCCGACCAGGAACACATTACCAGTGAACTCAAGCACGTACACCAGGCTCTCAGGGCTAATGGCTACTCCGACTACACAATCCGCAAAGCCATCACTCCAGTCATGAAGAAGGATCCTCTTGTGGAGCCACTCAAAACCATCACCTTACCCTACATTGCAGGGGTCACTAAAAAGATCTCCAAAATCCTGAACAAACACAAGATCCAGGTCCGATTCAACACAGTACATAAAATCCGTGATTTTTGTTCCATCTGTAAAAGATGCTGTTCCAGACATACAGTACCCGGGCGTTTACAAACTAAAGTGCCTCTGTGGTAGTAGCTACATTGGAGAAACCAAAAGACATATCTCAGACCGCATCCGCGAACACAAAGCAGACTTGAAACACGGTAGGACGAGCTCCTCTGCCGTAGCAGATCACTGTTATAATTCAGTGGGCTCACATGACATTGACTTCTCCAAGACGGAGGTTCTTTGCAAACCAACCGGCTACCATGAGAGATTCGTTCATGAGGCCATTCACATATACAAGCACAGAGACAATTTCAACCGAGAAGATGGATTCAGGCTTAGTAACCACTGGAAAGATGTTTTAAATCATTTCTGTTCTTAATTAATTGTATTTTTACGATGACCTTCAGACCGCAGCTCTTTCGCCAGCATTGCCTCTTAATACCTCTCACACCACGGTTAATGGTATAGTTTTACAATATGGAGCATACTAGGGCCTCGCAGCTGTCTCTCTCCCCCTCCTCTGTTCTGGCCATGGACGAACTCGTCCGTCTGAACGGGACCCGTAGCTATCCGTGGGGCTGAAATTTGAGGGTAAGAATCCACCCATTTTTTCGCCATATAGCATTGTGATATATAACGACTTATTGTTGGTAGCTTAGCTGATTGGAGAATATAGAGTTTATTGATAACATGAAGGTAATTTATATTTTAGTTTTTATTGGTTCACTATATAGTACTGTGAATAGCTCAGATGTGTAGTCATTTCTGTGACCAGTCACTAGCTAATCACTCAGTTGTTTCAATGCTGGATTCGCCTAGTTATTTCAATGCTAAATTCTCCTGTTTGATTTGTACTAAGGGCCTCGGTGAATGTGTATGCTCTGACTTTAACGTAGCTATTTCTGCAGCAGGTACAAGCTAACCACTCAGCTATCTCAATGCTAAATTCTATGCTAATTCCATTGTCAAAATGTGTATGCCTTAACTTAGCTATTTCAATGCTAAATTCTATGCTAATCCCTTTAACAGTGGGTGCCTCTGCGGGTGTGTATGCTTTAACTTTTAACAAAGCTATTTCTGTGACCAGTCACAAGCTAATCATTCAGCCATTTCAATGCTAAATTCTATGCTAATTCCTTTGTCAAGGCGCTTTGTTCCTCTCACACAGCTTAAAGGCCGTATCTGAACGTGGCTCTTTCACTCCAGCGCTGTCCTACCAGACAGTCTCGCCCCCTTCACCTGATGAAGGCCGCTTGTGTTGTGGCCGAAACGTCGTGAGAATATTATTGTGTTATTTTATTTTATCAATTTATTATTTTATTATCATTCTACGTGACTTTACCGAAAGAACCAAAGAAGATGAATCATTGCAGTCACGAAAGCTTTAAATCGAAATTTTACGTATAACCAATAAAAATCTATTTTATTTAAATTGGACCTAAAATGTGCTTTCATGAAAATAATGAATTCATGATTCTTCATTGTTGGCATAGGCCTATACCAGTGAAGTGTGTTGCAACTTTATGAGCTTGACAAGCAGTTTCCGTAGTGTAGTGGTTATCACGTTCGCCTCACACGCAAAAGGTCCCCGGTTCGAAACCGGGTGGAAACATTTTACGTGAAACCAAAACAATTCGTATTTTATTTAAAGCGGACGTAAAATATGCCTTCATGAACTTGATGATTTAATGATTTGTAACTGGACGATTCGACTTATTTCAGTGAAATATGTTGCTACGTTACATGTTCTTCAAGCAGTTTCCGTAGTGTAGTGGTTATCATGTTCGCCTAACACGCGAAAGGTTCATGGTTTGAAACCGGGTGGAAACATTTTACGTAAAACCAAAACAATTCGAATTTTATTTAAAGTGGGCGTAAAATATGCCTTCATGAACGTGATGATTTCATGATTCTTCATTGTTGGCATAGGCCTATGCCAGTGAAGTATGTAGCAACTACCCATGTTCTTCAAGCAGTTTCCGTTTTGTAGTGGTTATCACGGTAGCCTAACACGCGAAAGGTCCCTGGTTTGAAACCGGGTGGAAACATTTTATCTAAAACCAAAACAATTCGGATTTTATTTAAAGGGGACGCAAAATGTCCCTTCATGAACGTGATGATTTAATGATTTGACATTGTTCGTTTCGACTTATTTCAGTGAAATATGTTGCTACGTGACATGTTCTCCAACCAGTTTCCGTGGTGTAGTGGTTATCACGTTCGCCTCACACGCGAAAGGTTCATGGTTTGAAACCGGGTGGAAACATTTAACGTATAACCAAAAGAAATCGTATTTTATTTAAATTGGACTTAAAATGTGCTTTCATGAAGATAATAAATTCATGATTCTTCATTGTTGGCAGAGGCCTATGCCAGTGAAATATGTTGCAACTTCACAAATTTGACAAGCAGTTTCCGTAGTGTAGTGGTTATCACGTTCCCCTAACACGTGAAAGGTCCCTGGTTTGAAACCGGGTGGAAGCATTTTACGTATAACCGAAAAAATTCGGATTTTATTTAACGAGGACGCAAAATGTGCTTTCGTGAACGTGATGATTTCATGATTCTTCATTGTTGGCATTGGCCTATGCCAGTGAAGTATGTTGCAACTTCACAAGTTTGGCAAGCAGTTTCCGTAGTGTGGTGGTTATCACGTTTGCCTAACACGCGAAAGGACCTGGTGCAAAACCGGGCATAAACATTTTATGTAAAACCAAAACAATTCCTGTTTTATTTAAAGTGCAGGTAAAATGTGCCCTCATGAAGATGATGATTTCATGATTCTTCATTGTTGGCATAGGCCTATACCAGTGAAGTGTGTTGCAACTTCACGATGTTGACAAGCAGTTTCCGTAGTGTAGTGGTTATCACGTTCGCCTAACACGCGAAAGGTCCCCGGTTCGAAACCGGGCGGAAACATTTTACGTATAACCAATAAAAATCGTATTTTATTTAAATTGGACCTAAAATGTGCTTTCATGAAGATAATGAATTCATGATTCTTCCTTGTTGGCATAGGCCTATACCAGTGAAGTGTGTTGCAACTTCACGAGTTTGACAAGCAGTTTCCGTAGTGTAGTGGTTATCACGTTAGCCTTACACGTGAAAGGTTCCTGGTTTGAAACCGGGCGGAAACATTCTATGTAAAACCAAAACAATTTGTATTTTATTTAAAGTGGACGTAAAATATGCCTTCATGAACTTGATGATTTAATGATTTGACACTGGACGTTTCGACTTATTTCAGTGAAATATGTTGCTACGTTACATGTTCTTCAAGCAGTTTCCGTAGTGTAGTGGTTATCATGTTCGCCTAACACGCGAAAGGTCCCTGGTTTGAAGCCGGGTGGAAACATTGTAAGTATAACCAAAACAATTCGGATTTTATTTAAAGAGGACGCAAAATGTGCCTTAATGAACGTGATGATTTCATGATTTTTTATTGTTGGCATAGGCCTATACCAGTGAAGTGTGTCGCAACTTCACGAGGTTGACAAGCAGTTTCCGTAGTGTAGTGGTTATCACGTTTGCCTCACACGCGAAAGGTCCCCGGTTTGAAACCGGGCAGAAACATTTCACGTTAAACCAAAACAATTCGGATTTTATTTAAAGAGGACGCAAAATGTGCCTTCATGAACGTTATGATTTCATGATTCTTCATTGTTGGCATAGGCCTATGCCAGTGAAGTATGTAGCAACTACCCATGTTCTTCAAGCAGTTTCCGTTTTGTCGTGGTTATCACGTTCGCCTCAAACGCAAAAGGTCCCTAGTTTGAAACCGGGTGGAAACATTTTATCTAAAACCAAAACAATTCGGATTTTATTTAAAGTGGACGCTAAATGTGCCTTCATGAACGTGATGATTTAATGATTTGACATTGTTCGTTTCGACTTATTTCAGTGAAATATGTTGCTACGTTACATGTTCTTCAAGCAGTTTCCGTCGTGTAGTGGTTATCACGTTCGCCTAACACGCGAAAGGTCCCCGGTTCGAAACCGGGCGGAAACATTTTACGTATAACCAATAAAAATCGTATTTTATTTAAATTGGACCTAAAATGTGCTTTCATGAAGATAATGAATTCATGATTCTTCCTTGTTGGTATAGGCCTATACCAGTGAAGTGTGTTGCAACTTCACAAGTTTGACAAGCAGTTTCCGTAGTGTAGTGGTTATCACGTTCGCCTCACACGCGAAATGTCCCCGGTTCGAAATCGGGCAGAAACATTTTACGTGAAACAAAAACAATTCGTATTTTATTTAAAGCGGACGTAAAATATGCCTTCATGAACTTGATGATTTAATGATTTGTAACTGGACGATTCGACTTATTTCAGTGAAATATGTTGCTACGTTACATGTTCTTGAAGCAGTTTCCGTAATGTAGTGGTTATCATGTTCGCCTAACACGCGAAAGGTTCATGGTTTGAAACCTGGCGGAAACATTTTACGTATAATCAATAAAAATCGTATTTTATTTAAATTGGACCTAAAATGTGCTTTCATGAAGATAATGAATTCATGATTCTTCCTTGTTAGCATAGGCCTATACCAGTGAAGTGTGTTGCAACGTCACGAGTTTGACAAGCAGTTTCCGTAGTGTAGTGGTTATCACGTTCGCCTTACACGTGAAAGGTTCCTGGTTTGAAACCGGGCGGAAACATTCTATGTAAAACCAAAACAATTTGTATTTTATTTAAAGTGGACGTAAAATATGCCTTCATGAACTTGATGATTTAATGATTTGTAACTGGACGATTCGACTTATTTCAGTGAAATATGTTGCTACGTTACATGTTCTCCAACCAGTTTCCGTAGTGTAGTGGTTATCACGTTCGCTTTACACGCGAAAGGTCCCCGGTTCGAAACCGGGCGGAAACATTTTACGTGAAACCAAAACAATTCGAATTTTATTTAAGTCGGACGTAAAATATGCCTTCATGAACTTGATGATTTAATGATTTGCAACTGGACGAATCGACTTATTTCAGTGAAATATGTTGCTACGTTACATGTTCTTCAAGCAGTTTCCGTAGTGTAGTGGTTATCATGTTCGCCTAACACGCGAAAGGTCCCTGGTTTGAAGCCGGGTGGAAACATTGTAAGTATAACCAAAACAATTCGGATTTTATTTAAAGAGGACGCAAAATGTGCCTTCATGAACGTTATGATTTCATGATTCTTCATTGTTGGCATAGGCCTATGCCAGTGAAGTATGTAGCAACTACCCATGTTCTTCAAGCAGTTTCCGTTTTGTCGTGGTTATCACGTTCGCCTCAAACGCGAAAGGTCCCTAGTTTGAAACCGGGTGGAAACATTTTATCTAAAACCAAAACAATTCGGATTTTATTTAAAGTGGACGCAAAATGTGCCTTCATGAACGTGATGATTTAATGATTTGACATTGTTCGTTTCGACTTATTTCAGTGAAATATGTTGCTACGTTACATGTTCTTCAAGCAGTTTCCGTAGTGTAGTGGTTATCACGTTCGCCTAACACGCGAAAGGTCCCCGGTTCGAAACCGGGCGGAAACATTTTACGTATAACCAATAAAAATCGTATTTTATTTAAATTGGACCTAAAATGTGCTTTCATGAAGATAATGAATTCATGATTCTTCCTTGTTGGTATAGGCCTATACCAGTGAAGTGTGTTGCAACTTCACAAGTTTGACAAGCAGTTTCCGTAGTGTAGTGGTTATCACGTTCGCCTCACACGCGAAATGTCCCCGGTTCGAAATCGGGCAGAAACATTTTACGTGAAACAAAAACAATTCGTATTTTATTTAAAGCGGACGTAAAATATGCCTTCATGAACTTGATGATTTAATGATTTGTAACTGGACGATTCGACTTATTTCAGTGAAATATGTTGCTACGTTACATGTTCTTGAAGCAGTTTCCGTAGTGTAGTGGTTATCATGTTTGCCTAACACGCGAAAGGTTCCTGGTTTGAAACCTGGCGGAAACATTTTACGTATAACCAATAAAAATAGTATTTTATTTAAATTGGACCTAAAATGTGCTTTCATGAAGATAATGAATTCATGATTCTTCCTTGTTGGCATAGGCCTATACCAGTGAAGTGTGTTGCAACTTCACGAGTTTGACAAGCAGTTTCCGTAGTGTAGTGGTTATCACGTTAGCCTTACACGTGAAAGGTTTGTCTACATGTTCCCAATCCGATGTAGACATTGTTGCTGTCAATTTTAAGTGTGATTTGTAGAGTGTCTTGTCTAACTGATCGAATTCGGTGCGTGTAAGTCTGATTTTTTCCGAGATAAGAGCGAAGCTAGTTCTAGCTAGAATTCGTTTTGCATTGAAAGAAGTTGCAACAGCAGAGGTTAGTGTAAATGCGGTTGGTATTACCTTAGAGTCGCGGCATCTCTTCAGAAATGTGAGAGACTCGATTAGTTGAGCCTTCTTATCCCGAAGTCTGTTGAATGATCTTAAGGATGTGTGGAATCCCTCCCCGTAGAGGCGGTTAAATTTCGATTTAAAGCTTTCGTGACTGCAATGATTCATCTTCTTTGGTTCTTTCGGTAAAGTCACGTAGAATGATAATAAAATAATAAATTGATAAAATAAAATAACACAATAATATTCTCACGACGTTTCGGCCACAACACAAGCGGCCTTCATCAGGTGAAGGGCAATGCCACTGTTATCATGGACAAAACATAATATAACAACAAAATTCAAGAACTACTCAACGATGGCAGCTACACAAAAATAAAAAGAGATCCCACCAACAGCCTGGTCACCAAAACGAACAAAATCATCTCTGATTCAACAGCATTAATTGATGAGATCAAACAGTTCTCGCTGAAGCCCTCTGCTGCCAGACCACCAAGATTATATGGCCTTCCAAAGATACACAAAGAAGATACACCCCTTCGTCCCATCGTCTCTACTATCAGCTCCCCCACCTACAAACTGGCACGTTTTCTTGCTGATATACTGCGACCTTTCACTGGAAAAACCACCTCTGCGGTACTAAATTCTTCTCACCTGGTATCGACAATCAAAGGCATTTCCCTGTCCCCAAACGACCTGCTTGTCAGTTTTGATGTGGTGTCCTTGTTCACCAAAGTCCCGGTACCTGACACCATCGCTATCATTGAAGACCTGGTTCATCAAGGACTGCATACTGATGTACCCCCCCTGGTGAGACATTGCTTAACCAACACTTACTTCACCTGGAATGGAACTTTCTACAAACAAACTGAGGGCACCCCAATGGGCTCCCCCCTATCTCCGGTTGTAGCCAACGTATTCATGGAAAAATTTGAAACTGACGCCATCCAGACTGCCACTCTACGCCCGACCTTATGGAAGAGGTACGTTGATGACACCTTTGTCATCTGGCCACATGGCCAGCCTGCTCTAGACTAATTCCGCGACCACATCAATTCCATACACCCAGCCATCAGATTTACCATGGAGGTCGAAAAAGATGGCAAACTACCCTTTTTGGATGTCTTAATTAAAAGAAGACATGATGGTTCAATGAGCCACTCTGTCTACAGGAAAGCTACCCATACAGATGCTTACTTGAAACCGGATTCCCACCACCATCCATCCCAGAAGAACTCCCTCATCAAGACTCTATACCATAGAGCCCAATGCATTTCCGACCAGGAACACATTACCAGTGAACTCAAGCACGTACACCAGGCTCTCAGGGCTAATGGCTACTCCGACTACACAATCCGCAAAGCCATCACTCCAGTCATGAAGAAGGATCCTCTTGTGGAGCCACTCAAAACCATCACCTTACCCTACATTGCAGGGGTCACTAAAAAGATCTCCAAAATCCTGAACAAACACAAGATCCAGGTCCGATTCAACACAGTACATAAAATCCGTGATTTTTGTTCCATCTGTAAAAGATGCTGTTCCAGACATACAGTACCCGGGCGTTTACAAACTAAAGTGCCTCTGTGGTAGTAGCTACATTGGAGAAACCAAAAGACATATCTCAGACCGCATCCGCGAACACAAAGCAGACTTGAAACACGGTAGGACGAACTCCTCTGCCGTAGCAGATCACTGTTATAATTCAGTGGGCTCACATGACATTGACTTCTCCAAGACGGAGGTTCTTTGCAAACCAACCGGCTACCATGAGAGATTCGTTCATGAGGCCATTCACATATACAAGCACAGAGACAATTTCAACCGAGAAGATGGATTCAGGCTTAGTAACCACTGGAAAGATGTTTTAAATCATTTCTGTTCTTAATTAATTGTATTTTTACGATGACCTTCAGACCGCAGCTCTTTCGCCAGCATTGCCTCTTAATACCTCTCACACCACGGTTAATGGTATAGTTTTACAATATGGAGCATACTAGGGCCTCGCAGCTGTCTCTCTCCCCCTCCTCTGTTCTGGCCATGGACGAACTCGTCCGTCTGAACGGGACCCGTAGCTATCCGTGGGGCTGAAATTTGAGGGTAAGAATCCACCCATTTTTTCGCCATATAGCATTGTGATATATAACGACTTATTGTTGGTAGCTTAGCTGATTGGAGAATATAGAGTTTATTGATAACATGAAGGTAATTTATATTTTAGTTTTTATTGGTTCACTATATAGTACTGTGAATAGCTCAGATGTGTAGTCATTTCTGTGACCAGTCACTAGCTAATCACTCAGTTGTTTCAATGCTGGATTCGCCTAGTTATTTCAATGCTAAATTCTCCTGTTTGATTTGTACTAAGGGCCTCGGTGAATGTGTATGCTCTGACTTT